>NC_083242.1:13404544-13708866 GCF_032191835.1 Heteronotia binoei | reverse complement strand
GCTTTCTATGTAGCCACTCGGGAGTCACTGGGATCGCTGCTTCCTTCTGGCAATGAGAACCCCCGGTTTCTTCCACCCTCTCTCAGGGTGCCAGGCAGAACTGGGGAGGTTAGGAACCCTAGAGTACCACAATGAGGGGTATATCCAACTAACACAAGACTGTGGCTAAATAACGAACAAAAATTCACACCCTGTTTTTAAACAACAACTCTCAATAATTGAAAAAACACTTCATTGAAAATTATATTTAACAGCAGTTCATACTAAGCAATACACTAAACACAGAAAATCCCCAAAATCCCAAAATTCATATTCCAGTAATGTGAGATCAAAAGTTGAATTTTAAAGTCCTTTTTAAACATGTATGTCAGTTTCCGACTTCAGACGCTAAAGGACATTGTGCCCCGTGGCGCAGAGTGGTAAAGCAGCAGTACTGCAGTACTGTGGTCTGAACTCTCTGCTCATGACCTGAGTTCGATTCCGGTGGAAGCTCAAGGTTGACTCAGCCTTTCATCCTTCCGAGGTCGGTCAAATGAGGACCCAGCTTGCTGGGGGGAAAGCGTAGATGACTGGGGAAGGCAATGGCAAACCACCCCGTAAAAAGTCTGCCATGAAAAAGTTGTGAAAGCAACATCACCCCAGAGTCAGAAACGACTGGTGCTTGCACAGGGGACCTTTCCTTTTGTCAATATTTGAAAAAACACTTCATTGAAAATTATATTTAACAGCAGTTCATACTAAGCAATACACTAAACATAGAAAATCCCAAAATTCATATTCCAGTAACGTGAGATCAAAAGTTGAATTTTAAAGTCTTTTTTAAACATGCATGTCAGTTTCCGACTTCAAAGGCTAAAAGACATTGTCTTTTAGGGTCTGAAGTCGGAAACTGACATGCATGTTTAAAAGAGACTTTAAAATTCAACTTTTGATCTCACATCACTGGAATAAGAATTTGGGGATTTTCTACGTTTAGCGTATTGCTTAGTGTATACTGCCGTTAAAAATAATTTTCAGTGAGGTGTTTTTTCAAATATTGAGTTATTGTTTAAAAATATTGTGTGAATTTTTGTTTGTTTATTTAGCCACAATCTTGTGTTGTTTGGGGAGGTGGCATGAAACCAGAATATGCAGATGAGCTTCTGCGGAAAGCCTTTTCTTGCAGGACTTAGAACGGAGGCAAAGTGGACTCAAACCCCAGAGTTCATCTAGGTTCACACCTCCACTCAGCAACAAAGTGCTCAGAAACTTAACCTAAACAGGGGTGCTCGGAGAACTACGACCGACCGCGACTCATGCATACCTGAACGGCAGGTAGGGAGAAAAACAGACAGCTTTCAAGAGCAGATTGTGTGGCTTTGAGAAACTGCATTATGTGCCACCCAGTCGCTTCCAATGGGTGTGGTGTAGTGGTTAAAGCGCCAGACTAGGATCTGAGAGACTCAGGTTCGAATCCCCACTCTGCCACGGAAGCTTGCTAGGTGACCTTGAACCAGTGACCGGCGTTCCCTCTAAGCTAAGTTAGTGTGAGCTAGCTCACAGTTCTTTAGCCTCTGGCTCACCTATTTTTGACTTAACCCAGGAAAAATGGCCCCAGAGCAAGCTAATTGATGCAGCAGCTCACAACTGGAACGCCAGTAGCTCACAAAGTAGAATTTTCGCTCACAAGGCTCCACAGCTTAGAGGGAGTATTGCCAGCGACTCACTCTCATAGAATCACAGAGTTGGAAGGGACCTCCAGGGTCATCTAGTCCAGCCCCTGCGCAATGCAGGACATTCACAAATAACTCCCACCCCCCCACACACACACCCAGTGACCCTGCTCCATGCCCAGAAGATGGCAAAAAACCTCCACAATTCCTCGCCAAACCGGCCTGGAGAAAACTGCTTCCTGGCCTCAAAGTGGCAATCGACATTTCCCTGGGCGTATAAGAAGGGGCGACGAGAATTAAGCACCGATGCAACCCTTCCTGCCCTCCCTCTCACAATCTGCCTCAGTTCAACCGAATAAGCGTGGATGACAGACAGCCACATAATAACCCACAAAGAAAGGCTTTCTCTCAGCTCAGCCCCACCTCTCAGTGCTGTCGCGAGGCTAGAACGGAGGGGAGGAGAACAAGGGAAGGTGCTGCGGGCCCCAACTGCAGGCCCCCGTGAAGTAAACGAACAGCAACCCTATGAATTGACTTCCTCCAAAATGTCCCGATCGTTAACAGCCTTGCTCGGGTCTTGTAAACTGAAGGCTTAGCCCAGGAGTGGCCAAACTGCAGCTCAAGAGCCACGTGTTGGTCTTTCACACATATCGGGTGGCTCTTGAAGCCCCCACTGCCCCATCGGCTGGCCTGGAGAAGGCATTTCCCTCTTCAAATCTCTTCACCAAGCCAAGCCAGCTGGCAGCTTGGAGAATGCATTTAAAGTTAAAGTTGCTTTCTTTCCATCTCTCCCTCTCCACCTTCCTTCCTTCCTTCCTTCCTTCCTTCCTTCCTTCCTTCCTTCCTTCCTTCCTTCCTTCCTTCCTCCCTCCCAGCTCTCAAAACATCTGACGTTCATGTCTTGCGGCTCTCAAGCATCTGAAGTTTATTCTATGTGGCTCTAATGTAAAGGAAGTTTGGCCACCCCCGCGTCTGCCACTCTTTGCTTCGGTCAAGGCTTCAAGGATGGCCCCTCGAAGTCCGGCTGCGGAAGTCAAGAATTCATTATTATCGCTTGTCTGAAGGAAAAGGCAATCTGCTCAAAGTGAGAGATGTGCCCTTAGCAGCCATTGTTAAGAAGCGTCCAGGCGACGGCCTGAGAGATCTGAGGAAGCTGAATTGGAGTTCTTTAGCGCCAATTTCTAGACACTCTGCCAATTGCTGGCAGCACTCTTGAATTCTCCGGGGAGCTATATGTGGTATCGTCGCCAACCCAGGGAGGAAAAAAACCTCAAGAACGATTAAGAGCTCTGCAAAACACCACTTATGCTTTTCAAACATTCAGGACGAGTGGTCTCCATCTCCAACAAGGGGAGAAGCGCAAGGGGCTCACAGCAGAGAAGAAACATCTAGCATTCAAGTACGCTTCATTTTCATAAGCCGATCAGCGCCAAGGTCAGCTGGCAGCTCTGCTTTTGTTTAAAGATTCAAGCACATGGTGGGTTTCTATCAAAGACAAGGGCGCTGAAACTGAATTGCCGCAATTGAAAGTTAGCAAGAACTGAAAGCTTTGTGCAGTTGTAGGACGGCGAGGACCCCTCCAGTGTAGATTCTGCCCCCAGATGCCTATGACAGACATGACACAAGACCCCACACATCTCCAATTGCTCCTCAAATGTGTCCCAGAGTCATCAGTGGCAGGGAGGGGAGGGAGAGGTGGAAAGAAAGCAACTTTAACTTTAAATGCATTCTCCAAGTCACCGGCTGACTTGGCTTGGCAAAGTGATTTAAAGAGACAAAGCCACCCAACAGGGCAGTGGGGGCTTCAAGAGCCACACAATATGCGTGAAAAAGACACAAGTGGCCCCCAAGCCACGGTCTGGCCACCCCTGCCCTAAAGAATACTGGGAGAGCTCCATGGTTGTGACATCCTTAGAAAGCTTGAGAGTCATGGAGTAAAAGGACAGGTCCTCTTGTGGATCAAAAACTGGCTGAGTAATAGGAAGCAGAGAGTGAGTATAAATGGGCAGTCTTCGCAGTGGAGGACGGTAAGCAGTGGGGTGCCGCAGGGCTCGGTACTGGGTCCCATGCTCTTTAACTTGTTCATAAATGATTTAGAGTTGGGAGTGAGCAGTGAAGTGGCCAAGTTTGCGGATGACACTAAATTGTTCAGGGTAGTGAGAACCAGAGAGGATTGTGAGGAACTCCAAAGGGATCTGTTGAGGCTGGGTGAGTGGGCGTCAACGTGGCAGATGCGGTTCAATGTGGCCAAGTGCAAAGTAATGCACATTGGGGCCAAGAATCCCAGCTACAAATACAAGTTGATGGGGTGTGAACTGGCAGAGACTGACCAAGAGAGAGATCTTGGGGTCGTGGTAGATAACTCACTGAAAATGTCAAGACAGTGTGCGTTTGCAATAAAAAAGGCCAACGCCATGCTGGGAATTATTAGGAAGGGAATTGAAAACAAATCAGCCAGTATCATAATGCCCTTGTATAAATTGATGGTGCGGTCTCATTTGGAGTACTGTGTGCAGTTCTGGTCGCCGCACCTCAAAAAGGATATTATAGCATTGGAGAAAGTCCAGAGAAGGGCAACTAGAATGATTAAAGGGCTGGAGCACTTTCCCTATGAAGAAAGGTTGAAACGCTTGGGACTCTTTAGCTTGGAGAAACGTCGACTGCGGGGTGACATGATAGAGGTTTACAAGATAATGCATGGGATGGAGAAAGTAGAGAAAGAAGTACTTTTCTCCCTTTCTCACAATACAAGAACTCGTGGGCATTCGATGAAATTGCTGAGCAGACAGGTTAAAACGGATAAAAGGAAGTACTTCTTCACCCAAAGGGTGATTAACATGTGGAATTCACTGCCACAGGAGGTGGTGGCGGCCACAAGTATAGCCACCTTCAAGAAGGGTTTAGATAAAAATATGGAGCACAGGTCCATCAGTGGCTATTAGCCACAGTGTATGTGTGTATATTAAATTTTTGGCCACTGTGTGACACAGAGTGTTGGACTTGATGGGCCGTTGGCCTGATCCAACATGGCTTCTCTTATGTTCTTATGTTCCATAAAATCCTAGGCCAATGGCAATAGTGTCCCCTCCCCACAACTGGGCAGGAAAAGACCCCAGGACCCTTTGCCACTCGCTGCATAGCTGCATCAAAAAGAAAATCCTAATTAAAATCTACAGAAATCCCAATTAAAATCTATAGAAAACTAGTTGTCAAGGCTGCCGACGACTAATTTCAAAGCCAATATTCCCTCCACTGATTTATAAGCAGAAGCCGGTATGTGACTCAGCCAATTATGATCGCTTCAAGGAAATGCAAGAGAGCTATTCGTATTTTCCACTTTATTAGCCAATTGTGTATGGATTGCCGGTTGTGAGGTGCAAAGCAAAACGTGTGTGGGCCAGCTTTGGCTCATTAGCAACCCTGCAACAAAGCTACACACATGGGGTAGGGGAGGAGAAAACCAGCAAGGGCCATGCTGTGCAGGCTCCACAAGCATTTAGCAACCTCTCACCCTCTCCCAAGATCTTTCTGAATCTCACCTCTTAAGGCTGGTTCTTATCGCCTCTCCTGGCCTGGAGAGGCGATAGGTCGCAAATACCTTCCACAGCCATTAACCTTGCTTAAGCTGTCGGAATCCGATGCACGTTTCTAAGACTGGAACGCTTTCAGCTGTGCTGCCAAGGGGCACGGTTACGTTTGCCAACTCTGCGATAGGAACTTCCTGGGGATTTGGGGGTGGAGCCTGGGGAGGGTGGTGCTTGGGGAGGGGCCTCATCAGGGCAGGGCAATGATGTCGTAGGGCCCGCCTTCCAAAGCAGCCATTTAGTCCAGGAGTGGCGGGTGGCAGTAGTGGCCGGCGGGGAAGGAGGCAGGCAAACTAGGTGCTTGCCAGGGGCACCGGGAGGGGGTGGGGAGCCTAATTTGGCGCCCCCACCCTCCCGGCGCCCTAGGCAACTGCCTAGTTTGCCTAGTGGGTGAGCCGGCCCTGCTCGGTGAAGACTGTCTCCTGACTCCACAGGCTTTTTCCTTCTGCGTTGCTGCAGTCTCTTAGATCGCAGTCCCAGCCTGGCAACAGTCTCCACCTTGATTCACTTGGTACAGCAGTCCC
Organism: Heteronotia binoei; assembly: GCF_032191835.1. Classification (NCBI taxonomy): domain Eukaryota; kingdom Metazoa; phylum Chordata; class Lepidosauria; order Squamata; family Gekkonidae; genus Heteronotia; species Heteronotia binoei. Next base: position 13,703,106 of record NC_083242.1, on the reverse strand, counting down.
TTGGTCTAGATCAGGAGTGGGTAAACTGTGGCTCTTTCACACAAATTGAGCAGCTCTTGAAGCCCAACCCGCCCTGTTAGCTGGCTTGGAGAATGCATTTAAAGTTAAAGTTGCTTTCTTTCCCCTTTTCCCTCCCTCCTCCCTCCCCTCCATCTATTTCCCTTCCTTCCTTCAAACATCTGATGTTCATGTCTTGCGTCTCTCAAACATCTGACATTTATTCTATGCAGCTCTTATGTTAAGCAATCTAGGCCACTCCTGGTTTAGATTCAAGTGTCAAACACAAGTCCAGAGTTTGTTTGCTATAAGAGCAGGTTGAATTTATATTCAGGTTTCCGGGCCTGCCTCCTCCGTCCCTAGCCCTTGTGCCCCAGAACAGGGACTGAATGTCTCCCGAGTTAGGGGAAGCCTCCGATCTAGATACAGTCTGTTGTATCATCGAGTGTGCTAACGAGCAGGGGTTTCTTGCTTGCCTGCAAACCTGGTTTCAGCTTAATCACTTAAGCTGCTAAAGAATTTATTGATGGATTTAACTGCACTGACCAGGGCTTATACTTATACACCGCACTTCTTAGCCCCCACTGCTTAACTTAACACTGGAGGACTTGTGTTATCAACAATTACAGCCACTAGGAACTGCAACGGTGCTTACCTGTTTAATTTGGTGTTCCAGACCTTTAAAACTTTAAAGAGCTCCGGCCCAAAGTATTTGAAAGGCCGCCCCCGATTCTTAGTGGGAGCACCAGTGTGGTGCAGTGGTTAACAGCGGTGGACTCTAATCTGAAGAACTGGGTTTGATTCTCCACTCCTCCACATGCAGTCGGCTGAGTGATCTTGGGCCAGCCCCAGTTCTCTCAGAGCTGTTCTCTCAAGATTCTCAAACGGGCTCCCTCAGTCCTCCCAGGGTGTCTGTTGTGGGGAAAGGAAGGGAAGGCAATTGCAAGCTGCTCCGGGACTCGTTCAGGTAGTGAAGGGCGGGGTATAAAACCAACTCTTATCTTCCCCAAATTCAGGAGTCAACGGATGGGTGGTACTTTCCCATGAGAAGAGATATTATCCAAGGTTAAATTGGCTGGAAGCGGCAGGAAGGCCTCTTCCGCTGCCATCCACAAAGCCTAGACTTCTCCCTCCTGCCTCCCGGAAGGAAGCAAAACTGATGCCATCTCAACAGCTCTTGCAGAGCAAGCTGAAAGCATTCCTATTGCAGGAGTTGGTTACATTAACTGAAGGAGAAGCAACCGTTCCTGTCTCACCTAGCTTGCTTGTTACTCTGTTAGCATTTTAAATATTGTTGTTTTTGCATTTCCAGTTTTGAGTTGCTAGAAGCTTTGAGGGTCTACGGAGGAAGAAAAACAACTCACAGAATGCTCTCAACAAAATAAACATTGCCGGGCCCTGACCTGGAGAGTCTGATCTCGGAAGCTAAGCAGGGTTGACTCTGGCAAGTCCTTGGATGGGAGACCTCCTTGGAATACCAGCAGTCGGGAGGGCAGGGGCAGGCTCTATTCAGCCACCTCCCTGAATATCCTCCAGGCCCCCAATAGGGGTCAGTCAACAGAGGTCCCCATGACTTCCAGGTTCTTCTCTGGCAAGTCCTTGTATGGGAGACCTCCTTGGAATACCAGAGCTGGGAGGCAGGGGCAGTTTCTATACAGCCACCTCCCTGAATATCCTCCAGGCCCCCAAGTAGGGATCAGTCAACAGAGGTCCCCATGACTTCCAGGTTCTTCTCTGGCAAGTCCTTGTATGGGAGACCTCTTCAGAATACCAAAGCTGGGAGGCAGGGGCAGGCTCTATTCAGCCACCTCTCTTAATATCCTCCAGGGCCCCATTAGGGGTCAGTCACCAAAGGTCACCATGACTTCCAGGTGCAAACGCACACACACAAATACCAAAAATAAATAAACCTTGTTGGCTTTTGGTTTACATAGAATGGCCACAAGTTAGATAGCACTAGAACCGGGGTGGCCAAACAGGGTTGTTTGTGTAGTATTTGGTGACCATTAAACTCCACAGATGATAACATCGTTAATTTGATTGAGTCTATTCATATCTGAGCCCTTTCTCTTGTGTATGTATTTGTATTACTGGATTTCGGTTTCTGTATTCTTTGGTTTTAATAGTCTGGAAAAGTGAACAAAAAAAATTAGGCTCTACTGACCACAACTGTGTGTGTATGTATACAGGGCTTTTTTCTGCAGCGGCCCTCGCTAGTACCATATATGAGCACTTTTACGGAGAACTCTCTCAAGTTCTGTTGGAGGAATTGGTGGAAATCCGTATGTGTTCTGCATACATGTATGTATACGCATGTGCTGAGGTTTCACTTCATGCAGCTGATGAAGTGGGTTCTAGCTCACCAATGCCTCATTAATTCATTCTCTCTCTCTCTTTTTGTTGTGACAGATTCCACTAGAATGTGCTTCTCTAAACTAACTAGTAATCTAGGCTACCGGACTGTAACTAGCTGAAGGAAGGCAGATGTGCCTGTGTGTGTGTGTGAACGCAAACATGTTTGTGATAACAGACCGGACAAAAGAACTTTGCTAAAGAAGGTAAGATACTTCATGCAATAGGCTCCGGGAAAGGAGACTGTGCCTGAAAAGTCTGGAACCAGTACAAAAAGAGACAAGGGGGAGCAGGCCAAAGCCCCGAGGGGGAAAGAACTGTGTCCTCTTTCCTGACACCTGCTGGAAGTAGAGCTGAGGACACAAATATGTAAATCATAGAACTGGAAGAGACTGCAAAGGTCCTCTAGTCCTACCCTCTGCATAATGCAGCAAATTCCAAACTACCCCCCCCCCGCCTCTCCTACTGACCCCCAGGGTTTTTTTGCAGCAGGAACTCCTTTGCATATTAGGCCACACACACCCCAGATGTAGCCAATCCTTCTGGAGCTTGCAGTAGGCCCTGGACTAAGAGCTCTGTAAGCTCTTGGAGGATTGACTACATCGGGGTGGGGGGTGGCCTAATATGCAAAGGAGTTCCTGCTACAACCCCCCCCCCCCGCTAACCTCTGTTCTATGCCTAAATCGGACACTGTCAGGTACAGAGGAACTCAGCATTACAAGATATACTTTGACTGTGCAGAAAACCCCTCTGGAGGTGCAAAAGAAAAGGTAACGGGAAGACAACTGTATAGTTACTGTCCTGTTTCCATTTTTTTTCCTCCTTTGTTCCCTCACTGAGCTGCAACCAGTGTTCCCTCTAAGCTGAGTTAGCATGAGCTAGCTCACAGATTTTTAGCCTCGGGCTCACACATTTTTGTCTTAGCTCAGGAAAATTGGCCCCAGAGCACGATAATTTATGCAGTAGCTCACAACTTTAACGCCAGTAGCTCACAAAATAGAATTTTTGCTCACAAGATCCTGCAGCTTAGAGGGAACATTGGTTGCAACTACCTCTTTCTTCTTCCAGTCCATGATGTTTTCCACATAAATACTGCACAGGTGCCAGTCTTTGGGAATCCCCGGGTTGCACGACCAACATAACATAACCCCAGCACATTATAACTGCGGGGCTGCGCAACCAGCTTTTGGAACGCCTTTCCCTATGACTCGACCATCTCTCAGAAGCATCTCCCAACAGATTCCTCATCAGGGTGCAACGCTGAGCAACTACTGAGCCATTTCAGTTTCCTCATTCACTCTTTAGTCAACAGGGACAACAATCCTCAAGAGGGAAGGCGTGCGCCACTCCTCCACGTGGCTTGGCACGGGCGTGCTTGGCTGAGAGCACGATCCCCCCCCCCCTTTACTGCCACAGCTGGGTGTCAGCTGGGCAAGCCATGGATCTTCCCGTGCGAGGCTGTGCCAGCCCGTTCGGGGCGGTGCTGTCCTCCCTGCACGCTTGCAGCCAAGAGATAAAGCATGACTAAGAGCCAGGCACAGCCTCCGGGCGGTATCTGCTCTGCAGGGCACGCGTGATTCAGCACTCGGGGACGGCTTCCGGCACACCGCATTGAGCAGCCAGGGCAGAACGGTGAGGCGGGCACCAAGGGAAAGAGTGACCCGTTATTGATGGTGGCAGCTTAAGTTCATACTCCTCGGGGTTTAGAGTGGGGGAGGGGGGGACACCAAGCAGATATAAGAATGGCTTCCATTTCTTTGGATGAAATGGTATACACCAAGCACTTCACCAAACCTTACAAATGCCTGCTCATTATCTCCTCTTGATCTGCAGCACCTAACACTGATTTATATACACATCTATATTTATAAATCTATTTGTCTATTTCTGGAATTATTTTTCCAATTTTTCCTACTTGCCTTGATATGGGATTTGGAAATACTGAAATGCTTCATAATCTGAGGTTCTAAGAATTGATCATATTCAATGTAGTTCTCTATGATAAGCCTTTTTGGTTTGATAACTAACCGCTCCACTTCCCTTCTCCCGAGTAATATTGTGCTGTATCCTGTTTAACATCAATAAAGTTTGAAGATTGGGAGGGGGGGAGAATTAAGAAGAATGCCCTCTCTCAGAGCCTCATTCGTAACCCAAGAGATCTGTAAAATTGGACTGGGGAGAGTCTTTAAGAGAAGGAAGGCTGGATAGGGGTTGTCGTACTGGGGGGAATCTCTATCCTTCCTCCAGTACCAACTGCGAGGATGAACTGATTTTTCTTTTTACTTCATCGGTATCCTGCTGTTCTCCCCAGTGAGGACCTCAAAGCAGCTGACGGCGTTCTTCTCTCTTCCATTTTAGCCTCGCTACAACAGCCCTGTGAGGTAGGTTAGGCTGAGAGTTTACGACTGACTCAAGGTCACCCGGCAAGCTTCCATGGCAGAGCAGGGATTCAAGCCAGGGTCTCCCAGATGCTAGCTCAGGGGTGGCGAAACTTTCTTAATGTAAGAGCACATAGAATAAACATCAGATATAGGTAGGTAGGTGCTAGGTGATGATGATGGATGGATGGATGGATGGATGGATGGATGGATGGATGGATGGATGGATGGAAAGGAAGGGTGATGATGGATAGATAGATAGATAGATAGATAGATAGATAGATAGATAGATAGATAGATAGATAGATAGATAGATAGATAGATAGATAGATAGATAGAAAGAAGAGGGTAGAGGGATAGATGAAGATAGATAGATAGATAGATAGATAGATAGATAGATAGATAGATAGATAGATAGATAGATAGATAGATAGATAGATAGATAGATAGATAGATAGATAGATAGATAGATAGGAGAAGAGGTGGAAAGAAAGCAACTTTAACTTTAAATGCATTCTCCAAGCCACTGGCTGGCTTGCAAAGTGGTTTAAGGAGAGAAATGCCTTCTCCAAGCCAGTTGATGGGGTGGAGAGGACTTTGAGAGCCACACAATGTGTGGAAAAGCCACATGTGGCTCCTGAGTCGCAGTTTGGCCACCCCTGACCTAAGCTGTGGAGTCTTGTGAGCAAAAATTCTACTTCGTGAGCTACTGAATAAATTAGTGCACTCTGGGACAATTTTTCCTGAGCTAAGACAAAATTGCAAGAGCTGGAGGCTAAAAAACCGCGAGCCAACTCACATTAACTCAGCTTAGAGGGAACACTGCTCCAAACTACAGGTGGCCCTCCCAAGACGGAGTGCTCCTCCATATGAAAACACTCCCTGCACTAGTTCGTGGAGAGATCTCTAGGCTAGAACCCCTCTCTTTGTGGAAGCAAACTGGATCGCCTGGGGTTGTCCAGCATCTCTTGGCCTAACCTACCTCACACAGCTCTTGGAGGAAAGGGCAGGGGAAGAATGCAGTGAATCGCAAGTGTTATTATTGTGAAGTGCACGCTCAAAGAAGCAGGATTTGAAAACAGAACTGCCCTAGCAGTCAGCCACACGTGTTCAGGGGCTAGTTTTGTAAGAAGCTTAAGAGCATACTTTGCTTTAGAAGGAGGGGCATGGGCAAAACATACAAACAAAAAACCCTGCACAAACTCAAAATCTAACCAAATGTTGTGGGTAGGTTTGGGGTTGCCAGTTCTGGATCGGGAGGTTCCTGGAGATATGGGGAATGGAATCTGGGGAGGGTGTGGTTTGAGAAGCAGGGGAACTTCAGAGGTGTAGAATGTCACAGAGTCCGCCTTCCAAGCATGCCGTTGTCTCCAGGGGAACTGATCTCCGTTACCTGGAGACCAGCTGTACTTTCATCCAAGTTCTAGCCACCACCTGAAGTCTGAAATCCTAAGGGGGTTCCAGAATTAACACATTCAGCTTATATCAAATATTGCTTTTGACATTAGACTTGAGTGAAGTCACATTTAAAAAAAAAATCAATCTTCTAGGAGGACTTGAAGGTGTTATTTCATTAAAATATTTATACTCTACCACCTTTCGACTGAAATCTTCCAAGCAGCTAAGGCGGGGGAAAATCAACCAAAAACAAAAACAAAACGAAATAAGCAACATGATCCCCGTGGCGTAGAGTGGTAGAGCTGCAGTATTGCAGTCCAAGCTCTCTGCTCACGATCTGTGTTCAATCCCGTCAGAAGCTGGGTTCAGGTAGCTGCCCCAAGGTTGACTCAGCCTTCCATCCTTCCGAGGTCGGTAAAATGAGTCCCCAGCTTGCTAGGGGAAAAGTGTAGATGACTGGGGAAGGCAATGGCAAACCACCCCATAAAAAGTCTGCAGTGAAAACGCTGTGAAAGCAACATCACCCCAGAGTTGGAAACGACTGGTGCTTGCACAGGGGACTACCTTTTACTTTTTACCTTTATTTTGTCCCCATAATTAATTTCAGCTCTACTAGTCATTGGCAACCATGGAACTAAAGAACTGCAGCAGCACATTTTACAACATGGAGCTCTATGGGGCAAAGGCAGCGTTTGTTAAAAGAGATAGCAAACAGTCCGTGAGGTACAGCTACATAAAGGTGTGTCGGATCACAAGGAAGCACAACTCAGCACCGAGGCCAATTTCAGGTTTGTTCAGTTTTGCTGTGGGGAACGGGAAGCAACAGACATCTCCTTGACACCACCAGCCTGCCGACACAATAGCAACATACCAAATTCGTATGGACCAAAGTTATATGGGAAAGGAACATTTTTTTAAAAAGACACAGTAGATCACGGGTGTCAAACATCTGGCCTGGGGACTGAATTAGGCCCCAAGAGGGCTCCTATCAGGCCCCCAAGCAACTGGTTGTCATCTGCTTCCTTCTCCCTCTCTCTTGTTTCCTTTTGTGTAACAGCTTGTTTTTCAAGGCTTGCTCAATCGCACAAAAGCTACAGAGCAAAACCTCTATTTTCTCCACCGGCTGAGGCTCCTCACTTGGGGATGAAGGGGAGGGAAAGAAGAGCCTGCTTTGCCAGGCTCTCTCAATCGCACAGCAGAGCTACTGAGTCAAGCCTCTCTTCCTCCTATTGGTTGAGGCTCCTCCCCCTCCTGATCCCCTGGGGAAGGCAGGAAAGAGCCAAAGTTTCCTTTGCACAGTTCCCTGAATCCCATGATAGAAATACAAAGAAAGCACCTATAAGACCAATGAATGCTGATGTTTTAAGCATGTTTTAAGTTGTTTTTTTTAAAAAAAAAATCTTTGTGTTCATCTGTGTCCTTTATAAAGTTTATATCTCTGCTATCTAATCTTAAATAGGTACACATATAGCCCAGCCCAGCATGGCCCAGCCCGACAAGGTCTCATTTATGTCAGAGCCGGCCCTCATCATAAATGAGTTCGACACACCTGCACTAGATGGTAACAAGAGTGGCTGGGACTTCATGTGCAACAGAACAGAATATATTGATTCAAACTGAAGACGGAGGAAATCACATTCTTAATGCTTCCCCGGGAATTTAAAAAGTCCAATTCACTGCAAGTAGAAAGCTAGCGCACGGGGAGAGAGGTTCTACCTCCACCCTTTGCCTGCACTGCCAGTTTTCTACATGCAGGGAGTTTTTTTAACACAAAACAGCAGTTGAACCTGTGATCTCCAGACTGGAAGGGTTCACTGTTCCATCCCATCAACGTACGCTGCTGCACCTCTGGCTTTCCAGCCACAACAGCTAAAAATGTCCTCTTCAAAATGCCATGCATGCCTGAGTACTCACTACAGCATACTTGAACGCTCACTCTTAGGAAAGGATAGCATGAGGACATCTAAACAGGTTTTTGCTGCCTGCCCCAAAAACACAACCCCTTCAAAGCCAATGACACAAGAAGCTGCCTTATACTTTTCAGGCAAGCTCGATCTCGTCAGATCTTGGAAGCTAAGCAGGAAGCAATGGACATCTCCTTGACAACACCGGTACACAGAAGGGAGACTTCCTTGGAATACCAGCAGCGGGAGGCAGAGGCAGGCTGTATCTAGCCACTTCTCTGAACGTCATTCATGCCCAGCAAGGGTCACCAGAAATCACCATAACTTCCAGGAATGCATGAACGCATACACGTAAAAATATCCCCCTAAAGAAGCTGCCTTATACCAAGTCAGACCATAGGCCTATCAAAGTCAGTACTGTCTCCTCTAACTGGCAGGGGCTCTCCAGAGTTTCTTTCACACCACTTACTACCTCAGACTTTTAATTGGAGATGCCAGAGATTGAACCTTCTGCACTTAATGCAGATGCTCTTCCTACTGAGTCACGCAGCCCACCCCCCTGTGATCTCTTGGAAAACATTCATTTTATTTCCTGCTATATTAGAGGAGGCCAAACTTACTTAACAAGAGCCACAAAGAATAAACATAGATGTTACACACATGTCTTTATTAAAACATGTAATACTTTATTTGCAGAGAAAGATAAAACACATATGTATGCGCTTTACAACACTACTGTGCTAAGAGACTTTTTTTAAAAAAAGCTGGGAATAACAGTCTCCATAAAACCAGCAAATAGGAAAAGACTAGGGAATGATTTTTTTGCACCAGTGAGAAAAGGAAACACGAATGCACCATTTAAATTACTTACTGTTTGCATCATTATGTATCTCTCTTTGCCTTGACACCAAGTTAGTAAATACAGCTTCTACAAGAGCAATGAAACTAAGGAGAAACCCCGCACTGCCCTCTTTAATTCTGTCCCTCCTTTCAGTGGCTCTCTTGATCCTTGCACTTTCCTTGGGGTGTCGAATTCATTTGTTATGAGGGCCAGATTTGACATAAATGAGACTATGTCAGGCCGGGCCATATGTATCAGACGTATAAACTTTATAAAGGGCATGGACACACAATTAAAGATTTTTTTTTACTTAAAACATGCTTAAACTATTAGCATGCTTGCAATATTTTGTTTTACAGTCTCTAATAAATATCATCTCTTGCTGTGAATTATTGCATCAAAAACTGCAGACAATGTTTGTGTTGTGCCAGTCTTGAATATGTGCTGTTCAGGTGTGCACATCTGTAAGTTGCAAACTTACGTTTGATTCACTGACATGCATTACAGACATCTCATGGTCAATGCTTTGAGTCTAAGACCCACAGGAACATGAAGCAGCTGGGTATTGTGAGCGTTTGTACAGAAGTTGCCTCATGTACCAGTCAAGAACATGTGAAGGCACCATGGCACAGACTGAGGGCTATGTGCTTGTCTACAAAACTATAATCTTCCCCAGAAAAACAGCTACAACTAAAAAAAAAATACAACCCCCCCCCCCAAAAAAAAACCCTACAACAACAGAGAGACAGTCATGTACAGTGGTCAGTGTCAGCCTACCATCTGGGAAGTCTAAATTCAAGACCCCCAATCATAGGAAAACATGAAAGAAAAATTAAGGAAAATTTGCTGGGTAATCCTGAGGTGGAATACACTTTCAGCCTAATGCTGATATTTCTCTTCTAAACAGTTCACATGCTTTCCTATAGAAAAAGACTGGAGGGCATGAATACAATAAAAAAGAGGAGGGGAACCCAGTGACTCCCATAACAAGCCCAACAAAACTCTCTCTCTGTAGCAAGGCAAAAAGCTCATACCTTCAAGCTCCCTCATTGGCTTAGGCTGCTCCTCCCTCCTTCTCCCTGTGGGAAAAGGGAGGGGAGAGAGGGAAAGACAGCTTTGTTGCCCAGGCTTATCCCAAGAGAAACACAAAATGGCTACTGAAAAAAACAAGTAAGGGAAAATGAAGCAGAGGACAGCCAGTTGTTGGAGGGCCTGATTGGAGCCCTCTGCGGGCCTGATTCGGCTCACGGGCCGCATGTTTGACACTCCTGCTCTAGGTCTCTGGGTGACCTCTGTAGTGGAGGAGGAGAGCTTGCAAGCCTGCCTATTTCCCCCTCCTTCCTGCTTCACACATGGTGGAAATAGTCACTTACCTATGGGTTGGCGCTCAGAAGCTGACTGAGGTCCCAATGCTAAGCATGCTTATTTGAGATTAAGCCTGCATTAAATTCCTCCTTGACCTCCAGGAGCCATGCAAGATGGGTGAAAAAGCCGCATGTGGCTCCCAAGCTGCAGTATGACCACCCCCTGTGCTATATCTTTTGGCTCCTAACTTACATTTTTGCCCCCCACAACCCCACCCCCACCCACAAATCTGTTATTACTCATCCAAAAGCCAGCGATGTGCTATACTTTTCTATTGGATTTTATTGGCTCCCAGGGCTTTTTTTTTGCAGAAAAAGCCCAGCAGGGACTCATTTGCATATTAGGCCACACCTCCCGATGCCAAGCCAGCCGGAACTGCGTTCCTGTGTGTTCCTGCTCAAAAAGAAAGCCTTGTTGGCTCCTAACTTGAGAATGGGTTTTTTTTGCTTAGGGAAAGCAGCTGAAAGCCAATGGAATGGTCAAATACTGCTGAACGCAATTAAAAAAAAATCCTTTGTTAGAACAAAAAGATACTTTAATCATCAATGAGTTTGAGACTTGAGATAATTATGAAAATTAATTCATTATCGTGAAGCTGTGAAATTAACATCTTTTTAAATGAATTATTAAACCTTCGAACAATGGCATGTGAAGTTCTGTAAGTGATTCACTGGCCTGTTCATCTTGTCGGTTTTTATCCTGGAATACCCAGGGTCAGCCTACAGCTAGCATTTCTTTCAAAGAAAATGAAGCTAAAAGCAAACAAACTATTTTAAAAACTACAATAAAAACCCCATTATTAAAAGTAGCTACTGGTACTAAATATATGAAATGCAAAGGTAAGCTACTATTTGACATTTTTGGCTTGGTGGAATATTTGCTTGCCAGCTGAGAATATCTGGCCCCTCCAGGGGTGTGGCCTAATATGCAAATGAGTTCCTGCTGGGCTTCTTCTACAAAAAAAAGAGCCCTGGGCCCATCAACTGACCAGCATGCCAACCCCTAAATCAGATACCCAGAAAGGACAGGCAATGCCAGTGCTTAAAGAAAATACCACAACCAACTAACCAAAAAACACAACCAACTAACTAAACAGCACAGATTGCCTTTAAACATATGGGCAAGAAAGCTTTGCTTTTGTAGGGCCCGATTCTCCTGCCTCCATTAACTTCGCCACTGAACACAACCACATGACACAAACTACCCAAATTCAAGTGCCATCCTTCTGGGTAGTTTGTCCCTATCTGGCATCTCGAAGTCTCTCAAATTTGTACAAATGGAGCAAGACCGGGAAAAAGAGAGCAGTGCACTTTTTTTGCCTGTTGACAAAGCAAATAAATCCTTCACTAGCGTTTCTGCATTCTTTGCTTTGCCGCCTTGACCTCATTAATCCTATGAAACAGGTCACAAGATACAAGACTTCCCAGGTGCAGACAAGATGCAAGATTTCCCAGAGGCTGAAAGCCCCACGGTGAGCCCAGACCTGCTGGAACATCAAGGTCCACAGGTACCTTTGCCTTCACTTGGTGGCGAGAACTATGTTGATTTCCAAGCATGTCACAGGAGGTGACTGGCAACACCACACAGCCTTCCTTCTGGCCTCCTGAGGGTTTCGACATCATTTGCTGTTTCCCTGCTCAAATCATTTACTTTGTCCCCATTTCCTACCTGCTGTCCTAGATTTGAGAGCGTGGCCCGCGGCTAACGGAAAGGCAGTGTGAATGAGCGAGCGTTGAAGGACGGCAGCGTTTTCATCAGTAGTAGATATGCGAAACGGGAGGGCCAATGGAGGAGGTCTCCCCCCGCCCCCACGAGAGGCACGTTGCAGCTCAAAAAGGAAGCAGCTGTCAATGAAAGCATTGGGAACCAGTCCCCACCCAGAGCTTCACCAAAGAAAGAGGGACAGGCAGTTAAAACCAGCAAGAGACACAGGGAGTAACATATACTTTTTTTTCCTTTTTCTTTTCTTTGTATTTTTGTATTTTGTGTGTACTTGGAAGCCATGGCTGACTTCTGGTGATCCCTACTGGGGCATGGTGGACATTCAGAGGAGTGGCTCGATACAGCCTGCCTCTGCCTCCCACTCCTGGTATTCTAAGGAAGTCCAAGTACTTCTAGAGTTGGCACAGCTCAACTTCCGAGATCTGACGAGACTGGGCTTGCCTGGGCTATCCGGATCACGGCCTTCATTTTGAATCTAAGAGTAGATGTCAAGGTTGGCAAGAATTCCAGACATGGCTTCCCAACTCAGCCAAACTTCGAGTGCATAAAGAAATTCTGCTGAAGCTTCTTCGTCAGTGCCCTTCGGTACAAGGAAGTCAAAATCAGAGGAACAGCTGCTGGTATTATCAGTCCACTGGATATTGGGTGGGGTGGGGGGGTGGGCTCCCTCTGGGAATCCTACCCCCCCAGGGAAAGTGCATGCGCAATACATAGCCTCTCCTCTCCCGGTGTAGTGAACGCCGCGTGGTCACTGTCTGGCTATGCCTGGCAGATGGTCACTGCAATGGCCTCTCCTGCATTACTGCATCCGTAGCAACACCTTCTCGCTGGTCCCCCCCGTTTTCACAGAGTTTGCTACGTCATGGTGCGACCGAATTGTCCGGCGGTATAACCGGATGGGCAGGCTGGGCCCACCAACTTCGTCAGCCTAAGAGAAGGAAAACTCTAACATCAAACCCGGGCAGATAGAGCTCGTTAATGTAACACCTACCACCTGGAGGACTCACTGCCGGCGTCCCGGCTTACTGGGCCATGGCAGATGACCCCCAGGTGAAAGGGTGGAGCCAGTACCGCGCACACTGCGCTTCACCTAAAAAATTCCTCTGCGCAGGCCTGAAGGGCATATCCACACACACAACCCACAATGCATCAAGTCCTGCAGCGATAGGCAAGGGGCGAAACGGCAGGTGGAAGGTGCCACTGGAAGCCGCAGTCCCGATCCTGCATGTAGGCGGTTCAGGATATTGGTCGCCTGATGCTAACCCGGAGACGAAAGCATCTTTCGGCAGCACCCTGAACGACCAAGCAGCCTTATCTAGGGACAGCACTGCTTGCTCCACACGGAGAGGGGCCTAGAAAAGGTGGCCTAAACAAAACTCGTCTCCCCCACCCCAGTTGGCTAGCCGCGGTCAACGGGCATCCTTACTTGCGGTCGAAAAATAACAACAAAGAAAAGGCATGCACCTGCCTCACAAAGTGTGCAAAGACTAAAGCTTGCGTGTTGGAACATCAGAACCATGCTTGACACAGTAGACAGTGGTCGCCCTGAACGACGCTCTGCTCTAGTTGCCCACGAACTTCTCAGGTTGAATATCGACATAGCAGCTCTCAGTGAGGTCCGTTTCCCTGAGGAAGGTAGTCTTCAAGAACACGGTGCTGGCTATACCCTCTACTGGTCAGGTAAGTCAAAGGCTGAGAGCCGCCTTTCTGGCGTTGGCTTCATGGTCAGGAACTCCATTGCCTCCAAACTCGAAAACCTGCCAACAGGTCACTCAGATCGCATCATGTCTATGCGCCTCCCACTTCAAAACAAGCAGCATGCAACACTCTTCAGTGTGTATGCCCCAACCCTTCAAGCAGATCCTGCAGAAAAGAACAAGTTCTATGCTGATCTACGCAACCTCGTACGGAAGACCCCTACAGAGGACAAGGTGATCATCCTTGGCGACTTCAATGCCAGAGTAGGTAAAGACTCGGAAGCCTGGAAAGGAGTACTTGGCAAACCCACACCCAGGAGAGGAGGTATCCCTCGGAGGAAGTTTCAGGTTGGCAGCCTCCAGTCAGCCGAAGTTAAAGCTGCCTTCCAGGCAAAATTCCAGTCAAGAATTGAGGACCTCAGTTGCCCCACAGACCCTTCTCCAGAAGCACTCTGGGAACACCTAAAAACTACCGTCCTGCAGATCTCTGAAGAAGTCCTCGGGTTCTCCACAAGGAAGAACAAGGACTGGTTTGATGAGAACAATCAAGAGATCCAAGAATTACTGGCAAAAAAGAGATCTGCCTACCAAGCACATCTTGCTCAGCCCTCCTGTCCCGGGAAAAAAGCAACCTTTCGCGCTGCATGTAGCAACCTCCAGCGCAAGCTTCGAGACATTCAGAACGAGTGGTGGACCAAGCTTGCAGAGAGAACCCAGCTGTGTGCAGACACTGGTGATTTAAGAGGGTTCTACGAAGCCCTGAAGGCAGTATATGGTCCATCATATCAGGCTCAGAGTCCCTTGCATAGTGCAGACGGCCAAGTGCTCCTCACAGACAAGGCATCCATACTGAACCGGTGGTCGGAGTATTTTCAGGTTCTCTTCAGTGCCAACCGCGTAGTTCAAGATTCAGCAATCCACCTCACCCCACTTCAACCGGTGAAAACAGAGTTGGATGAGATCCCCACCCTAGAAGAGACTGTTAAAGCCATCAAGCAACTGAAAAGTGGCAAGGCAGCAGGAGTTGATGGAATTCCACCAGAGATCTGGAAGCATGGGGGCACAGTACTACACAGCTCACTTCACAAAGTACTTGTCACCTGCTGGGAACAAGGCAAATTACCACAGGACTTTCGCGATGCAATCATCATCACCCTATACAAGAACAAAGGGGAAAAGTCAGACTGCTCCAACTACCGGGGGATAACCCTGCTCTCCATCGCAGGCAAAATCCTTGCCAGAATACTCCTGAACAGACTGGTGCCCACCATTGCAGAAGAACTCCTCCCAGAGAGCCAGTGCGGCTTCAGAGCTAACAGGAGCACCACCGACATGGTATTTGTTCTCAGGCAGCTCCAAGAGAAATGCAGGGAACAGAACAAGGGTCTGTATGTGACTTTTGTCGACCTTACCAAAGCTTTCGATACCGTTAGCAGGAAAGGCCTGTGGCAAATCTTGGAACGTTTAGGATGTCCCCCAAGGTTCCTCAGCATGATCATCCAGCTACACGAAGACCAGCGAGGCCAAGTCAGACACTGCAACGACCTCTCGGAGCCCTTCCCAATAGGCACAGGTGTAAAGCAAGGCTGCGTTCTCGCGCCAACTCTCTTTACGATCTTCTTTAGCATGATGCTTCAAAGAGCCGCAGTAGATCTAGATGAGGACGATGGTGTCTACATCCGCTATCGCACCGATGGCAGCCTGTTCAACCTGAGGCGACTAAAGGCACACTCCAAGACAATGGAAAAACTCATCCGAGAGCTACTGTTTGCTGATGATGCTGCACTCGTCTCCCACTCGGTATCAGCTCTGCAGCATATGACGTCCTGCTTTGCAGAGGCTGCCAAGCTATTCGGCCTAGAAGTTAGTCTGAAGAAGACAGAAGTTCTCCACCAGCCTGCACCCCAGGAAGATTATCACCCTCCCTGCATCACTGTGGGTGAATCAGTTCTGAAGACAGTCCAGCAGTTCAGCTACCTGGGGTGCATCATCTCCTCAGATGCCAAGATCGACAAGGAGATTGACAACAGGCTGGCAAAGGCAAACCGTGCATTTGGCCGACTGCACAAAAGAGTGTGGAGCAACAAGCATCTGAAAAAAGGCACAAAGATCAATGTTTACAAAGCGGTTGTGATGACAACCCTCATCTATGGCTCCGAATCGTGGGTTTTATACCGTCATCACCTGCAACTCCTTGAGCGCTTTCATCAGCGCTGCCTTCGCACCATCCTCAACATCCACTGGAGTGACTTTGTGACCAACACTGAAGTCCTCAAGCGGGCAGAGGTTACCAGCATCGAGGCACTGCTGTTGAAGACGCAGCTGCGCTGGGCAGGGCATATTTCTAGGATGGAAAACCACCGCCTTCCCAAGATTGCCCTGTATGGCGAACTCTCCACCGGCCATCGAAATAGAGGGGCACCAAAGAAGAGGTACAAGGACTCCTTGAAGAAATCCCTTAGCACCTGTCACATCAACCATCACCAGTGGTCTGACCTAGCCTCAGATCGCAAAGCATGGAGGCACACCATTCACCAGGCTGTCTCTTCCTTTGAGGACGCACGCATAGCTGGTCTTGAGGACAAAAGGAGATTGAGGAAGAATCGCACTGATACAGCACCAACCCCAAATCAGACTTTTCCCTGCAGCCGCTGTGGCCGGACCTGCCTGTCCCACATTGGTCTTGTCAGCCACCAGCGAGCCTGCAGCAAACGTGGACTACTGCACTCTTCTTAAATCTTCGTTCGCGAAGCCAAGCCGAGAGAGAGAGAGGATATTGCCACAAGGTCAAGTTCATGAACCTCTCATTCATTCATTCATTCATTCATTCATTCATTCCTCTGCCCTACCCTAAAAGTGGGTGCAGGGCAGCTTACAACATAAAATCATCAAACAATAAAAAGTACTAACACAACAAATAGCAATAACAGAAATAAGTGGCAGCAACAGAAGATAACAAAAACACATGCATTGTGTCAGGCAAGACTAGTTGGTATCCCAAGAGACTCCAGTGCCCAAATAATATCCCGTGTAGGATCTGACTTGCCGTATATTGCACCGAGCAAGATGACTAGAACAACCCATGCATCTGAAGTATGGCCTGTACAGTTTATTGGCTCATTACCTGAAGGCTAAAGCAAGGACAGCTAAATTGCAGCTTGGGAGCCACATGTGGCTCTTTCACACATATTGTGTGGCTCTCAAAGCCCCCCAACCCCACCCTCGTTGGCCGGCTTAGGGAAGGCATTTGTCTCTTTAAATCACTTCTCCAAGCCAAGCCAAGCCAATCAGCATTATGGAGAATGCATTTAAAGCTAAAGTTGCTTTCTTCCCACCTCTCTCTCCCCATCTATTTGTCTGCCTGCCTTCTATCAAACATCTGATATGGCTCTTATGTTAAGCAAGTTTGGCCACCCCTGGGCCAGACGAGTGAGTCAAGAGTCAGCTGAACAGGTATACTCAGTCTCCGCCCCGCCCTCCACTTGAACACCCAAGCTTATGGCAAAAATAAGATCAGCTAGTACCATCCCCACAAGGCAGGGGCATTCTTGCCAGTGAACACTGCTCCCTGCTGCCCACATCTATTACAACTGTCCTACTCACAGAGGAAGGCCAAGTTGTGAGAATACCCAAAGCAGCTTTCTGCGGAGTCAGACCACTGGTCTACCAAGGTCAGTCTTCTCTATTCCAACTGGCAGCAGCTCTCTAGGGTCTCCAGTAAATGTCTGTCTCATCACTTACAACCCGATCCTTTGAACAGGAGATGCTGGGGATTGAAACTGGGAACTTCTGCATGCAAAATGGGTGCTCTCCCACCGAGCCACATTTGCAGCTCTCCCAGACGAATGGGGCTGGCTGTTCACCATCATCATCGACTGGATCAACAAAAAGCATCCCTTTAGCTTTTTCGCATATCCCAAGGTATGTTTCTGGATATTTTGTAAGCTGCCTTGGGCACTCTGGAAAGGCAGAATATCAATATTTTAAGTCAATCCATTGTGCATTCTTTTGGCAGGCAGCCAAAGGCATCTAGGAGCACAACGGGTTGCTCTTGCCCAACCAAATTACTCCCAGCGAGGAACCAAAAGTTGCAACATGCGAGCCACAGTCATGGTGAGTGCATCGGAGGAAAAATGTGGCAGCGGCAAGACCCAGCACACTGACACAATGCACACATCGCTGGGCGTGAGCAGAAGAGGCAATGAAACAACTCCATGGGCTTCCTCCTTCCAGAATGTTTGTGGAAATGCCAGATGCTCCCAGTTCCCTACAACAAGGGGTCCCCAAGCACCAGGCTGTGGACCAGTACTGGGCCATGGCCTGCTAGCAACCGGGCTGCAGAGTGAGGCGGGACCCGGGCAGACGAAAGAGGCAGGGAGGCCCCAATCCAAGTCTCCTGCAACCTTAGCCTACCCCCTTATTTATAGACTTTACTGGGAGGGGGAGGCAGACTGGCCTACTAGAGCCAGTTTGGTGTAGTGGCTAAGTGTGCGGACTCTTATCTGGGAGAACCGGGTTTGATTCCCCACTCCTCCACTTGCACCTGCTGGAATGGCCTTGGGTCAGCCATAGCTATTGCAGGAGTTGTCCTTGAAAGGGCAGCTGCTGTGAGAGCCCTTTCAGCCCCACCCACCTCACAGGGTGTCTGTTGTGGGGGAGGAAGATAAAGGAGATTGTGAGCCGCTCTGAGACTCTGAAATTCGGAGTGGACGGTGGGATATAAATCCAATATCTTCTTCTTCTGCTGTTGCTGCTCCCTGGCCTCCTAGCGGGGAGGCGGCAGAGACAGCCCCAGTCTCCACCCCCCTTTTAAAGACCTCCATGGGGGGCAGGGAGGGAGGGCAGGCAGAGGGGGCAGCCTGGAGCAGCAAAAACCCCAGCGCCACCCCACACACACACTGGTCCATGGAAAAATTGTCTTCCACAAAACCGGCCCCTTGTGCCAAAAAGGTTGGGAACATTGGCCTACAACACCCATAAGGCAGCAATTTCCCACCAAGGATGCTGGGGAGTTAATTGGGACCTGCCCCTATCACCACCCCAGTTTGGCGTAGTGGTTAAGTGCGTGAACTCTTATCTGGGAGAACCGAGTTTGACTCCCCACTCCTCCACTTGCAGCTGCTGGAATGGCCTTGGGCCAACCATAGCTCTTGCAGGAGTTGTCCTTGAAAGGACAGTTTCTGTGAGAGCTCTCTCAGCCCCACGTACCTCACAGGGTGTCTGCTGTGGGGGGAGATGGGAAGGTAAAGGAGATTGTGATAGCTCTGAGACTCTGAGATTCAGAGTGAAGGGAGGGATATAAATCCAATATCTTCATCTTCATCTTCTCCTTCATCTTCATCTTCTCCTTCTCCTTCTCCTCCTCCTCCTCCTCCTTCATCAGAAGCTGGAATCCAAGGTCACAAGCTCTTTCAGGAGAGCGAACCAGGTTCAGAGCTCCCCCATGCTCCATTAGCTCCCCGTTCAGTTGCGGATCCCGTTCGCCGAGCTCAGAATTTCAGCCACAAGACTCCGCTGGCTTCTGAGACAGCCGGGATGACACAGAGGTGGCTGGGGAGCAGTTTGAAGGGCAGAGTCTTCCAAACTCAAGGCCCAGAGGCGCACAAACTCGCTGTGACGGAAGAGAGAGCTCGTGACTGGCAAATCTGCTCCCATTACTCCGGGCAGCAATACAAGCAAAAAAAAAAAGGACGTTTCCTAAAATACAGGACTGTTTTCGATGGCACGAGATCAGAGCGAAGGAGCCCTGTTGTCCCTGCAAATTCATTACATCACTTTTCACGGAGGGAGCCAACCTACTGGGTGCTACAAGGCCCACATTTGGTGACGAGGAAGAGCAAATATGACCATACAGTTATTTGACTGCTGCCCTTCTATTTTTAAAAAGTAAAGGCAGTCCCCTGTGCAAGCACCAGCCGCTTCCGACTCTGGGGTGACGGAAGACTTTTTACAGGGTAGTTTGCCATTGCCTTCCCCAGTCATCTACACTTTCCCCCCAGCAAGCTGGGGACTCATATTACCAACCTCGGAAGGGTGGAAGGCTGAGTCAACCTTGAGTCGGCTACCTGAACCCAGCTTCCGCCGGGATCGAACTCAGGGTGAGCAGAGAGCTCGGACTGCAGTACTGCAGCTTTACCACTCTGCGCCACGGGGCTGCGCTTCTGTTTTATGAGAATGTAATTAGCAGCCCCGTGGTGCAGAGTGGTAAAGCTGCAGTACTGCAGTCCGAGCTCTCTGCTCACAACCTGAGTTCGATCCCAGCGGAAGCTGGGTTCAGATAGCTGGCTCAAGGTTGACTCAGCCTTCCACCCTTCCGAAGTCGGTAAAATGATTATTCAGCTTGCTGGGGGGATACTGTAGATCAGGGGTCCCCAACTACCAGGCCGTGGACCAGTACCGGTCCGTGGCCTGCTAACAACCGGGCCGCGGAGGTAGGCAGAGGTGCCGCACTGCCTCTGGCTGCCCAGGACCCAGGCAGATGAAAGAGGCAACGTGGACTTGCTCTGAGGCAGGGAGGCAGCCTCGAAGTGAGGTAGAGCACCCCAATGCCCCTTCTGCCCACCCAGGACCCAATCAGCTGATCGATGGGGGTCTTTATATGGGAGGGGGAGGCAGATTGGCCTTCTGCTGCCTGACCACGTAGCGGGGAGGTGGCAGAAACAGCCCCAGTCTCCCTCTCCCCATTTAAAGACCGCCATGTGAGGCAGGGATGGGGCGCGGGGGGCAGCCTGGGGCAGCAAAATCTCCAGCAGCACCACCACCACCGGTCCGTGGAAAAATTGTCTTCCACAAAACCGGTTCCTGGTGCCAAAAAGGTTGGGAGCCACTGCTGTAGATGACTGGGGAAGGCAATGGCAAACCATCCTGTAAAAAGTCTGCCGTGAAAATGTTGTGAAAGCAACGTCACCCCAGAGTTGGAAATGACTGTCGCTTGCACAGGGGACTACCTTTACCTTTTTATTTAGAGCTCTGCTGGATCAGACCAGTCACCCATCCAGCATCACATCCTGTTGTCCGTGACAGCCAACCAGCTGCCTTAGGGAGCTGACGGACAGGGCCTTGAAGCCAAGTCCTTCCCCGGTTCTGCCTCCTACCATCGAGATTTGGTATTAACTACTTCTGGATGGGACGGTTCCCTGTTGGCATCATGGGTAGCAGCCACCGAGGGATCCATCCTCTGCGCATCTGCCTAGTCCCCTTTTAAAGCCATCTATGCTAATGGCCGGAACTACATCCACTGGCACAGCGAATTCCAGCGTTTCATTATAAGATCACATCACCAACCTTTCTGCCCAAAAGAAGAAAAGCCGCAAACAGAACTGGAGGCTCCTCCCTTTATATGACCAGTTCTCTGAAACTTACAAAACTGGAGGTTTCTTGCATGGGTTGGTTGCCTACCTCCCCCCCGCCCCGCCCGGCTCTAATCTGCTCCCATAGCAACAGTCTGCTCTCGACAAGAGCACAAGGAGTACAACTGCAGTCACCACACACCAGTCAGCAGAGAACTGTGGCGAAAAGCAAAGCAGAGGAACGGAGAGGGGGACATTCTTGCAGAAGGAAGAAAGGGTGTCGCAGGCCTCAGATTCAGCAGGAGCTCACAGGAGCACAGCTCCTGAACCTTTCTGAGGGTTCCCCCTCTCCCTCCCCGCCTACCTTCTCCACTGAATAGTAGGTGCAGCTGCATAACAATCCTTGGATTAGGAGAGCAGGCAGCCAGCCAGCCACCAGGAGCTTTGCCATGCCCCCAGCAGTTCTCATAAATCCCTGGAGAAGCCCACACGTCCCTTTCTCCACTTCTTATGTGATTTTGGATGGCAGGTGGCTTGCTGGCCTTTTGACTGGGAGGGAGGCAGCCCAGGAGAGCCCAAGGCGAGCGAGGCCTGCTTCAGCTGGCTGGATCTCTAGCCAGCCCAAGCAGGCCTCACTCACCCAGGGCTCGCTCTCTTGCATCAGGTTTCTTTGGGCGGGGGGGTAGCATATGCTAATGAGCTCCACCACCTATTTTCCTACAAAACAACCCTTGGGTGTTACAAAAACAGCTGTCCTGTGAGAGGTCTCAATGAAACCAGGGGTTTTGAGGCGCTGGTTAAAGGATGAGTGCTGTATTCTCTCTGGGGTAGATCTCAGCCTAAACACACAGTGTCTTTGCCTAACTGCAAAAAGTCAGTTTGCTTAAGTGAGGCTTTGGCTCACTGTGCATGCAAACAGTTTTGCTTCTAGGCATCGGCTCTTTCCTTACTTTTCCTCCAAGGAGAGTTTTCTCCCGGGGCCAACCCTGCCACTAGGCAAACTAGGCGATTGGCAAGTGCACCAGCCTTCTAGGGGCACTGAATTGGGCAATCCCCCACCCCCGTGACTCGGTGATGCTATCAGTGCGGGGGGGGGGGGGGAGAAGTTAGCCTTGCCTAGGGTGCCAGACAGTCTAGGGCCAGCCCTGTTTTCGCCTCACCCCATATGAACACACAAAGCAGGGTTATACAGAGCTACACTGTTGGTCTACCAAATACTGTACTGTCCATTCTGATGAGGAGGAGGAGGAGAAGAGGAAGAGATTGGATTTATACCCCACCTTTCACTCTGAGTCTCAGAGCAGTTGACCATCTCCCCATAACAGACACCCTGGTCATGAACTGGAGGACTGGCACATGAGACCCAAATAAAAACACCAAGAGAGCCAGTTTGGTGTAGTGGTTAAGTGTGTGGACTTTTTTGGGAGAACCGGGTTTGATTTCCCATTCCTCCACTTGTACCTGCTGGAATAGCCTTGGGTTAGCCATAGCTCTGGCATAGATTGCCCTTGAAAGGGCAGCTGCTGTGAGAGCCCTCTCAGCCCCACCCCCCTCACAGGGTGTCTGTTGTGGGGGGGAGAAGATATAGGAGATTGTCAGCCGCTCTGAGTCTTTGATTCAGGGAGAAGGGTGGAATATAAATCTGCAATTCTTCTTCTTCTTTACCCTTCCTGTCTGAACTCTATTATAGCACTTCATAACCTCTGTACATTTTGTACACATATCCAAAATACGGGCAGAAAAGCATTAACTGCAATGCAAACAAACGCGGAGATCAGATTTTGAAGTCATTTTTAAGGGTTCAAATGCGCTAGCAAACAAGATAATATTGCACTGCATTAAAATCATTTATGAGGTCCAAAACAGTAAGAACCACCAGAAAGTGAAGCAAGCAGCAATCCAGTTTAATGTAGCGGCTAAGTGCGTGGACTCTTATCTGGGAGAACCAGGTTTGATTCCCCACTCCTCCACTTTGCAGCTGCTGGAACGGCCTTGGGTCAGCCATCGCTCTCGCAGAGTTGTCCTTGAAAGGGTGTGACAGCTCTCTCAGTCCCACCTACCTCACAGGGTGTCTGTTGTGGGGGAGGAGGGTAAAGGAGATTGTGAGCCGCTCTGAAACTCTGAGATTCAGAGTGGAGGGCGGGATATAAATCCAATATCATCATCATCTCCTTCTCCTCTTGGGCCTAGTTCCATTTTAGGCAGCTTGCTTTAAAAGGTGCAGTCACTTCAACGAATCCCAAGAGGGTCCCCGGCCTAAAGGAAAGGATGGGGAGCATCTACTCCCACACAGCCAAATTTTATGCAGCTGTTCACAAGACACTGACCTTTAAAATGACAACTGGTTGCATGTGCAGATAGGGGGGAAATGCCAGCACACAAGCAGCTGATAACCCATCGGACTGCTTGTTCCTTAGAATAAGTGCCATGCCATAATCTACCCTGATCGCGCCTTTGGCTCCTTTGAGATCTCAGAAGGATGACGCTACACAACAGGTGTGGTGGTTTTTCCTCGCCACTGCCACAGTGTTGGGATTCAAGAAACGCCACCCCTCCAAAGTCTTAATGGAACAGATACAATCAGCAACCCCAGCTGCTGAAGGTCTGAAGGCAGGGCTTAGGAACATGTACAAATTCATCTTGGCCGGGGGGGGCGGTGGCGAGACTGGCTATTTGGGGGCTTCCCACACCGAGGTCGGTAAAATGAGTACCCAGCTTGCTGGGGGGAAAGCATAGGTGACTGGGAAAGGCAATGGCAACCCCCCCCCCCCGAAAAAGTCTGCCGTGAAAACGTCATGAAAGCAACATCACCCCAGAGTCGGAAATGACTGGTGCTTGCACAGGGGACCTTTCCTTTCCACATCACATTGCTTTTGTTTCTCCTTTTCGGAAACTCTGGGTCAAAGACAAAATATTTTATATTGCTGTACTGCATCTGATATTGCTTTTTCCTCCTTGCTTAATATTGCCTAATAATAAAAAGTCAGGGCTTTTTTTTTTGTACCAGGAACTCCTCTGCATATTAGGGCACACCTCCCTGATGTAGCCAATCCTCCTAGAGCTTACAGTAGGCCCTATCCTAAGAGCCCTGTAAGCTCTTGGAGGATTGGCTACATCAGGGAGGTGGGCCTTAATATGCAAAGGAGCTCTTGCTACACACAAAAAAAGCCCTGATTAAAAAAAATGATGGTACTCTACTGTTTTCCCACCCTTGCTTAATACTGTAACTCTGATTTCCACTGGATATCAAGGGCTTTGCTTTAGAATTCTCTGGCATTTTGGTATCTCTCTCAGGAAGTGAACGCTCCTGTTCTGTTGGAAGCAGTGTTTCCTTTAGGCTGAGTTAGTGTGAGCCAGCTCACAGTTTTTTAGCCTCCAGCTCACACATTTTTCTCTTAGCTCATGAAAAATGGCCCCAGAGCAAACTAATTTATGCAGTAGCTCACAACTTTAATGCTAGCTCACAAAGTAGGATTTCTGCTCACAAGACTCCACAGCTTAGAGCAGGGGTGTCAAACGTGTGGCGTTGGACTGAATCAGGTCCCCAGAGGGCTCCTATCAGGCCCCTGGGCAACTGACTGTCATCTGCTTCCTTCTCCCACTGTCTTGCTTCCTTCTGCATAACAGCTTGCTTTGCAAGGGTTGCTCAATCACACAGGAGCTACAAAGCAAAACCTCTATTTTCTCCATTAGCTGAGGCGCCTCCCTTGGGGAGGAAAGGGGGGGGAGGCAGAGCTTGGTTTGCCAGCCTCTCTCAGTCGCACAGCAGAGCTAGTGAGCAAAGCCTCTCTTCCTTCTATTGGCTGAAGCTCCTCCCCCCCCCCTCCTGGTCCCCTGGGGAAGGACAGAGCCAGAGCTTCCTTTGCCCATTTCCTGGATCCCATGGGGAAAACACAAAGAAAGCACCTTTAAGACCAACAAGTGCTAATGTTTTAAGCATGTTTTATTTTAAGTATTTTTAAAGTCTTTAATTGTGTTTGTCTGTGTCCTTTATACAGTTTATATCTCTGCTACATAATCTTAAACAGGTACACATACGGCTGAGCCCAACATGGCCTGGCCCGACAAGGTCTCATTTATGTCAGATCTGGCCCTCATAACAAATTAGTTCGACACCCCTGGCTTAGAGGGAACATGGGTTGGATGATGGGGTTACCGTCCACACTGACAACAGAAATTTATTCTACAGCCGAAGTTGTTTTTCCAAAGGCGTGCAACGAGAGCCATGAGTCCAAACGCACAGCTGTAATGAACCCTCTTATCTCTCTTCCCCTCCATGGTAGAATTTGCTCACTTCAAGGTAATAACAGCCACTTTCAGTTTGCAGAGGAGAATCAGAGAAGTATCATTACCCACCCTCCCCCCCACCCCCATCTCTGCTGAAAACCACATCCCTTGTCTCCCAACTCAGCAAGGCACGTCTCGTCACAGGACAGAACTCTCGATGTGCTGGTAAGGATGTACTTTTCCAACCCATGCTTACCAGCAGCGAGAGACTGATGCGGACCAGGGCCCTTGTCCCTTCCGATCCTCTTACTGCTTGGAGAGAAAAGTACGTGTCTGCGAACGCAAGCAATTTCTCCCCATTGCATTGCCCCCTCCATTCCCCTCGAGAGGCATAATATTTAGCCTGTACATACAGATTCATATCTTCAGAGCGCTTACACACACATCAGTTAGTTAATGTGTCACCTGGCAGAGTATTTTGAAGATTTACCTTCACAGCAGAGCCTTATTTCATGGGGGCAGGCAGTCTTTTCTGCACCTGGGAAATGGTGCAGCAAAGCCCTCTGCTATCTTTTGCAGAGATAAGGTTGGGGCCAGGCTGGTAATTAGATGGGAGACCTCTGCCAAAAAAGAATGCGGTGTTCGAGACGGCTTTAATTTGAACGGTGCACTTTGGACAAGATGAAGGTTCAGGACGCATGCTGTCAAAACAGCAGATGTGGCACAGCAGTCTAGGGTACGAGCTGTAAGCCCCCACGGTAAATCTCTGTTCCATCTAAGCCAAGGGTGGCCAAACTGTGGCTCAGGAGCCACATGTGGCTCTTTCACACATACAGTATTGTGTGGTTCCTGAAGCCCCCACTGCCCCGTTGGCCAGCTCGGAGAAGGCACTTCTCTCTATAAATCACTTCTCTGAGTCAAGCCAGCTGACAGCTTGGAGAATACATTTAAAGTTAAAGTTGCTTTCTTTCTACCTCTCCCGCCTTCTCCATTTTCCTTCCTACCTACCTACCTCTGACATTCATGTCTTGCAGCTCGTAAACATCTAAAATTTATTCCATGTGGCTCTTAAGCAAGTTTGGCCACTCCTAATCCAGGCACAAATTTCCTGGGTGGTCCCAGACTATTCACCACCCTGCAGACCTCAGCACTATTATCTTTAATATGGGAATGGTTCCAGTGACCTCAGAGGGTATTCATTAAGGATTACACTGTAGTGCAGGGGTGTCAAACATGCAGCCTAGGGGCCAAATCAAGCCCCCAAGCAACTGGTTGTCATCTGCTTCCTTCTCCCTCGCTCTTGCTTCCTTCTGCATTACAGCTTGCTTTGCAAGGCTTGTCCAATCACACAGGAGCTACAGAGCAAAGCCTCTATTTTCTCCATTGGCTGAGGTTCCTGCCTTGGGAAGGAAGGTGGGAAGGAAGAACTTGCTTTGTCAGGCTCTCAACTTCACAGCAGAGCTACTGAGCCAAGACTCTCTTCCTTCACCCTCCTGGTCCCCCTGGGGAAGGAAGGAAAGAGCCAGAGCTTCCTTTGCCCACTTCCCCAGATCCCATGCGAAAGATACAAAGAAAGCACTTCAAGACCAAGTGCTAACGTTTTAAGCATGTTATAAGGGGTTTTTTTTAATAAAAATCTTTAATTGTGTTTGTCTGTGTCCTTTATAAAGTTTATATCTCTTACCTAATCTTAAATAGGCACACACAAGGCCCAGCCCAACATGGCCTGGCCTGACAAGGTCTCATTAAGTCAGATTTGGCCCTCATAACAAATGAGTTTGAAGCCCCTACGTGTAGTGGTTTTGAAAGGTTCTATGTAAAAAAACATGAAAAGAAAAGCCTTCGTATTTGGTTGGCCATTGTCTGAATGCTGCAATCTGACTTTTACTTACTCCAAACATTATGAACAAACCAAAGTCCGTTTGTGATGGACGCAAACATTGTCCGTTGCCAGGCTCACGCATTCCTACTTGCCTCCTCTTACTTGAAGGTAGCAAAACTGGCCAAACTCTCCAACAAATTCCCATCAACTGTGATGTCCTTGACAACCTAAGGCAAATTTTCTTTCCCAGCAAATGGGATTCTTAACCAGAATTAAAGAAATTCCACATGCTAACTTAGGGCAACCCTACAGATTAATGACCTCCAAAATGTCATAAGAACATAAGAACATAAGAGAAGCCATGTTGGATCAGGCCAACGGCTCATCCAGTCCAACACTCTGTGTCACACAGTGGCAAAATTTTTTATATATATACACACACTGTGGCTAATAGCCACTGATGGACCTGTGCTCCATATTTTTATCTAAACCCCTCTGGAAGGTGGCTATACTTGTGGCCGCCACCACCTCCTGTGGCAGTGAATTCCACTGCTATGTCCTATTGCTAACATCCTTGTTCTTGCAAATGGAGGGTCCTGACTTCCTTGATTGGGTCGATCCATCTCCTGTTGGCTCTTCCTCGTTTCCTCCTGCCTTCAACTTTCCCTAGCATTATTGTCTTTTCCGACGACTCTCCTCTTCTCATAATGTGACCAACGTATGAGCCAGTTTAATCATTTTAGCTTCTAGGGAGAGGTAAGGCTTGGTTTCGTCTAGAAACCACTTCTCTTTCTGGTGGCGCACGGTACCTGTAGAAGTCCAACGCCACATTTCCAATGAAAGAAACCAACCTAGGTTTATTAAGGCTTTGGCATTCAGACGGCACAATTTACTGGAACGAGTTGAAGGTTTGCATTTTGGCACCCTGCACAAGTGAAGGGCGGGGGGACGATAGAGGCAGTGTGAGAACTTAGCAATTAACTCGGTTCTCGCCTGCCAAACAAACTCTGGCTTGATTCTGGTGCCTGAATGCTCTCTCCAAGACTCTCCAAGTCTAGTATGGGATAATTACCATTGTATCTCTCCTCTAATGATCTCGGTCCAGGGCACATGGGGTTGATCAACCATCACTCCGCCTCGGTCTTGGCAGACCTATTTATGTTTCGAAGCTGGGACTCCATCAAGTGCGATCGGAGCATTTTATTGGGCCAAAAACACAACTTGTTTTTAGCGTAAAATTCGTTTACAAGAAAACACGCGCTGATGCCTGGGTTTCTTTGCAAGCAATTCCATCTGCTATGGCCGTCCTCCAGCAGCGGAGAGCGCACTTTATTCGTTTCAATTATTTCTTAGCTGCTTCTCCACAAACTGCGTTGGAAGTGGATTGCAACAGAAACATATTTTACAAACAACAAGAAAACCCCTCAATATCAACGGAATCCATTCAGCCAATAACACGATAATGTAACAGCAAGGTCCAACAACTTCAGCACGCATGTACGGCACAACGGTACAAACAGCACAGGCAAGGCCAAAACGAACAGAAGTTATGCCAGGCGGAACACAAATCGCACAAAACCAATTAATAAGATGCCCTGGCTAAGAGCCAAGACATTTTCGTCTGGCACCTAGAACTTCAAAGGCTCGCTTTGCATGCCAAAGCTTCTGGATTTCTATCCCTAGAATCTCCAGTTTAAAAGCCCAGGGCTGCTGACTCGAGACGCTGGAGAGCAGCTGCCAGTCACCGGAGACAGCATTGGTGAAACAGAACAATGGTCCAAATTCAGTTCAACGCATTCAGAAGGCAATGTCTTGCTAAGTTGCCGAACGCGTATTTCCACGAAAATGCTTTGGAGCCATCTGGATGACAATAATGTCAAAATTAATTGGGCATGTCACTTTCCCCCCAAACTTCCTGTTTAAAAAAAAAACCAGAAAGATGCATACGTGTGTGTGTGTGTGCATGCACTCACACACACACACACACACACACACACACATATATATATAAACAAAAGAACCTTACCAGAAATAGAACAGCTTCATAATTCTAGTTAAAGTCAATAAGCAGCAATATCTGGCACATGCTCAAGGCTCTGAACGACAGAGGCAGGGAATAACACAGGAAAGATTTCCGTGAGCTTGCAGAACCCAGAGCACTCTGGGAAAAACCACCCAGCCTCCCTTCTGCCAAGCTAAAGCGACTTCCTCAATCCCTACTGCGATGTTCAGCTGGTTTTAAAGCAAAACCACCCGCTGCCCCCTGAGCCAGACATCAAATCCCCTGTCCTTCTAACTACTTTGCTAAAAATGCCATTATCTGAGCTGTCAAGTCCTGGCAACTCTGCTGAAAAGGACAGCAGACTTGTGCAAAGTAAGGCTCAGAGGGGCAGGGAGAGAAATTAGGAGGCCCTTCCCCTTGTGCCAGTTGTAATCTCTCCTCCCCTCCCCCTCTGTTCAGTCTTACACAGGTTTTAAAAAAAGCTGCTGCACCAGGTCTTAACAGAACCTATGCGTACATCTTCTTTTTCACCATCCCTTCCCTGTGGCAGTTAAGCGCCTTTTAGCATTTGGCATTTTCCCTTCTCCCACCTCCCTGTAAAGGGCAGGAAGGTGGGGGGAGAACAAGACAACATCCACTTCCCCCTTTGCCCCTCAAACAATGGCTTGACATTGAGCGAGCCGTGATGAAAGCGGATGGGCACAAATAATTCTTGTAACATGGGGCAAAATACCAGGAAACTGGTGCCCCTTGTGACCTGACAAAAAGAGACATAGGCAGACGGCTTAAATGCTTCTAATGTAACTGGAAAGCTGCGAATCACACACAGGCGTGCGCGTCACAACACTGCAGAGAAAACCTTTTGGGAATCTAAGCAAGAAAGGGCGGGTTGACGGCAGGCAAGGAAACTCATAGAGATATGTGGACCTTTCCAACTAACAAGTTCAACAACTCTCAAGAGAGGCTTCCTGGCTAAAGTAAACCAGTAAGAGGTTTTGGTAAGAAATGGGCTAGATAGGCCCCTCCCCCTATTCTGCTTCAAGCTCACTCTCACTCCTAGCCATCATAGTCTTCCACGCTGAACAGGAAATGGGCGAGAGTACTTCCTGTTTTTGGCACCACTATGCAAATCTAAAGACCACACAAGCATTTCCCCAAACATCACAATTTCCTTTGCATCGCATTGAGAGTTTTGTTTGTGTGGGAGAGAGAATTCAGAAAGAAATAAAACTTGCACAGCAATCGTTTTACGGCCACATCAGGCCCAGTTGAATCTCGTACGCTAAAACGCTTTTTAACTCCATCCTGCATCGCTCTGGAACCATGAAACAACACAGGAAGGGGCTACGGCTTAGTGGGAGAACATCTGCTCGACAAGCAGAAGATCCCAGGTTCAGTCCCCAGCATCTGGAGTTAAAAGGACCAAGTAAAAGAAGTGATGTGAAAGACGTCTACCAGAAACGCTGGAGAGTCACTACCAATCTTGAGTAGACGGTATTGACCTTGATGAATCAGCAGCCTGATTCAGTGCAAGGCAGTTGTCATGTGCTCAACACGAACAGTCACCTGTTATTCCATGTGCAGAGGCAGTTAACCCAAACAACTGGTGCTCCTTCCTTCAATAAAAGGTCCTCTGCCCTTTTCAACTTGCTCTCCTTGGAGGAAGACCTGAGCTTAAAAACAGCTCTGCTCTATGCCAGCTCATTTGGAAGTTACACTGCACTCAACAGGACTTCCTAGAAACACAGACAAAATTGTTTCAGAGCATGGCTGTGTTGGTCTGCAGTAGAATATTAGATCTTTGGTCGAAGCCCATGAAACAAACCGACGAACCCAGGCATGGGTTAGCAATGTACTTTAAGCTTGAACACCTCTGTCAAGCCTCAGCATTCTAGGTTATGAAGCGCCTTTTCAGCCAGTTTAAAATCTGGCCCAGAGACAGACCTTTTCGACATCTAGGTTCTTATAAGGAAATCTTCAAAGAAGGCAAACAAGAAGCGTGAATCACGTATAGAACATATCTCCCAAATTACTCATCTGGGAGGCAAGCAATATGGATGACTAAAGAATCGGAGAGAAATGGGCCAGATCCCAGACTCTGGCCAAAGACAACCGGTGCAAGAAGTGTCTCTGGTCTGTTGTCAGGGAAAAAAATCACAAACGAAACACGGCAGGCTAAGACACTGGGTCTTGACGAGTCCCACAGCACTGTGGGTAGATAAAAGATACAAAAGAAATATCCTTGGCAGGACAATCATGTGGAAGAGCTGAGTAAGGAACCAAAAAAGAACGATGGAAGACAGGAAAGTTGAGTCCTCTAACCTCAACCTTTGAGAAAGCAAAACCCAAAAGTGCTCCTGTTAAGAAGCACAAACAACATTAAAGGGATAACATTTAAAATTCCCAAACCAAAAAAACATGGTTAACAAAGGAAGGAACTCCACTATCCTAGAGTAGCAAGCAATATGCAGCAACGAGGGCATCTATCCCCATGCCAACTACATGTGAGTAGCGCCCTAAGTCAGCCGAGGGCCTCAGCCACGCCCCAAAGACAAAGCCTCAATAGTTCCTGTTACTCTTAACATTTGATTTTGGAGAGCCTGGCTATACTGGGCTAACAATAAGTTTTATTATTCATCACATTCTTATAGCCAGCTTGCGTAAGTTTATTGTTCATTACACTCGTAAACCATCCTGGCTCTGAGTAACACAGATGGAATAACCCTGCTTTGCCTTCACAATAATCTGGCGAGGTAGGCCCGGCTGAGACGTAGCAACTGACACGAGGTCACCCCACCCTGTTAGCGACCTCAATGAGGAGGGACTGGAACCTGGGTCCCAGGTCAACACCACCCATTGTTCTACAGTGGATCAACAAATCCCAAGAACACAAAGAATTACCCCTTCCAAACATACTTGGTTAATAGACAAGTTACTCATATGCTTCTAAGCACACAAGCAAAGAGAGTATCACAATGGGAAGGAGACATTATTGGTCACTGATTCCAAATAATTCAGGATCCTTGACTCCCTCTTTCAAGCAAAAACCCATAAAAAGATTAAACCATCAGGCGCTTCGGTTTTTACAAGAAGCGGGAGGAGGAGATTCAATTTATATCCCATGGTTTGCTCAGAGCAGTTTACAATCTCCTTCCCTTCCTCTCCCCGCAACAGACACCCTGTGAGCAATACTCCCTCTAAGCTGGGGAGTCTTGTGAGAAAAACTCTACTTCGTGAGCTACTGGCATTAAAGTTGTGAGCTACGGCATAAATTAGTTTGCTCTGGGACTATTTTTCTTGAGCTGAGACAAAAATGTGTGAGCCAGAGGCTAAAAAAAAATTAGCTCCCACTAATTCAGCTTCAAGGGAACATCGCCTGTGAGGCAGGGGGGGCTATGAGAGCTCTTTTGAGAGTCAGTTTGGTGTAGTGGTTAAGTGTGCGAACTCTTATCTGAGAGAACCAGGGTTAATTCCCCACTCCTCCACTTACAGCTGCTGGAATGGCCTTGGGTTAGTCATAGCTATCGCAGGAGTTGTCCTTGAAAGGGCAGCTGCTGCTCTGAGAGCCCTCTCAGCCCCACCCACCTCACGGGGTGTCAGCTGTGGGGGGGAAAGGTAAAGGAGATTGTAAGCTTGACTCAGAGAGAAGGGTGGGGTATAAATCTGCAGTTGTCTTCTTTTTTTGAGAACTGCTCTTGAGAGAACAGCCCTGAGAAGAACTTATGACTGGCCCAAGATCACACCAGCAGCTGTTTGGAGAAGTGGAAAATCAAACCTGGTCCTCTTACATTAGAGTCCGCACTCTTAACCACTACACCAAACTGGCTCTCACCAACAGACCACAGTATCTCTCAACATGTCCATAACTTCATTTATTATTTTATGGACTTAGGGCACTGCTTGCAGAAAATCACCCCGCAGAAAAAGGGAAACACAACCAACATCTCTTAACACCAGCATAGTCTCCAAATGGCGCAATCAATTGGTAAGAGTCAGCCCCCTCAGAAAGGTACAAGACACTGCTTTCTGAGAAGAGTATTCTTTAGGGAAAGCACAACTGTCTTGGATGAGAGGAAAGAATAAGAGAGAGTGTGTATGTTTCTTGATCTGCAAGCAGTTTGATTTCAAGTAGTCCCTCATGATTTCCCAGTGTTCGCAAAAAAAGACACTCATATGGCAGAAGCGGCAGAAGCATATTTTCAAAAAGTCACGGACTGGCTACATCCCAGACAGCAACTGCCTGCAAAACAAGCTGTAAAAACCACTAAAATGTTCGTTCAGTGTGGCTTTTAATAGTCACGGGGACAAGCAAAGCATTTGAAGAACACAGATCAGCACACGCACTGGGTGTTAATTTTAAGCCAGGATGCAAAGGCCACTTGCTTACTGGTGTACACACACGCACATACATGTGCTCTCTGAGTAACACATGAGGGCCTACAGCAGGGGTGGCCAAATTGTGGCTCAGGAGCCACATGTGGTCCTTTTATACATATTGTGTGGCTCTTGAAGCCCCCACCACCCTGGAGAAGGCATTTGTCTCTTTAAAACACTCTCCAACCAAGCCAGCCAGCAGCTTGGAGAATGCATTGAAAGCTGAAGTTGCTTTCTATCCACCTCCCTCCTCCTCATCTATTTGTTTTCCTTCATACCAGCTCTCTAACATCTGATGTTCATGTCCTGTGGCTCTCAAACATCTGACAAGATGAAGAAAAAAAAGAAAAAGAAAAAGAAGACTACTACAGATTTATACCTCGCCCTTCTAAATCAGAGTCTCAGAGTGGCTTACAATTTCCTTTACCTTCTTCCCCCACAACAGACACCCGGTGAGCAGTGTTCCCTCTAAACTGAGTCAGCATGAGCTAGCTCACAGATTTTTAACCTCCAGCTCACACATTTTTGTCTTAGCTCAGGAAAGATGACCTCAGAGCACAATAATTTATGCAGTAGCTTGCAGCTTTAATGCCAGTTGCTCACAACTTTAATAACAGTAGCTCACAAAGTAGAATTTTTGCTCACAAGACTCTGCAGCTTAGAGGGAACATTGCCTGTGAGGTAGGTGGGGCTGAAAGAGCTCTCACAGAAGCTGCCCTTTTTAGGAGAACTCTTGCAAGAGCTATGACTGACCCAAGGCCATTCCAGCAGCTGCAAGTGGAGGAGTGGGGAATCAAACCCGGGTTCTCCCAGGTAAGAGTCTGCACACTTAAACAGTATACCAAACTGGCTCTCTTTATTCTATGCAGCTCTTATTATTAAGCAAGTTTGGCCACCCCTGGCCTACAGCATATAAAACCTTGATGCACAAAGAAACCATGAACTGTGAGGAACCCTTTACAAAACACAGTTATCCCGCGTCTTAATGTATCACAGCTTTAGTAAAGTTAAGGTACACCGGGATTTTTGGTTTTCAAATGAAGAAGGGTAGGTTCTTATACCATGCTTTTCTCTACTTTAAGAAGTCTCTAAAAGCATTTTACAATCACATTCCCTTCCTCTTCCCACCACAGGCGCTTTGTGAGGTAGGTGGCGCTGAGAGCATTCGGAAAGAACTGGGGCTGGCCCAAGGTCACCCAGCAGGCTTCATGTGAAGGAGTGGGAAACAAAACCCGCTTTTCCAGATCAGAGTCCACCGCTCTTAACCACGACACCATGCTGGTTTTAATGGACTATAATGTACAAGCCAGAAAGGTAGCTTCCTCATGAAAGTCTTTTTTTTAATTTAAAAAATACATATTCCACAGTAGCATGCATGGATATGAAAAACAGCTATCCAAGCCAACATACAACCCAGCTCAATAAAACCTGGAATTCTCTAACTGGAAAATGACATCAACCCAAAGAATCTGAGCAGAAGAATCCAGGACAGGTAGCCTGTACCCGCTCTGTTTGTGAATCGCTGCCTGACCTTAGGCAGGCACTTTGCTTCGACTTGATGCTCTCATTCTGCCCCTACAAAGAGCTACTTTGGTGTAGTGGTTAAGTGTGCAGACTCTTATCTGGGAGAAACGGGTTTGAGTCCCCACTCCTCCACTTGCAGCTACTGGAATGGCCTTGGGTCAGCCATAGCTCTGGCAGAGGTTGCCCTTGAAAGGGCAGCTTCTGGGAGAACTCTCTCAGCCCCACCCACCCCATAGGGTGTCTGTTGCGGGGGGAGAAGATATAGGAGATTGTAAGCCACTCTGAGTCCCTGATTCAGAGAGAAGGGCGGGGCATACATTTGCAGTCTTCTTCTACTATAGGCGCCAGGAACACTTCCCAGCCTCCAAAATAGGTTTAGGAGGCCTGGATTATCCCTGTACGGGAACTGCTGCACTCTTCCAAAGCAGTAACAAGGCTCAACTCTACTGTGGCACAACAATAATGTTCACTACAGGGTAGTACAAAGATGAAAAGACAAATAGTACATACATACATACATAAATAAAATGGTGCGAAGGAAAGAATCTTTAATGGTTGTGTAATCCCTACGCGTTTTGCTATAGTGTATACAGAGAACAAAGCATCTGAAAGACTCCCCCGATGAAGCTGCATGCAAAATGTGTAGGTTTATACAATCATTAAATATCCTTTCCTTTGAACTATTTATCTTTTCATCTTTGTTTTGTCTTGGTCCGGCCCCCTCTATTCTCCATCCACTACAGGGTAGTACAAAAATTCACTAGAGGAGGAAGAGGAAGATGATGACAATATTGGATTTATACCCCGCTCCATACTCTGAATCTCAGAGTCTCAGAGCACCTTACAATCTCCTTTACCTCCCCTACCACAACAGACTCTGTGAGGTAGGTGTGGCTGAGAGAGCTCTCCCAGAAGCTGCCCTTTCAAGGACATAGCTATGGCTGACCCAAGGCCATTCCAGCAGTTGCAAGTGGAGGAATGGAGAATCAAACCCAGTTCTCCCAGATAAGAGTCCACGCACTTAACCGCTACACTAAACTGGAAGAGTTGGACTCATACCCTGCCCTTTACTTGGAGTCTCAGAGCAGCTTACAATCTCTTTTCCCTTTCCCTGCCCTTCCCACAACAGACACCCTGTGAGGTAGGAGGGGCTTAGAGAGAGCTCTTTCAAGAACTACTCTTGAATAGAATTATTTCGTCTTTCCCTTTTAATTTATACAATGTTTTGGTAACATCACGCACAATATAAATACATTCCCCATCTCCCCAAGTCTTGAAAAGGGGGAAGCACAAAGTTTCAAATCAAGAACACATTACACGCAGGCAAGCAGGGAGAGCAGTCAGGTACATATCTAAAGGACTGACCGCTTCTAAACTTTCTTTCGTTCTCATGGTCTGTCAAGTCATCAGGACATTCTGGCTCCTCACCTATACTCACTGAGCCAACGAGAACAGTTGCGCACAGATGAGCAAAGAGGTTTGACTCCAAGGCAGAAAAGGAACACTTTGCTCACACTTCATGTGGGTGTCCAAGAAACGCTGACAGCACAGCGTCTCTCACTTCAAGGGTCTCCAGGATTCTCCCTCCCCACTTTTTGAAACGAGGGATACAGAGAAGACTCTGGGAAAGGATTTATTTATTTTATTTATACGCCACCTTCTTCTTGCCAATAGAGACCAAAAAGGGGTGGGGGTAAACATTGTTTTATCTCACTCTTCAAGCACAACAAGGAAGGATAGAAGCAGCGGAAGATGTTATGTGCCAAGCAGTGTAGCAGAAAACCATGACTTGACCAAGAGCATCTCCAATACAGAGAAGCAGAGAAGAGACTGAGTTCTTTGAAGTCCAGCCAAGATAGCTCTGGGGCACTTTCTAGGACTGCATTTCACACACTCTTCTGTTCCCATCACTATTTAATTGGTAGCCTGCTAATGCTCTCCACTCACACACAAGCGAATCCTCAAAATAGTTCTGGACTTGATTCTCCATGAACAATCCACGATTACGTTGGATACCTCAGAAAAGGTATCTGTCTAAACAGGTCTGGCCATACCTGGGTAAGACTTTGAGAATCCACAGACGCAACCTTCAGCATCATGATTAAAAACAGCAAGCTATCAATGTAATCCAACCAGATACAGCTGCAGGGCACCTAAGAAACCCATCTTGCTGAAACCAAGAAGGTCCAAATCCTACCAAAGCTCAGATGAGGATCCTATGCATGCTACCTTTACGGGAAAAGGTGGGATTATGAACTCAACCATCCAGACACGGTTTGGAGGCACAAAATACTGATCCCTCTTGCTGGAGCCAAACAGATTAAGATCTGATCAGCACCAGGATAGAATGGTAACACTATATACCAGGGGTGGCCAAACTTGCTTAACATAAGAGCCACACAGAATGGACATCAGATGCTTGAGGGAGGGAGGGAGGGAGGGAGGAAGATGGGGAGAGAGGTAGAAAGAAAGCAACTTTAACATTAAATGCATTTTCAAGCTGCTGGCTGGGCTTGGAGAAGTGGTTTAAAGAGACAAATGCCTTCTCCAAGACAGGGCAGCGGGGGCTTCAAGAGCCACACAATAAGTGTGAAAGAGCCATATGTGACTCCCGAGTCGCAGTTTCACCACGCCTGCTATATACGCTGCCTTAAATGGAAGAAAGCTGGGTTCTGGATGTAAACATCTAGATATGGCTGGAGGGCACTTTAGAAACCCATCTCACTTAAGCTGAGAGGGCTGGTTGTAATCAGTACCTGGATGGGACCCCCTTCAATAAATCACTTTGAGTTCTATAATGGAGAAAATGGCAAAGTAACAATCCTGATACAGCTAAAGGGCATACGGTACCACCTCCTCACTGGATCTAAGCCAGTCTGGATTTACCCAGCTGCCAGGACAGAAAGAGAAACCACCTAGGAAACTCCATACACTCCTAGTCCAGTTCCATGACAGAAGAACAACAGGCAAACAGTATGAACTCATACAGGAAATCGAAATGAAGCCTTCCACAAATCAGCAGTCTTAATGCAGTACATTTGACCAGATGGAACAGGAGGCAATCCACTGATCCCTGGTCTTAGGGAAACAAAGGTGTTTGGGCACTCTGAGCCAGATGGAGGGGTTGGGATGCCATGTTCCAGGTGGGAACTGGGGATCCCCTGGAATTACAGCTCATAACCAGACTACAGAGATCTGTTCCCCTGGAGAAAAGGGATGCTTTGCAGGGTGGACTCTTTGGCATTGTATCCCACGGAGGTCCCTGTCCTCCCCAGGCACCACTCCCAAATCTCCAGGAACTTCCCAGCCTGGACGTGACAATCCTATGGAGGGGACTAAATTCCCACCCACCCCTCTCCATTTCCAGGCTAAGAGTTGCAAGCAACTGCCCCCAGCCAAACACTCAGCCAAGAGAAGGTTCAACAGGCCCCGCTTCAGAGACAAAAATTACCTGCCTACCATCTTCTTCTCACTCTGACACAGAGAGAACTCTAACCTTTTGTGTTATACCTCTGAGGATGCCAGTCACAGCTGCTGGCGAAACATCAGGTTCTACAATACCAAGACCATGGCCAGAAAATTGACAACTAATAAAAAACTGGGGTTGTTTGCCTTTTGCTAAAACTGAGCAATGGGAGACGAGGGGGGTGGTGGTTAAAGACCCACCTCCAATTCAGACTTTCCCACCCAGAGAAAAAGTCAGTTCCCCTTTTAGTTAGAACTTGGGGGAAAGGGAGAAAGTTAAATAGCTCCCCCTTTCCACACTCCATTTCAAAGCTAGTTGAATACTAAGCAATGGGTTAAGTACCCCCTCCCCCTCTCACCATTCACCCACGGAGCACCCCCAGTCTACCCCTGAAGTGGGGTGAGGGAGAGATACCCCTCTGCCCAATATTTAGCTAAAGGAGAACACACACACCCTCAATTCCTACTTCTTTGGTGAGGGGAGGGGCTTAACCTTCTTCCCTTTCCTACCCTAAATGCTGCCATTCTCCCTATATGGATTCTTTCCTGGGAAGGATCCAGATATCCTAGTTGCCCCCCCTTTCATACCCCCCTCAATTCCTACTTCTTTCAGCCCCCCAATTCCTACTTTCAGCCCCCCTCAATTCCTACCTTTTTCAGCCCCCCTCAATTCCTACCTCTTTCAGCCCCCCTCAATTCCTACTCCTTTCAGCCCCCCTCAATTCCTACTCCTTTCAGCCCCCCTCAATTCCTACTCCTTTCAGCCCCCCTCAATTCCTACCTTTTTCAGCCCCCCTCAATTCCTACCTCTTTCAGCCCCCCTCAATTCCTACTCCTTTCAGCCCCCCTCAATTCCTACTCTTTTCAGCTCCCCCCTCAATTCCTACTTCTTTCAGCCCCCCAATTCCTACTTTCAGCCCCCCTCAATTCCTACTTCTTTCAGCTCCCCTCAATTCCTACTTCTTTCATACCCAATTCCTACTCCTTTCAGCCCCCCTCAATTCCTACTTCTTTCAGCCCCCCACAATTCCTACTCCTTTCAGCTCCCCCCTCAATTTCTACTTCTTTCATGCCCCCCAATTCCTACTTCTTTCATACCCCCAATTCCTACTTCTTTCAGCTCCCCCCTCA
Source organism: Heteronotia binoei (assembly GCF_032191835.1). Lineage (NCBI taxonomy): Eukaryota > Metazoa > Chordata > Lepidosauria > Squamata > Gekkonidae > Heteronotia > Heteronotia binoei. The sequence goes on along the minus strand of NC_083242.1, from coordinate 13,663,618 downwards.
ATTTCTAATTCTTTCAGCCCCCCCCCAATTCCTACTCCTTTCAGCTCTCCCCTCAATTTCTACTTCTTTCATGCCCCCCAATTCCTACTTCTTTCAGCTCCCGCCTCAATTTCTACTTCTTTCAGCCCCCCCCCCATTCCTACATCTTTAATACCCCCCACTGATTTTGCTAAAGGAGAACAGCCCCCCTCAATTCCTACTTCTTTAGTGGGGTGGGGGGGCTTAACCTTCTCCCCTTTTCTCAGTTAACCCTAAATGCTGTCATTCTCCCTACATAGATCCTTTCCTGGAAGAGACCCAGAAATTGTAGTTGCCCCAACCCCTTTCATACCCCCCACTGCTTTTTTAAAAGAGGGGGTCACAATTAGCTCGGCGCTTTTCCTTCAGCCCTGAGGGCGCGCTCCCGTTCCTCTCCACGGGGGCGCGCGCGCGCTCCGGCCCTTTCTCCCTCCCCCCACCCCCCCCACCCCCTCCGGCACCCGCCAAGGACTCCCCAACGTTCTTTTCCCACCTCCCCCCGCGGGTCGCGCGCAGACTGACCGTTGCTGAGAGGAGGCGGCGGCGGTTGATGGACTGAGGCGCGCACGCTCGGCTCTTCTTCGCCCTCTCTCGCCTCGGTCCCGGCACTTCTTTCCCCGTCGCCCCGCCTCGGGCGGCTGACTAACTTTGACCCCCACCCTCCCGCCACCCCGCCCGGGTTTCCCGACTCCTCCAGGAAAAACCGTTTCCTCTTTTCTGCCTCAGCCCCCCCCGAAAGCGGAGTCAGAAACCTGCCCCTCCGCACCGCTCGGAGTCCAGAAGCCGGCCCCTTGCGCCATTCACTTAGCGCAGCCTCCTCGGCGGCCGCCGCCTCCGGCAGCGTAAAAGCCGTCGTGAATACCGAAGGGAGACTACAAAGCCCAGAGGGCCTGGCGAAGGTGAGTAGAAAAAAAAAGCGGATGTGGCGGTGGGCAGGAGAGATGCATCCTGGGAGATGTGGTCTTAACGGGAGGAGAGGGTCTTACGCTTCTCGGGACCTAATTGGGTTGATAAAGGTGGGGTTGTCTATGTTTGGGGGGTTTTGGTGGGGGAAGGAAATGAAGAGGGGGTTGATGGAGGCGGTGGTCGCCTGGATTGTGTCAGTGGCGCATTGCTGAAGGAAAGTGTCGCGCGCTCGAAACTACAACTCCCAGGGTCCTTCGCGCTTCCCGTTGAGCCAAGCAGCTGTGCCGCGGGCGTCTCGCTCACCTGGGGCGCAGCTGGAGGCGGGGGCGGGGCTCTGTGTGATGCCTGGCGCCAGCTCCGAGCTGCTGGAACAGAGGCTTTCGCTTGCTGCAGTCGCCGCAGTAGGGGAGGAAAAAAAAAAGCACGCACACCAAAAATTAATTGCAAAAGTAGCAGGAAAAGGACAGGCCCGTGCAAATCAGCGCTCAGACCACAGGCAGTAAGCGAGAGTCACAATGACAACACAGAAAGGGGCGTGCAATGGGAAAAACAAAAAAAACAGGCAGATGTAGACGCAAAGGTACAGAAGGCTACTCAAGGACTATTTGGAACGGCGCTAGATGCACCGCTAAGACACACCTGCGTGCAGCTTGGTTAGGTGTGCACACACGCTTTGTTGCCCGGAGTCACATTCTGTGGCGCATCGATGTGTCTTTGGAGGAGCCAGCCCATGAATGAAATCATTCTCAGTGTCTAGGATTGGGCTTCTTAAAAGCCTACGCAGAGTGCGAAAAAATTCCCCAAGAGCTGGGAACTGCAAAACAAGCTGCACCCCAGAGCTGCGCTAATGGTCTTTTGACACTGCACATCGGGTAATTCGTCGTATTTCAGAAGAACCTCTAGAATGCAAATGGGCAAGAGTATGATCGACATTTGCATTGCCCACATTATTTGTCCTTTTACAATATTTATATCTTTCTGCAGTTGGGCCTGGTCTACTCAAGCGTCCCTCCTTCTATGCTCTTAAACCTTCCAATTACAGCCCAGAGCAGCACTTAGCACTGCAGCTGAGCTGTTTGAAAAGGGGAAAGGCAGAGCCCCCCTAGAGGGACTGAAGGGACAATAAGGCTGAACCTGGAGAGTCCAAGACCATTAGTATAAAACTGTCATTGTAATACTGTCATACCTTCAGGACTGCCTCCTCCCTTATGAGACCCATAGGTCTTTACAGTCAGCGACTCAACATCTGCATGATGCCAGGCACCAGCTCTGGGCATCAGAATTACCCAACATCATAATGTGGAAAGTCATCTAGTTATTCTAATGGGTTTATCCCCATCTTATTGTGCTCTTTAAAAGAGTTTGGACTGCTAGCTACTGGTCTCCAGCCCCAGAGGCATCTGACTTGCCTCAACTAGGGCCAGGGTTTTTTCAGTGAGCTTCCCTCGGAGATCAGGGCCCCGCAGGACCTGTTGCAGTTCCACAGGGCCTGCAAAACAGAGCTCTTCTGCCAGGCCTTCAGCTGAGGCGGAAGACGTCATTCTTATGAGGCATAAAGAAGGAGAAGCTTTGAAGGGGGCTCAAGCAATTGCTGCAATATCAGAGCTATTCCTACCATAGCAGAGACAAATAGAAAAAATCAGGCAGGATTTTAACGAGGGTTTGTTAGAGAATTCCTCTGCTACTGGGGACTCAGTAATAGAGGCTCCTTTAGAGGATTATTGTGAAGATTAATGGGTTCTTTGGGCAAGCTGTTTTGAACTGTTCAGTGCAATGTACAGACACTATAACAATGCTAAACTCTAAGTATCCCTTCCCTCAATCTATAGCAAAGTCTCACTGAACACCCTCCACTCCATTAAAAAAAGCCACTCAGCTCTTAGGAAAACATCAAACCTTTCAGTAATGTGGGTGGAAGTAGAAGTTATCGTAATACATTCTGACAATAGTGGAAAATGCAAGAGGACTAAACTGATGTGTTTTTTTAAAAAAATTGTTTTTCTTCAAAAGCCTGCTCAAGGTGACTTGCAATTAAAGAACACAGTATGGAGAAAAACCAAGCTGTTAGACATGAGCTGCATAAGAACTATTCATAAAGCAGAAAAAAAGATGATTAAAAAGTTGATAAAATTTTTAAAAATTAAAAGCCTGGGTTAAAAAAAAAATTACTCTGGCACCTAAAAGAAAGTAAAAGTGGGGGCCAGGCGAGCCTCAAGAAGGAGAGTGTCCCAAAAGTGCCACCACAGATAATACCCTGTCTCTGTACACCACCCACCTCGGAAGGCGAGGGGCACAGAGAGCCGAGCTTGGGAGGCAGATCTTGACTGGCAGCCTGCATAATGTCCAAGTTCCCTAGCCCAAAGCCATTAAGGGCCTTAAAGGTAAGAAGCAGCCCTTTGAATTGCGCTAGATGTTTGCCTGCTTTGTGTTATTTTCCCCAGCATGCGGGAAGTCAGCTAGCTAGTCTAATAAAAAGGTTTTAAAAGGTAAAGGTAGTCCCCTGTGCAAGCACCAGTCCTTTCTGACTCTGGGGTGATGTCGCATCACGTTTTCTTGGCAGACTTTTTACGGGGTGGTTTGCCATTGCCTTCTCCAGTCATCTACCCTTTACCCCCAGCAAGCTGGGTAATTTTACCGACCTCGGAAGAATGAAAGGCTGAGTCAACCTTGAGCTGGCTTCCTGAACCCAGCTTCCACCAGGATCGAACTCAGGTCGTAAGCAGAGCTTGGACTTCAATACTGCATAGTTATTCTAATAGTTTGGGTTTATCTCCATCTTATTGTGCTCCGTAAAAGCGTTTGGACTGCTAGCTACTGTCTCAAGTAGCAGACTGATGTCTCGTTCTTAGTACATATTCCAATATATTGCAAGGCTTGCCTTAAATGTTTGTTCATTTTCTGATGCCAGATAATCCCGGGAAGGTTGGAGGGCTCCTGCTAGGAGCTTTGCTTTGATTTCAACCAGCTCAGATTTCGCAACTCTCATTTTGTTTATCACAGTTGCCAACAACATTGTTTAAGTAGCTTTAATGAAGAAAAGCCATTTGATGTACCTGATCAGAGGAAGAGCTACAAAACCATTAGACGGAAAGCTGAAATAAGGAGCTCAATCAGCCCTTAGAATGGCAGCTGTGACTATCAACTGATTAAAAAAATCCATCTACTCTGGCATTTAATCAATTGTTCATGTGTACATATGGAACAACTTTTTTGGGGGGGGGGGAGGGAACCTACCGAATGAGACAATACATGCCGTAAAAAGGTAGTCCCCTGTGCATGCACCAGTCATTTCCGATTCTGGGACGACATCGCATCACGACGTTTTCACGGCAGACGTTTTATGGGGTGGTTTGCCATTGCCTTCCCCAGTCATCTACACTCTCCCCCCAGCAAGCTGGGTACTCATTTAACCAACCTTGGAAGGATGGAAGGCTGAGTGAACCTTGAACTGGCTACTGAACCCAGCTTCCGTTGGGATCGAACTCAGGTCATGAGCAGAGAGCTCGGACTGCAGTACTGCAGCTTTATCACTCTGTGCCACAGGGCTCCAATACATGCCATAAAGAGTTATAAATGTATTACTGTTTTTGGGACTTAATATTTTGCAAAGAGGATATTGCTTCCAACAATTAGCAGTTCAAGATTATCAGCATCCTGAAAAGATTAAAATACACATTTGTATTTCTAAAAATTTCTTTAAAACCTGAATATCCTGCTTTCCATCCAATCCACTGGACTCAAGGCAGCTTGCATTAAATTTAGAAACAACTCCCATATAGCCCATCGATAGACATACAAATAAAAGGAAGGCATGAGCCCTTCTTTGCACAGCATCCAAAATCTCATGTCCTTGGGAAGCCCATTCATTCCACAACACAGGTGCTGCCAAAGAGGAAACATGAGACAAGAAAATACAACTGAATTTTAATATAGAAAACCATCATAAAATCATTTGTCAAGAATAATCTCCTAGAGATTTCTCCCTGCGTATAATTTTCTCCAAGAATATCACCAGTCATCTCCATGCATTTCTGATGGGCTTGCCTCTCAGTTATAATGTTGGTAGGTTCTTTTGCCACATGTCCCCCTCAATTGGAGCACTTCAGAAAACTCAAGTCTTCCAGTAAATGCTGTTAAGTGGTGGGAGCTTCTGGTAGTACCTTCAGTCCACATTCAAAAATGTAAAATGTGCTTTAAAAAAGTTGCATCCCATGTAAACTGATTAATTTGCACTCTGCAGTGTGTCTGCATCCATATACATGCACAGCCCCATTCTCATTTTGCACACAAATACTTAGGCACATATTATTTTCACACATGCAGTAATTGGGAAAGGCTCGCAGAAATTAGGCGCCAGCAAAATTTTCTAGGAGCTGGATACGGAGCAGGTTTTTCCTCTTCTTTCTGCAACAAACGCAGATGCCAGGCTTTTATGTGCTCGTGCCTTCTTGGTGCCTGAAGGTTGGCACCGATGCTGTTTTCTCTCTCTGAAGTACAGAATTGCTCCCAGCTGCTGTAGCACTTGCCACTTCCTCTGTGTCCCCCTGCTTTCTTTCCCACCAACAGCACATAGCCCAAGCTGTCTGCTTGCTTTCTCACCTGGCTGGTTTTTTAACTTCTGAGCAATCCTTCCAATGGCTGAAGTGGGAACTCCTTTCAGTGTACCAGAGCCGGAGTTGTGACAGCCCACAGCGACTGAGCATTTCCCCTTTTGTCAACTATATGTGATTTCCCCACACAAACAGGCAAAAATCACAGGTTTTTCTGTTGTCCCTATTTGGGGAAGAATGCGGAGATGAAAATGGCTGGTGCTTTTGTGTGTGTGTGGGTGGATGAAGAGGGAGACAAACAGATTATGAAACCATACATTGACCTTGATTTCAAATGAAAGCTCTCAAACTGCCCATTTTTAATGCTGCAAAAAGAGCAAATGGTAAAGCCATTTGCTTTACCAGGAGGAAGCTTTTTGCTTACTTTGGGTACAAACTGGAAAGGAAAGCCACCTCTGGGACTCTATTCCTTAACTTCTGTGCTGGACGCAAAAGAAGGGGAACTAATGTTATTTATGAATACATGAAGCTGCCTTCTACTGAATCAGATGATTAGTCATCAGCAACAGAATTGTCTATTCAGTTCAGCTGTCCAGAGGCTCCAGTAGAGGTCTTTTGCATCAAATACTACCTGATCCTTTTAATTTTGAGATGCCTGGGATTGAACCTGGGGCCTTCTGCCTGCAGAGCAAACATTCTACCCATGAGCTACCACCCTTCCCAACAAGTATTATGGGCAGAGGACTCAAGAATTTCAAGCTGAGAGCCAGAGCCACTGGTGGGAGCAGGGCTGGCCACTTTCCCGAATATTCAGCTTTAAAAAAGATGACTTTAGCCCAGGGGTGTTATGAGGGCCAGATCTGACATTTGTTATGAGGGCCAGATCTGACATAAATGTGACCTTCTCGGGCCAGGTTATGTGTGTCACAAAATGTAATGCCAGATAAGGGAGACATAAACTTTATAAAGGACACAGACAAACACACACACTCAGCCTAATACACCTCACTGGAGTGTTGAGCCTCAGCCAACACAAGGAAGACAGGCTTGTTTCAGTAGCTCTGCTATGCGATTGAGAGAGCCTGGCAAAGCTAACTCTTCTTCCCCCACTTCCTCCCCAAGGGAGGAGCTTTGCTCTGTTGCTCCTGTGTGATTGAGCAAGCCTGGCAAAGCAAGATGTGATGCAGAAGGAAGCAAGAGAGGGAAAAAGAAGCAAACAACAGTAAGTTGCTCACGGGCCAATAGGAGCCCTCTGGGGGGCCTGATATGCCCCCCCCCGACCCTGCTTTAGTCCTTTACACAGGCAAAGACAATTGTTTAGCTTCTGGTTTAAAAGGACAAAAGCTGTGAAATGACTGGCAAGCACCCCAGCAGGTTTTTAAACTGTAGTAAAATATTACCAAATGTCAGTAAAACTAATTCAGTTTCTCATTCTAAGCATATCAATTTTGTCTGTTATCTGAATCTTTTTCTTTCCCCTCCCAATCATGAATCTTCTGCTACGGGCTTGACCACAGCTCAGTAGCTCCGCAGCCTGAACTGTTGTCAGGAGCCTGTCGAGTTTAATCTGCAATTAAAGCTCTAGGTAATTAATCTCACTGATCAATCAAATGAAGAGAGCTCCAGCCAGTACCAAAGAGGTTGAGCCGACAGGTCTGTGGCAGTGGAAAAAAGCAAAGTTGCCAGGGTCCCTCCTCCTTTGTCCACAAAGACGCTGCCAGACATTGGGGGGGGAATAAACATATCGATATTGTCTATCTTGGCCATGTGCCATCCTCCTCCTCCAACATCAATTGAACACCCTTCCCTTCTGTGGCTCACTGTGTCCCTTAATTAAAAACAAGAGATATGGAGTTGTAACTTAAGAATGGTTCAGTGCACTTAGCCTGTCGCTTAACAATCTCAGCCCACTTGCAGTCCTTCTGAGACAGATGTGGGGGAGGGATGAATAGGACCTAAAGGCAGAGGGAGTTCCTCAACCACAACTGGAGTGGGTTGCATCCCCCCCCCCCCAAGGGGCCCCCGCATCTCTCCACTCTGGGCTTGTGGAAGGTTTCCCTCCCTGCCATTCAGATCTGATCTGGGGGAAAGGGAGTCCTGGAAAAGCGGCTGATTAGGGTTGCCAGGTCCGACTCAGGAAATATCTGGAGACATTAGGGGTGGAGCCAAGAGCAAGGCTGTGACAAGCACGATTGAAACCCAGAGGGAGTTCTGGCCATCACATTTAAAGAGACTGCGCTCCTTCACTGGAAATAATGGAGGAGGGGGGCACTTTCTTTTGGGGCTCACAGAACTGGACCCCCTGGTCCAATCTTTTTGAAACTTGGGGCATATTTTAAGGAGTGGCCTCAGATGCTATGCTGAAAATTTGGTGCCTCTATCCCAAAACACCCCAGCCTCCCCCCCCCAGACCCAGATACCTACAGATCGATTCTCCATTATACCCTATAGGTACCAGTCTCCATAGGGTATAATGGAATGCCCAAACCAGGGGATTCCCCTGCCTCTAACGAGGGATTGACAATCCTACATGCTGATTGGATCCCATGCCTGTTCCCTGAATGTGGTCTTAGGGAAGAGTAATTCTTATACTCAGTTCTATTCATTTTCCAAAACCTGTTAACAGCCTAATTCACAGATCACCTGATGTAACAGCTGCACATGGGAATTTCAGCATATGCAGTTGTGAAACCATTATTGGTATTATGTGGGGAGGCAGGGTACAAATTAGAGGGACTTCAGAAGTGGGGCCCACATTGAATAAGTGTGACTAAACCATTTAAAGAGAATGGCTTCTTGCCAGGATCTACAACAGAAGCCACAGGAAGGCTCAAACTCTGATACTTTTATTTTTTTTTAAACCCTAAGCAGTAACTCGACCTTCTTTGGTAAAGTAACAAGAATGAAAAAGCTGTCCCTTTTGGGGGGTGGGGGGGAGGTGGGAAGAAGGGTGTAACTTCTGGGGTCTCCCCATGCTAAGCAGCACTCTGTTCAAACCCACTCACTTTTGCCAATGAGGTGATTTTGGAGTATTTGGCATTATGCCGCATCTATTTTTTGATCCTGGCCCAAGGCTGTGCTTTGGTGTTTTTGGCCCAGAGGTAATTAAGTCCTTAAAATTAATGAATGCTTCTGGTGGCAGGGGGAGGAATAAAGCAGCCAAAAAAAAAATCAGTAAAAAAAAAAGAAAACCCTGTTTAGCTACTTCTTGAATCTGAAGCACCCTGCATCTCTACCAGGTCCGTTCTGCTACTGCGGACGGCCCTCTGGACTCAGCCACCCACAGTTGTGATCTTGGAACTCAAGGCTATCTCGCAGAAAACAATGGCCACCCCTGCTTCAGATCAACAGGCAAATTGTGAGCCCTTTGCAATCTTCCAAGCAAGTTCTACTCAGCCCTCAGCAGCTCTTCCAAAATTTTAATCACGAAGTGTTCAACATTCTCGCTTACCACCAAATTAAGGAAATAAACCGACAACTCTGTGTGGTTTTCATAAACCTTTTATACGACAGTGTCACCTCGTGCTCTTCTGAGAAAGCAAAGCGCCGCTACCAATTGGCCTCTCAAGGGGCTCCTACAGGAAGCACTTTCAATCCTCGGCTCCCCCCCCCCCCCCGAGCGTCCCTTAATGTAACAGATCAGCTGGCGATGTCTGATCTAATTGCGTCATCCCAGCATGGTCCAGCAGACTCATCTGCAACTCGTCAAGCTCCAGAGATAGCTTGCAGAAGGATCTGAGGTTGTTTTGTAGTTTTACAGCGGTGGATGCCACTCTGTCCCCTGCCTGGAAAGAAACCCCACAGGGTTAGAGCCAGTTTGGTGTATTGGTTAAGTGCATGGACTCTTATCTGGGAGAAACAGGTTTGACTCCCCACTCCTCCACTTGCAGCTGCTGGAATGGCCTTGGGTCAGCCATAGCTCTCACAGAGGTTGTCCTTGAAAGGGCAGCTGCTGCAAGAGCTCTCTCAGCCTCACCTAGCTCACAGGGTATCTGTTGGGGGGGGGGGGGAGATAAAGGAGAATGTGAGCCGCTCTGACACTCTGAGATTCAGAGTATAGGGTGGTATATAAATCTTCTTCAGATAGCAGTGGACCAAAAATCACATTTTGAAGAACAAGCTTCCACTGGGGCCAGGGAGCCGCTGAACCAGACCCGGAGTGGATGTACTTCAGGCCAGAGTCACTGTGGAAAAGCTTCCAAGGAAAAGCTGAACACCAGCAGTGGTTCTGTTGGAAGATGGTGCATAGTGTATACGCATGCACACTGTTTACCACTTCCTCTACATACAATCCCTCATAATAGCAGCAAAATGACTGACAAAGTTCAAGAATTCATAGAATTTCCCACTAAAGTCTTTATATGAAAACAATCCAGTCAGTCTTCTGAAAACCACTCTCTAAAACCAGGCATTGAAAGCTGCTTCCTGAAGATCAAATGTGGAGGGCTTCAGATTAAGACAGTTCCAAGGGGCCTGTATTGAAAAGGCCCCGCTCTATCACCACCCTACAAATGTAATGCCCTTCAACAGAATTTGTCCAAAAGAGGATTAATACACACACTCCGTCAAGGTTTGCAATGTTGCATGGCAGCCATAACTTTTATTCTTTAAACCATTCTCATTTGTCTGCTTGTAATGGAAAGAGGAAGGCTACAGAGGAAAATGCATGCCACACACACTTTGGGCAGCTGGAGGAATATCAAGCAGCTGGGCTGCATGGGAGGGAGAGTCAGAGATGAAAGGGGGAAAATGTGAGCACATTCCACAGCGAAAGCTTTGGTTAAAGGCTATCCTGGATCTGAGAGCTTGGAGGCCACTGACGAAATACCCAGGTGGCTTGCAATTCACAGGAAAAACAAGGTTGGAAAGCTGCCTGTCTAAGTTTCCCTTCATGAAAGGAGTCCCGAGGCTGATAGAAGGTGGCTTTGCAGATCCTGAACGGAAACACGGGGAGTCACTCTCAAAACATCTGTGATGTGGAATGATATGGCCTAGATCCTGCCACCCAGGGCCGGCTCTAGACTGTCTGGCACCCTAGGAAAGGTTAACTTCTGCTGACCCCCCTGCCCTGATAACATCACCGCGTCACATTGGGTGGCCTCCAATTTGGCGCCCCCAGAAGGCCAGCGCCCGAGGCAATCACCTAGTTTGCCTAGTGGCAGGGCCAGCCCTGCTGTCATCCCATACCACCTGATGCACCTTCCTAGCTTCAGCCAAAATATCCCCTGCATCCAGGGAAGCAGAAGAGGCACCACGTCCCAGCATTTCCACAATCCTAGAGATCTGTCTGTTCCTCAGGATAAGCCCGCCTCTTCATACATGAGCTTCATTTCATCACCTTCAGCTCATTTTCCAGATGCACTGGCAAGGCGACCTATGGCCCGGATCCCTCCCACATGGCACGCTCCTCCTAGGCAATGTGAGCGCATCCCTCATTTGCAATCTCTCTCCTTGCCCCACACAAATGCCATTTTCCAGCTCCATACTGACAAAGCCAGCTCATACCGAAGGCAGAATACCAGCGAGGCAGGCTATACAACAAACTTTTACTTTGCTTCCACCACGGAACTGGCATTTCCTCGGCACGCTGCACCAGCCAGCCTCAGAGCACATCATTCCACCCTCACAAGCTCATCTGCGGTTGCCCTTCCTTACTCACCCACATCCGTTGCTTCCTACGGTGGAACAAGAACGTGCAGCAATAAAGCAGATGAGAAGAATAGCAGCGTTTGCCCTCCGCCTTCACTGGCTCTCACCCAGCTGGAACGGTATATTGCCCTTTTGCCACCATTTCCCAGCTGTGTGCTTTCCCATTTGCTGTGTTTTTGTGCTCTTCTGCTTCCGAAGATGGATGTTTGAAGGACCGGCATTTACAGGTCAGGCTGAACAACCGAAAAAATGGCAGCTATAGTTTTGTTGCTCCAGCTGTGGGCAGCATTCAGCACTAGACTCTTAAAGTGGGGCCAGGGGAATAAGGAGACGCTATGTAAGAGGGGGAGGCACTCTCAGTGGGTCTAGCAGATTGCGATAGGGCAGGGGTGGCCAAACTGTGGCTCTTTCACACATATTGTGTGGCTCTCGAAGCCCCCACTGCTCTGCTGGCTGGCTTGGAGAAGACATTTCTCTCTTTAAATCAGTTCACCAAGCCAGCCGACTGCTTGGAGAGTGCATTTAAAGTTAAAGTTGCTTTCTTTCCACTCCTCCCTTCCCCGTCTATTTTCCTCCCTCCCTCCCTGTTTTGCGGCTCTCAAACAATTGGCGTTCATGTCTTGTGGCTCTCAAATCCCTGACGCTTATTCTATGTGGCTCTTACATTAAGCAAGTTTGGCCACCTCCGCAATACGGCATTTGGGAGGAGTAGGGGGTGTCTTGGCACTTAAAGCATTTGAGGCCCAAGCTGTTTGGGGCTTTTAAGCCAAAGCACTTCAAGTGCATGCGTTTCAGAGGAAATCACACTCCCATCCACTCCTTTGGAGTTTCTCGATTTCCATTTGGCAGTCATAATGAATTTTTAAAAGCTTGGCCATTTTGAATCACAAGGGGATTTCCAGATTTGGAGGGAGGGGAGAAAAGAAAGAGCCCTACTCTTTGGGCTGTCAAACTCTGGGGAGAAAAACAGGAGGGCTGCTGGCAGGAGAAGGGGGAGAAAACAAAACCTAGGTGGCAGTGGGAAACCCAGCAGCGTTTGGCAGGCTTATTAAACCTTAAACACACACAGAAACAAAAGTAAATTTTGCAAGATTTCAACACAAATATTTTTTTAAGCGTCACATTCTGACTTCAACATTTGAGTTTGGGACCGCTCATTTGACAGCAACCAGCATGACTGGCTAAACAGATCAATGAGGAAGCTGATCGAACGTCAAGTGCTATTGCATGCTGTCAGATACTACCAAATGCTGATTTCTAAAAAACCTTGCATGTCCAGTAGCCCATGAAGGAGAACTCAATCTTGGGCGGGGGCAGGGGTTTTTTGAGCAGGAATGCACCAGAACACAGTTCCGGCTGGCTTGGTATCAGGGGGTGTGGCCTAATATGGAAATGTGTTCCTGCTGGACATTTTCTTTTTAAAAGCCCTGTGTGAAACAGTGGTGGCATCAGGGGTGTGGCCTGATATGCAAATGAGTTCCTGGTGGGCTTTTTCTACAAAAAAAGCCCTGGGGTGGGGGGTGTATTTCAGCTGTAATCAGAGCAGCTTTTGGGGTCATTTTGTGGCTTTGACCAGCACTCAAAATCAGCATTTTCAGTTTTGCTTAAGTGCTATGCCTTTTAACTAACAGTTAAATTTTAATCCAAGTATTGCCATACTCTCGATATCAGCACCTTTCTTTGCTGATATGCAGAAAAATTGAACAACTTAAAATAGAACAAAGGTACATTTTGTTGGCTGGGAAGTTTGTCTTCCAAGTTGTCTTTTCACTCCCCAGACCCAAAATAGGCTTTAACAAATAAAACCCACAACCAATGCTACCTTAAGTTCTCTGTCCCACTCAATAAAATGGAACCATTAAAATTGATCAGCTGGAACTTCCCCTGATAAATCTCCCGATCCGATGGGTTAAGATTTGTAGCTGTAAAAGCCAATGTGAATAGCCCAGACCTTGCAGAAAATGAGATCTGGCTTCATTTACGATACCTACAGAAAATGCCTCCACCTTTGGCAAGCCCTCTGAAATGCTTGCTTTGTATCCCAAACATTCCACTGCTTTATTCCTCGGGCGCTTTGAGGAGGATGGTAATCATTTTTTGCAGTTAGCATTCTGTGAGAAGTGCTCTGGTCCTGGCCCTTAGCCTGAACCTCTGTTTTGGTGCCAAAATATACGTTCTTTAAAAACAGGTGTATGCAACATTAGCACTGTATTTCTGCTGGTTTCCTAATTGAGTCTCAATGCCAGTGGTACACTGGCTGTCCATGAGCTGCAGATTCTCTCGCAATGGCCATCAACCAAAAGAGCCACATTTACTTCCGTCTCTGGCATGGGGCCTACGGTTTACCCATTCTTCTGGCAGCGGCTATTTCAAGATGAGAACCATCTCCCAGTAGGGTTGCCGATCCCCCAGTATGGAGGCCTTCCTCCCACTTCAGGGTCATCAGAAAATGTGGGGGGGGGGAGGGAAATGTCTGCTTGGCACTCCATTATTCCCTGTGGAGACTGATTCCCATAGGATATAATGGAGAATTGATCTGCAGGTATCTGGGGCTCTGTGGAGTCTGGTTTTTGAAGTAGATTCTATGAGCCCCAAAAGAAGGCACCCCTATACATTATTTCCAATGAAGAGGAGGCATTTAAAATGTGTGTGGTCCCTTTAAATGTGATGGCCAGAACTCCCTTTGGAGTTCAATCGTGCTTCTCACACCCTTGCTCTTGGCTCCACCCCCAAAGTCCCCAGATATTTCTTGAATTGGACCTGACGACCCCATCGGCCAGTCACAAGCCCCTCAGGACAAGGGTCTTGCCCAGTTTCCTGAAACATGGGATGGATGCCCCATTGGGGAATGGTGTTCAGAAGAGCCACTGGGGAATGTCAAAGAACCACACATGGCTCCCAAAACACTGAGTATCACTACTCTGACCCATATACTCACTTTGTAACAAAATATTTCCTCTTTTGCTGAACCAAGCAATTACAGGCAGAGGAGAAGTGTCTGTACACACCACATCGCCTCCGGTGTGGTTGTCCATCTGTCCTGAACATTGATCTGCTGTGGCTATAAGGTATCGATGTGACGTCCTGCAGCAATAATTTTTATGTATAAACTAGGGGAGCAACCTAAGAGCCCAGGCTAGCCTGATCACATCAGAGCTTTGAAATTAAGTAGGGTCAGCCCTGGTTAGTACTTGAATGGGAGATCGCCACAGAAGTTCAGGTTGCTGTGCAGAGGAATGCCTCTTGGCTTGAAAATCCCGTATCCTGGAGTTGCCATGACTTGGTAACACACAATTCTTATTATTAGACATCGTGCGAAAGACAGAGCTAGCAGAGTCTTACCTTATCACAAATCCAGCATGGCGTGGTCTCATTCTAAAAATGCTGCTGCTTTTGACCCACATCCCAAAATTCAAATCGCAGCTTTTTAAAAACAGCCCATTCCAACTGTTAGAATTTGGACCTACGTGAACATTTAACACACTGCATGTTTGGGGGCATAACCGATCTCAAACACTTTAAAGACTGTACACCAACATGGTGTAGAGGTTAAAAGCAGCGAGCTCTAATCTGGAGTCCTTCACATGCTGCCAACTGAGTGACAATGAGCTAGTCACGGTTGTCTCAGAGCTCTCTCAGCTCCACCTACCCCACAAGGTGCCTGTTGTGGGGAGAGGTGATTGAAAGCTGCTTTGAAAGTCCTTAAGGCAGAGAAAAACAGGGTATAAAAACTTGCTCTTTTCTACTCCTCACGTTTCTCATTCTTTACGTTTTCCTGTATTTTCTGTTTTCACACACATTCCTGTGCTGTTTCACACACACACACACAGTGGTTGTTTTGTAGAAAAACAAGTGGTGGAGCTCATCCAGGGATCGTTATGCAGCTGCATCTACTATTCAATAGACAAGTTAGGTAGGTGGGGAACAGGAGGAGAGAGAACCCTAAGAAAGGTTCAGGAGCTGTGTTCCTGTGAGCTCCTGCTGAATTCAAGGCCTGCACAAACACCACTTACAGTTTTTTTTTAATTTTATGGTTCAGTAGAAGCCTATTTGGGTCAGTCAGATCCCTATTAAAGTGAACAGGGAAAATGCTGCCTATCCAATGTACTGGGAATCTACAAAGCATGGTAAAAACTAACACAGTAGTACTTAATACCGATGCAGCAGTAAAGCAAGGAAGTATTAACTATTCACTAATCTCCGAGTCTAAGAAAAGACATTAGGGAGCCAAAGAAGCCCCAGAGGGATCATTAATAACATCCGTGTTTTAAGTATACCCCTTTAATAAGCACAATAATCCTTAATGCATTTCATATTTTATAACTGGAGAAAATGAAACATGACATAATTGGGATCGGTTTGACCCTACTGCCAGATCAGTAGAGAGCTTTTTACAAACAAAGGGAGGTTAAAGCAAGACTTTCAAATTTGGAACCGTATTTACATTGCTACCAAGGCACTGCAGGGCAAATGTTTCAGTGCTGAAACACAAGACCTCCACCTGCATCCTTGGGTTCTTGGTCCAAATGAATTGATGGCGGCAGAAAAGTGGATTCCCAGCATCTAAAGTTCACACAATGAGAAGATACTGCCACACAGCCATGACAAAGAATGAACAGGGAAGTCCCGCCCCCCCTCCCAGATTTCTCCTTGTATTCCACAGATCTATCCAGTCAAGTTATTTCGGAAAATCATCTATGCAACAATTGTTTATTTCTCTGGCAAGGTAATATGTAAATTGCTGACTTTGTACAAGGTAAAGGTAGTCCCCTGTGCAAGCACCGAGTCGTTACCGATCCATGGGGTACCATCACATCACGTTGTTTTTACAGACTTTTTCTTACAGGGTGGTTTGCCATTGCATTCCTCAAGTCGTCTACGCTTTTACCTCCAGCAGGGGGGATGGAAATGTCTGCTGGTTACTCAGTTATTCCCTATGGAGACTGGTTCCCAAAGCATAATGGAGAATTGATCCATAGGTATCTGAGGCTTGAGGGGGGGGGGCCTCTTTTGTCAGATAGAGGCAACAAATTATCAGCATAGCGTTCGGTGCTCCTCCTCAAAACATCCCCCAAGTTTCAAGAAGATTGGACCAGGGGGTCGAATTCTATGAGCCCCCAAAGAAGGTGCCCCTATCCTTCATTATTTCCAATGGAGGGAAGGCATTTAAAAGGTGTGCAGTCCCTTTAAATGTGATGGCCAGAACTCCCTTTGGAGTTCAATCGTGCTTTTCACAGCATTGCTCCTGGCTCCACCCCCAAAGTCCCCAGATATTTCTTGAGTCGGATCTGGCAACCCTAGTTATTTGGCGTCATCATGAGATGCGTCTGTGTGCGCCACAGTTGTGGGGCAGGAGCCAAGCTGCCTCCAGCAGGTAAACAAGGAAGAGGATCTAGCAGAGATACCTTAGAGAGGGTGCCTTGGGCCTGCCTGATGCAGATTCACTGCCAGAAGGGGGACCAAAGCCCAAACTCTCGGAGAGAGGCCTCACCATGACTTGGATGGAGATAGTTCTGCACCCTCCCTGGGCTCAACATTAAGAGGCCTCAGCAAGCAAGGAAAGTCACACACAGCAGGTCTTCTGGGTCAGCAGCTTTTCTCATTCTGCTTCTTCTAGCTGGGGAGAGCCATGTCGGGTACAGCGTGAGCCTCATGAGCTGAGAGCCCTTGTGTTCTCTATGCTTATTCAGACATTAAAATGTTTGGGGCCAAGATTGGCATGTTTCCACATTTAGAAAAAAAGAAATGTAAGTAAAGCGTCGAACATTATTTAGCTCACCTTGTTCTGCGTTCAAGTCGACATGTCCTCATATTCAAAGCGGACCCTGCCTGGTACACAATAGCCTCTTCAAGCTTTACTTCAATTTTCTCTGTAGCATTCCTTAACAACCAGACACCCTTCACCCACGCCGTCTGCAGAGAACTCACCATTGAAGAAGAGGCTTCTCTGAACCAGCAAACAGAGCGGGAAATGACTCTTCAGAAGGTGACGACAATCAGATCCCAAAAGTCAACCATTTTAAGGTCAAAATTTGGGAGAGGCCATCCATTGCATTGGCCTTTTACTGGTTCCAAGATATGGTGGAGCAGCTCAACACAACAGGATGGAAAGGGTGAGCCCATTTTAAAGAAAGGAGCTGGGGTTCGTGTCCATTCAGAATGGATCATGTGGACTCCATGTACTTTGTGACTCTGCCTTGGCACAAGCTAGAAAGAGCCAGGATGGGGCTTTGTAGATCTGTAGAAGAGTGACCCTCAGCAGCTGGACCCACTAGGCCAGGGGTGGCCAAACTTGCTTAAAGCAAGAGGCACACAGAATAAACATCAGATATCTGAGAGCCGCAAGACAGGGAGGGAGGGAAATAGATGGGGAGGAAGAGGTAGAAAGAAAGCAACTTTAACATTAAATGCATTTTCCAAGCTGCCGGCCAGCTGCCTTGGAGAAGTGATATAGAGACAAATGTCTTTTCCAAGCCAGCCTGTGAGGTGATGAGGGATTTGAGAGCCACACAATACATGTGAAAGAGCCACATGTGGCTGCAAAGTCGCAAATTTGGCCACACTTGCACTAGGAGCTGAGGAACAGGCTGGGGCCCCTTCCCTGGCTGGTGGCATCCTTAGATGTACCCCTTTCCTTTTCCCCAAGCCAGGGAGTGGTTGCCATATGGACAGTGGAGTGGCAAGGGCAAAAGCCCCTCAACTCCAAACGCTCACTGGCCCAGCTTTTCCCAAAGCAGTCCTAGCCAAGAATGCAAGGCATACCCCCACCCCCAGCACAGTCAATCAGGACAGGCATTGGGGTAATGTGAGCCAGGAGCCAAATTCCAGCGATCCTTGGCTGCCCCCTAGTGTTGGAACAGGGGAACAGGAACATAAGCCTTACACATTCAGAAGGAGCGACAGCACTCTGGATCAAATCCCCCTGGCCGTCACGGCCTATTTGCAGTCCCTCCCCTCCACCCCGCTGGAGGACTCTTCTGAGACAGGCAGCAGCTCGCCTCCGATCCCTCGCTGATCCTCCTGGAGCAGAGGCCCAGCTGGTATGCCCACGCACTGTGCTTTTGTGACATCTGTTTGTCCATCAAGACAAGCAAGAACGATGGGAGCCCCAAAACCCTCGCTCTTCAGTCAGCTCCCACAGGAGCAGTCTGTGACTCACAGAAGTGCACGCTGAAACAAACAATGTTAAGTCCTTATGGTGCCCCCCTGGATTTGTGTTTTGTTTTGCAAAAACAGACAAGGGCAGCAACCCCTCTGCAATTGTGTGAAGTGGCGGCAGAGCATGCTTAAAAAATCCTCCACTGTCGACGACTTACCACGCCAGCTCACACAAGAAAAAACAGGGAGGTGCGGGTGTGCAGTCACAGCAACCCACAAAGAACTTCTCTCCTTCCTGCTGTCCACGACTGCAGAGCTGGAGAAAAGCGAGTCCTCCGGCAAAGGTTCTCCAGATCCCCAGTTGCTGCTGCCCCTTACTCTCACTTCCTTGTCTCCTGCCTCAGGGCAGGAGTTTCAATAGACATATATGGGACATCAGTTCTCAGTGCCTGTTCTCCCAGGCCTCCCCACCCAAGTGCATCACCTGTACTGCACTGCAGTGCTTAAGGAAAAGAGAACTGAAGAACTGCAGAAACTGACTCCGTTCCATGGGTTGGCCAAAGATGCCTGCAGGGCCGGCCCTGCCCCAAGGCAATTGCCAACCTTCTGGAGGCACCAAATGGGGCGCCCCCCAAATGACTCAGTGGCATTATCAGTGCAGGGGGGGGGGGGGGGTGCCAGACAGTCTAAGGCTAGATGAAGAGGCTGGGGGAGAGGGAAATATATTACACAGCCATGCTCAAAAACCCTTTAAACCTGGGATCTCAGTCACATGGATGCCAATCGTCCTATACAGGCAGCATACCTTTCAACTACCCAGCTGGGAAGAGGAGGGACTGTTACCCTATGCAACCAGCAGCTCGTGGACAAATGCTCCCTCCCTCCCATGCAATTGGCCATTTAAACCTTGCCTGGCCGGTGTCTACTTGCAGCCACCCATTATTATGCAAGCTTGCTTTTTGAAGTGGTCCTAAATTAACACCAAGTGCTTCAGGCTACTGACTGGCAGAGAAAAACCAAACCTGAAGAATAACTGACTTGCCTTCCCTTCCACCCCCACCCCCACCCCGCTTTTGAAGTATTTTTTTAAGTATGAGCTCAGGTTTGCCAGATGCTGACTTCTGTTTCCCATTCTCACCTCAAGTGGCAAGTTAAATGCAAATCACTCGAAGGGCCAGAATGCAAAAAGCCTTTTCGACTCAAGCAAGGGCCTTGTCATTGGAGCCAGCAGAACCTTTTTGAGTAGTCTGCCACAACAGTGTTCACAAAACTGCCCTCATCCTTTAGAAAACACCTCTCCTTGCTCTGACCTGGATAGCCCAGGCAAGCCCAATCTTGGAAGCTAAGCAGGGATGACTCTGGCAAACACTTCGGTGGAAGACCTCCTTGGAATACCAGCAGTTGGGAGGGCAGGGGCAGGCTCTATTCAGCCACCTTTCCTCCAGGAACCCAGAAGGGATCAGTCACCAGAGGTTGCCAAGACTTTCAGGTATATACACACGCATACATATAAAATACAAAAAAAATGGCTGGTGGGGACGGTCAGGGGTCAGGACTGATGCTACGAAGACCCCGAGAGGGAATAGAGCACAACACTTTGGCACAGCTTTTATTTTTCCTGCCAAGAGGACTTTAAGGGCCATGAAAGACTTGGATTCTGACCCTGACCTGGAGAGTCCAGGCAAGCCTGATCTCATCAGCTAAGCAAGGCTGACTCTGGCAAGTACTTGAATGGGAGACCTCCTTGGAATACTAGCAGTCAGGAGGGCAGGGGCAGGCTTTATTCAGCCACCTCTCAGACTATCCTCAGGCCCCCAAGTAGGGGTCTATCACCAGAGGTTGCCAGGACTTCCAGGCACACACATCCTCACACATGCATGCACTCATACATATAAAAATACCAAAATAAAAAAGCAAGTCACCTTACAGCCACCAGGGAGCAGGGATATCATTCAAGGAAAAAACCACAAAGCTAAAGTTCTCTTCAGCATACAGGACCAGCGTCTTTGGATGTTTTGTTCAAGGTTTTATATATGCCTACTAAATGCTTTTCAGGCATCCCAGTTCCTTAACATTCATTGGCTAGAGCCCTTCTGGAAGGCAGAGGCCGATGAGTCAGTCAAAAAACACACCCTGCACAGACAGAGATCAACAGACAGATGTGCATGAGCAGAGACAAGCAGAAGCTCAAGGATTAGGACCACACTGGAGAAGGCGGCTGGAAATCTCTGGCTAGGTCTGCTGGACCGTTTCAGAAGGTCAAAAAAGTGCCCTCTCGTAAGATTAGTAAGTAGCACTGGCAAGCGAGGCTTAACCTTTCCCAGAAGCTGTTTTCAGCTCTCCTTGTGAGCGTTCTGTGACCCAAAAAAGCAGCTTTGGGGAGATGAGCCATTTAAATCAGGAGAACAATATAAGGAGGTGGTGGAAGTATTACATATCTGCATCCACCACTCCCCTCCTAAGCCAGGTGACTGGACCACTTGAAACCAAACCAAACCATGGGTCTCTGGCACCCTAGGAGATCTTTTCGACGAGGCAGAATACCCCCTGGAAGAGCTGTCCTGTTCTTAGCTCAGTTGTAACCCAGTCCTACTCCCAGATGATCCCAGATTTTCTGTCCACTGTGGATACAGTTCCTAACTGCTTTCATCTCTGCCTCAGTCCTCCATCGCTTTCATTCCAGAGTCAATACTAGGGATGGGCACAGAACAAGAAAATGGCAGTTCGTTTTGTGGTTCGTTGGGGTATCCAATTTGGTGGTTCGATTCATTTTTTACAATTTCCCAAACAATTCACGGCTCATTGGTTCATTCAGTTCAAGAAGGCGTGAAACAGTCCCCAAGAGGGCTAGAAAGCACAGGTGTGCTGCGACATGCTCAGTGTGATGACGTTACCCAGAAGAGACGTTATCACGCTGGGCATGTCACTGCAGGGGGTGGAGTTCTGTCTCTTGGGGGGAAACTGATAACCATAGAGTTTTTTCCCAAGTGATAGAGCATCCCCTTAGTGATGCGCCTGGTACTTCTGGTGACGTCATCATACCAGGCACGTTGCAGCGCACAAGGAGGATCCCCCACCGATAAAGACGTAGACAAACTGCCAAAAAAACCATACGGTTTCATTTTTGATTCATGCGCAGCACCATTTGTCGAACTGATTCATAATGAACCATGAAGCGGCCATTTTTAGAACAAGTCACAGTTCATGCTTCGATTCGTGCCCATGCCTAGTCAAGACGCCTGCAGCAGCTGAGGAGTAGAACTCCACATCCGATAGGTGGGACAATTCCCGTTCGCAATGGCTCTGGCAACTGCCCTTCTTCTGCGGTTTCTCCATCAACTGCCGTTCAGGGATACACTGCTTCTGAACATGAAGGTTCCACATACCCATCATCATTCATCACTGCAACTCAACTGCGTTTCCTTGCAATATTTCCTGAGTACAACAAAAAAACTGAAAGCCACGAAAACAAATGAAGCCCAGCCGAGTCTCCTGCAAAGAGACGGTAACAGCTTTTAATCAGACAAGAGTCAGTACACCCGTTAAGACAGACACCGTTTGCCTCTTTTTTTGGGAAATTCCTTCACATACCAGCAGGGAAGAACAGTTTTTCCTCAGGAAATTAAAGCCATGTGCAAGCCAGTGCTTCAGTTTGTTTTTTGTCGTTGTAGATTTTCTCCTGTGATTTATTTACATTACAGTACCTCTTTGTGATCAGCCGGAAGGCGGCGAGGGGAGTGCGTGTGTGTGTGTGTCTTTGTCATGGACAGAACGTGTGCCCAAGTCGAGAAAGGCAGATCTCCTATTTATAGATTTGTACATTATACATACATATATATATATTGTGTGTATACACAGATACATTGCTCTCTTCTTTGAAGTTTTTAAAAAATTGATCAGCCGTCATTCTATAAAAAAATACCTAACTCTACAAGATAGAAAAAGGAAAACAAAATCTTTCCCTCTCCAAGTATACATTGATTTACACCCAAATGGTCCTCCAGAGCTGTGCAGTACGCGGGCCCTTCCTGCAGACTCAAAAAGGGAGCGAGGAGAGAACAGCATGATCAATTCGGGCTTTGAGAACTGTTTGGCGGATGGGAGTGGGGGAGCAGAGAAGCAGCTCTTCACTTCCGTGCCCCTCTTTTCCTCGTCCCCCTCCTCCCCCAAGTGCACACTCACATTTGATCTCCCTGAAACTGCGGCAGCATTCGTTCATTCCCACTTTCTCATTGTTTCAAGCTAGCTATTTTCATGCAAGCCGGCCGACGCGTCGGAAAACCCTCCTGGCGACCTGTCCGGCGCAACGTGACTCCGTGGTGCAAAAGCCAGCGATGCTGGATGGGGTGCGTCCGTGCTCCCTTTGGTGCATTTTCCATTTAATAACAGGGCTGTGCAGCTCCATCACACCCTAAGGCTAAAGGACTCGAACGCCAACCGGTTCTCGAGGAAGTGGGCAGCCACCGCTTGCTCCTGTCTCATGAGGACTAGAAACACAGGGGACTCAGCTCGCCTGGAGCGACCACGCCACACTCTTTGCAATTGGATGCAGTGTGAGTGTTGTATCTGTGCTTTAGAGACAGATGAGGGGAGAGAGGGAGTCTAAGGAGAAGGTGAGACTCACCGTTTCCAGCCTTCACGGTAGAGCCACGTGCTTGGCTGCTGGGCTCTCCTGCCCTGGGGATAGGAGGGGTGATGTTTGCACTAAGCTTCCATGCAAACCTGCCCTCAGAGGATCTGTCATCCACTACGGGCTTCTTTTCCCTACCTGTGCCATTAAAAGGAGGAAGGGCGGGGGAAACAGAAGAGGATTTAAAACCAGCTGCTGAGGCCAGATATAAAAACACCCCCCATTCACCACCAGTCCGTTCAGTGGAAGCAGAGCCCACGCTTTTTTTTTTTTTGCTTCCAAGTGCATCTCTTCCCTGGAGAACGGAGAAGGAAGACTTACAAAACTCTTCCTCATCACTTCCCGGAATATTCAGGCGCCAGCATTTTTTTTTCCTTCTTCTTTAAAAATGGAGCGAAGGGGGGGGAAGCGGTGCGGCAACTTTGGGGGCGAGCTTCTATCATTCTTTCCGAGCGGGGAACAAAACCGATCCGAGGTCAGCGGAACCGGCTCTCGGGTTCAGCTGGAAGGGAAAAGGGGGGGGACATGTCGGCACAAGCCCCCTTCCGAGGCAACCATCCATTGCTCTCCCATGGGGTTTATCCCGGCAGGGGAGCTGCCTTTCAAGCAACCGAATGGGAGGCAGCAGAACTGAGCCGTGCCGGAAGAGAAGGCATGCAGCCAAGGGGGCAAGGAAAGACTGCCGCAGAACCAGGGTGGGGGCACAGCTCTGCCTCCAGTGCTGCAGTATCATCAGCAGAGCATCCCCACCCACGGCCCGTCTTCCAGCAGACCAACAGCTTCACATGCCACGGAGAGCAGCTGCTACCAGGGGCTCTAACTAGGTACTATCAGTCTTCCGTGGCCCCCCACCAGCAGAAGAGCCCCCTTCCTGAGTTCTCTGCCCACCAGCCTTGGTAGGAGAACACCTATGATGGATTTTAAGGCAGCTGGCTAACGGAAAAGGAGCCCAGGAAGAGACTCAGCCATACACCGACAGATGCCAAAGAACTTTTTTGGGGCTGGGTGCAAATAGTCCCTGAAAGCCAGGAAGCGCCAAATGGTTCTTCCCCTTCCAGTGATCAAAGAGGAGAAGGAAGTCAACCGTGTTTCACATCACGCCCCTGAGGCAGAGCTCAGCTCCAAAAAGGGACGAGCTTCCGAGCACCTCGGTGAGCGTTCAGGTGGTGGATGGCAAAAGGCAGAGATGCGCAGGCAAGGAGTCGTGGCGTTTTGAGTTCTGCTTCCCTTCATCTCCCTACCTAAACTCCCCCCTCCCACACACACACAATTATTCCTTACAGTTGCAGAGAGACCCCCAGCTTTGCAAGCTCAAGACAGCAAAAAAGTTTCCGATTGCAGCCTCATGTGCATCCCCCTTACATCCTGCAGCAGGGTGCTGGGAGTGTGTGTGTTCACACCTGCCCCCCCCCCCCCCACTCATGCTGCTTGCGTCCGTGACTTGCCTCCTTTCCGGAAGATTCCCTTTCCGCCTCCCACCCTAAAAACCACCAGAGTCAGCCGTGCTGCCAGGCACGTCCATGGGGTTCCATCACCCAACCGTCCGCCGTGAGGCTTCCTGCGGTTTCTTCGCAAAGCAAAGACCTCCTCCTCCTCCAGAGCAGCCACTCCACTGCACCCAGGGGCCAGCAGGACCAAGACGCCGAGGCCTCTTACTTGACTTCCAAGATGGACGGGTTGGTTTCCATTATGGCCACAATGATCCGGTCGATGTAGTCCTGGAGTCGGAGGTTGATCTCTTTCTGCTTTTGAGTAGCCTCCATTAGCTGCAAGGGAGGGAAGGAAGGCTCAGCACTGGAAGGTTCCTCTGCGACAGCTGATGGGCTGGGACCACCCACCCAAATGCCAGAAACAGCCACTTAGAACCCACACAGCTTATGCTGAAAATCTCCCTCCCATCTATTGTTGAATCCCCTAGTTTTTCCACAGTTTCTCACATCTCCCCAATCCAAAGGATTGATTCCAGTGACTCCCTTCAACTAAAAGAGGAAGATTTCCTTCACCAAAGACAGACTTTTCAAATGCCTTTCTTTGGTGGAGGAATGGTAAGCAGAAGAGAGTTACAGGAATCCAACCCAATAACTGCGTTTTAAGATAGATTCAGGTGGGCAGCCATGTCAGTCTGAAGCAATAGAACGAAATTTGAGCCCAGTGGCATTTTTGAAGACGAACACAATTTTATTCAGGGTATAAGCTTTCATGTGCATGCAAACTTCTTCAGATAGATTCAGATGGGCAGCTGTGCTCACAGGAAGCAAGCAACAGAACAAAGTTTGAGTTCAGCGGCACCTTTAAGACCAACGAAGTTTTATCCAGGGTATAAGCTTTTGTGTGCAAGCTGTGTAATATACAGGCCCTTCCTGTATCTGAGGTAGTGTGCTTATACACAGAAGCCCATACCTTGAATAAAACTATGTGGGCCTTAAAGGTGCCACTGGACTCAAATTTTGTTGTTTTTTAACATGCTTCTCATCAGGGTTTTTTTTTTTTGTAGCAGGAACCCCTTTGCACATTAGGCCATGCCCCTCTTATGTAGACAATCCTTCAAGAATTTACAGGGCTCTTTGTGCAGGGCCTACTTAAACTCCAGGAGGATTGGTTACATCATAGGTGTGTGACCTAATATGTAAAGGAGTTCCTGCTACAAAAAATCGGGCTGGCAGAAGAACTGCAGGGATTGAAATGCCTGCAGGCCATACAAATGCAGTGAAGCACACTCATCCTCCCCTCATCCTCCTGCGAGTGAGGGTCAAGAGATGTAGTTTAGAGTTCTTGGCTGTGTAGAAAGCTAGGTTGGAAAAAGAGGCAAGCATCCAACAGGCATGAACAATTCCATTTTATGTCAGGAAGGAACGAAGGAAGGAAAAATCATGCCATCTTGGATTCTAGGGAGAGAAACTGAAATAGGAAGGAAGGAAGGAAGGAAGGAAGGAAGGAAGGAAGGAAGGAAGGAAGGAAGGAAGGAAGGAAGGAAGGAAGGAAGGAAGGAAGGAAGGAAGGAAGGAAGGAAGGAAGGAAGGAAGGAAGGAATTTGTCCCAGTTATGCTTTTAGTGACAGGCTGATTTGACTGTTTTTTTTAGGCAAAATAACAAACAGCAAGTTAACAGATTAAATATTTCATATATCAAAAAGAAGTCCCATTTCTGTGAGGGCAGGACAGCATCTGTGGATGATGCATAGTTTTTAATGGCCCCAGCCTGGCCACATATTTGACATATGAAGTTGCACCAGATCAAGCTTTACAGGGCTGGGCTGATCAGAAAAGAGATGATCCAAATAATCCTTCCATTCCCATCTTTACCCTCCAAGCAGCTCAAAGCGATGCTGCTACATCCCTCCTCCCACTGTGGCTCTTCCACAGAGAAAACAACATTATTCAAGAGCCTCGTCTTCCTACGCTGCCCCAAATCCACTCCCATCCCCCAACAAAATCCCAACAGTTCTGGTTTTCCTCCTCCATGCATAGCCCCCATCACATCCCTTTCTGGACCCCCCCCCCTTTGGATTTTTTACAACACATAGTAGTAATTAAATATACAGTTGCAGTCAATAAAACCCTGCAATTAACAAGAGGAATAATAAAATTACAGCTGCTATAAAAATCTCCCATAAACACAATAAAAATGCTCAATAATGGTTTCTAATCTTCAAAAACCACCGGAATAAAAAGAGTCTTTGGCGGCTGTCGTCAGCTGGGGGTTTTAGTTATCATTGCTAGTTACCAAGGAGCCGGTTTCTGCAGTGTCCCTCAGTACCAAAATTAAACCCAAACTAGGAAGCTTTGAATGCTGAGACTGCGCTGTCAAAGCAAAATGTCACAACACTTCCTTCTGACTTCTACTCTGGCTGAATGTAACTGGATCTATGGTGCTGAGACAGAAAACTGTAAAAGATGGGTACCAGTCCTAATGGGATCCAATAGCTTGAACACCCAAAGCTGCCTTATAGTGAACCGGACTACTGGTCTATCAAGGTCAGTATTGTCTACTCTGACTGGCAAATTAGCTGAAGTAGACCAGGAGACCGGGATCTTACGCTGATTAACGTAAGAGAGCCAGTTTGGTGTAGTGGTTAAGTGTGCGGACTCTTATCTGAGAGAACCGGGTTTGATTCCCCACTCCTCCACTTGCACCTGCTAGAATGGCCTTGGGTCAGCCATAGCCCTGGCAGAGGTTGTCCGTGAAAGGGCAGCTGCTGTGAGTGCCCTCTCAGCCCCACCCACCTCACAGGGTGTCTGTTGTGGGGAGAGAAGATATAGGAGATTGTGAGCTGCTCTGATTCTCTGATTCAGAGAGAAGGGTGGGGTATAAATCTACAGGCTTCTTCTTAAACGTTTTAGAGTTCCATTTGTAAACTCTGCCATTATTATAGTCATCCATATCTCTGTCAGATTTTCATCTCTTTCTCTTAAGTCTTTTTATATTCATTTAAATCTCTTTCATTTTCTTATCAAATATTTCTGTACTTTTCTTTAACTGTTCCTCTATAGTTTCTCTATTTCTGGATTAAGTGTTGTACAACCTCCAATGATTTCTCAATTAACAACAAGATAAGATCAAGTGAGCACTTGTTTTAGTGTTGCAACTTGCAACACACTTTCTCCTGAAGTCACCTGATTCTAAAAAAACAATGCTGGCGGTTTTTGAAGCCTTAAGCCTCTTAGAATTCTGGCTGCCTTCACATATTAATTTAATGCATATTGAGTCTCATTTTCTTCTGTTGCAATCCCCCCAATAACTTCTTCTGTAGATTTTCTGAATCTCTGTTATCCTTAAACATAACTGGCAGCAGCTCTCCAGGGATTCAGGGTCTTTCACATCACTTACTACCCGGTCCTTTCCACTGGAGATGCTGAGGACTGCAACTTCCGCCTGCCAGGCAGACGGCTCTGTCACCAAACTACAGCCCCTATCCTAGGCAGCTGGATTCTGGGGTAAAGGCAAGCCAATCTGCTTCATCTTCCCGGCTCCCCTTTTTGATTCAGGGAAACACAAGATGACCCCCCCCCAAATCCAAGAGGAGCTTCCGACCTTACCTCATCTCTGGAGACCGAGCTGATTTCTGCCGCCAAAGACTCGGAAAAGGAGGCAGAGAAGAGGTTCTTGGCGCCTTGAATGCTGAGGTTTATGATCTGCCCGTTGAGTTCATCATTCTGTTCCTTCAGGTTTCGGTTATCCTGTTTGCAAAAGGAAGCCCCGGAATGTCAAAGCAGCTGCCTCTCAGTGCATACATAACCATTTATTTAGATTCTTATATCCTGCTTTATACCTTTGGTGCAGTGGTTAAGAGCAGCGGACTCTAGTCTGGCAAACCAGGTTGGATTCTCAAATCCTCCTCCACATGCCACCATTAGGTGACCTTGGGCCAGTCACAGTTCTCCCACTTACCTCCCAGAGTATCTGTTGTGGGAAGAGGAAGGGAAGGAGACCATTAGCTGCTCTGAGACGCCGAGTGACGGGTGGGGTATAAATCCAATCTCTTCTTTTCTTTTCTCCTTAATGGGGGACCCAAAGCAGCTTACAACCAATGTTCCCTCTAAGCTGCAGAGTCTTGTGAGCAAAAATTCTACTTTGTGAGCTACTGGCATTAAAAGTTGTGAGCTACTGCATCAATTATTGTGCTCTGGAGTCATGCTTCCTGAGCTAAGACAAAAATCTGTGAGCTAGCTCACACTAACTCAGTTTAGAGGGAACGCAGCTTACAGCACTGTTTCCCCCCCTTCCTCATTTTCATCTTCGCAACAACCCTGCTGCGTAGATTAGTGTGAGAAAGAGCAACTGATTCAGAGTCATCCACAGCAGAGCAGAGATTCAAACCCAGGTCTCCTGCCCACTATACCACGCTGGCTTTCCAGATATCAGGATCTGAATCTAGAGCCTCCTGTGTGCGTACACAGGTTCTACTGCAGCGCTACAAATCCCTGCATGGCAAAAAGGTCTCCTCTGTCTCTGCTCAGAAGCTTCTGTCGAGATACAAGCAGCAAACTCTGAAGTCACCCCTCAGATATATCTACAGATGTCCAGCACACCAAAAGTGCTCCATGAGTGCAGGCTCTCTATTTCGGCAAAGTCACCTGTAGTTAGGCAGGGTGGAACCACCTGGAGAGTATTAGAGTGAACTGATGCACCTACTGCAAGCCTGGCCAGGAATGAACTGCAGGCCAGGGGTGGCCAAACTTGCTAACGTAAGAGCCACACAGAACAAACATCAGATGTTTGAGGGGAGGGAGGGAAGGAAGGAAAGTGGAGAGGAAGGGAGGGGAGATGGAAAGAAAGCAACTTTAACTTTAAATGCATTCTCCAAGCTGCCAGCTGACTTGGCTTGGCAAAGTGATTTAAAGAAACAAAGGCCTTCTCTAAGCCAGCCGATGGGGCCTCGAGAGCCACAAAGTTTGTGTGAAAGAGCCAGTGTAGGCTCAGACTCAAAGCCAGGAGTGGCCCTCCAAAGCTTTGCTATTGGTACCTTTCCGGCTACCAGCCAGTCCTCGGTCATCTCAGGGACGTGCCCCAGCCCCTGGTACCTGCTTGAGCCGCCTGATCTCTTGCTCCAGCTCCGTCTCCCGCGTCCGACTGTTGTACTCCTGGAGGCCGATGCTGCTGCTCCTGCCCCGTCGCTGCTCCGCCTCAAGCTTGAAGAGCTGCAGGTGTTCCAGTTGCTTCCTGAGGTCTTCGATCAGCTGCAAGGCCACAAGCAGAAAGGTCAGTGAGTGAGGTTTCTTCAAGTCTCTGGCCTGTAGGCCAATTCTGTTTGCCCAGTGACTATTACCATACGCCCAGTTAAATGGGCCCATGTACTAACCAAGTCGGTCAAAGGCACAAAGCCCTTCCACAGCTTGGCAATCCATGCTCCCTTAAAGCTGTGGAGCTTTTTGTGAGCAAAAATTCTACTTCATGAGCTACTGGCATTAAAGTGGTGAATGAGCGATTTGGCAATTGCATAAATTAGTCTGCTCTGGGGCCATCCTTCCTGAGCTAAGGCAAAAATGTGTGAGCCGGAGGCTAAAAAACTGTGAGCTAGCTCACAATACCTCAGCTTAGAGGGAACACTGCTGACAATGCTATTACTAACTAAAGGAGGTACTCTTACTATGTACAATTGTCTTCCCATTCATCATTAAATATATTCAGAAACAGATCTTGAAACACTGCCAAGATGTATTTTTTGAATATACTGATCAAAATTAGGTTAGAAAGCTTTAAAAATTAAAATAAAAATAAAATGATAAAGTCCAGAAGGATTACGTGACAGAACTGAGCAACATACGTTTAAAATGTTTATACTTACAATGACCCAAGATCAGAAATGTTAGAATTGTTAGGAATGAAAATGTAACTGTATATAGACCAGCCCCAAACAAAAGTATAGAAATAATTTATACATAATAAAGTAAGATCTGTTCAGCAACTTTATAGATAGAATATATTAGACCATATGGATGATTATAAATGATGGTTTTTCTCTCATTTTTCTGCTTTTGTCGACCAAAATATGACTGTTTATATATAAATGAAACTCTGGTATTTCTATCTTATCTTACCTTTATCTATGCTTGTATTGTTTATATAGTTATATATATATATTTAAAATAAATAAATACTATTCTGAAACACTGCTAGGAATTTTGTCCCTGCCCATACCTATGAAATCAGATTCAGGTCTCCTCCACATTTCCTCACCATCTACCTGAACCGGAGAAGCGAACAGCACCCCTCGGAAACCCAAAGGCATCCAAGTATAACCCCCCCACTGCCCATCTCTTGAGAGCAAGAGACATTATAACCATTTGACCTAGCTGCCCAGAAGTTTCTAAGGCCGATTCAAGATGCTGATTATTACCTACAATGTATGCAAGGGAATTCTCCTCCAGCCCCAGACACCAACCAAGGAGGCATTGTTCCTGGGCTCTGCCTATATGATCTGCAGCTACTGGCCTTTTCAGTGGTGGTGCAGGCATTCTGGAATACTAGTCCCAAACATCCCAAAATGGCTTTTAAGCGCTAGCTGAAGAGAAATATATATGGTTTGCTAGGGATATATATCTTGCGCTAGGCTTTCTTTTTATAGCTACTGCAGTTCCCCATCCATTGCTTTATTTGCTTTGGAGTTGTTCATCATCAGTGGCCGTTATGAAATGGAAAGACAGGCTTATAAGGTTTTAGATACTGCAGCACTGCCCATGTGTAATCCCCCCGCCCTGTAACTGCAATTTTCAATTGTTGGTCCAAACCAGGGGTGGCCAAATTGCAGCTTGGGAGCCACATGTGGCTCTTCCACACATGTTGTGTGGCTCTTGAAGCCCCCACCACCCAATTGGCTGGCTTGGAAAATACATTTTTTTCTCCCTAAATCACTTCTCCAAGCCAAGCCAATCGGTGGCTTGGCGAGTGCATTTAAAGTAAAAGTTGCTTTATTTCCACCTCTCCCTCCCCACTCTCCCATCTATTTTTCTTTTTTCCTTCCTTCCCCCCCTCCCTCCCTCCCAGCTCTTAAACATCTGACGTTAATGTCCTATGGGTCTCAAACATCTGATATTTATTCTATTTGGCTCTTTGTTAAGCAAGGTTGGCCACACCTGGCTCAAACTCTGGATGATTTCAAGTAGACCCGAATCCCGTTCAGGCCAATATCTTCCTCTTCCTCCTCATCCGCCTACCCACCTCCTGCGTACATTCCTTGTCCTTCTGGAACTGGTGTCTCTCGTGGTTCAGTTTGTCTCCCAGCTTCCGCTTACTTTCCAGCTCCTCATTCAGCTGCACCGTAAGGTCTTCTATCTCATCCAACAGTTTCTGTTTCTCCTGAAAAAGAGCCAAGTGAAATGAAAGCCTCTCTTCTGAGAGGTAAACACACATGTGTTGATTGTAGAAGACCTGTAATGGGAGCTAAGAACATCAGAGAAGCCATGTTGGATCAGGACAATAGCCCAGGGGTGGCCAACGGTAGCTCTCCAGATGCTTTTTGCCTACAAATCCCATCAGCCCCAGCCATTGGCCATGCTGGCTGGGGCTGATGGGAGTTTTAGGCAAAAAAAAACATCTGGAGAGCTACTGCTGGCCACCCCTGCAATAGCCCATCCAGTCCAACACTCTATCTCACAAGGTGGCCAAAACCCAGGGGCCATCAAGAGGTCCACCAGTGTGGCCAGAACTCCAAAAGCCCTCCCAAGCACCAAGAAGATAGAGCATCACTGCACCAAACGGAGTGTGCCATCTATGCCTTCGGCTAATAGCCACTCAGGGGTCTCTGCTCCATATAAGAAAAGAAAGAAGCCATTTGAATCAGGCCAGTGGCCCATCCAGTCCAACTCTTTGTGTCACACAGTGGCCAAAACCCAGGTGCCTTCAGGAGGTTCCTTAAGAGCACTCACAGGAGGAGGAGGAGGAGGAGAAATAAAAGAAGAAGAGATTGGATTTATAGCCCACCCTTCACTTGGAGTCTCAGAGCGACTTACAATCTCCTTTCCCTTCCCCTCCCCCACAATAGACACCCTGTGAGGTCGATGGGGCTGAGAGAGCTCTTTTATTTGCTTTGCTTCAGCAAGTAAAAACTTCCACACATCCTGCCACTAGAGGGCAGAATGGGCATATAGTCAACCTGTAATACCTAGAGAAAAAGCATAACCACTTGATTCAGGTGGGCAGCTGTGTCCATCTGAAGTGACAGAAGAAAGTTTGAATCTCAGTGGCACCTTTAGGACCAGCAAAGTTTAATTCTGGATATAAGCTTTCATGTGCGTGCATCCTTCTTCACAGGGCTTTTTTTGTAGCAGGAACTCCTTTGCATATTAGGCCAATCCTCCAAGAGCTGACAGGGCCTACTGGGAACTCTTGGAGGATTGGCTACACATGTTCCAGATACAGGGACATACCAAGATCAAGGTAAGACTGGTCGACTGCCCTTGTTAACTTCAGCTGCTGCTTGCCGAGAGACCAGAGGTCACCTTGGACTCCCTCCTCTTGGCCTCTCCCGCCATCTCAAACATGAGGCTAACAATCCTGGCCTGCCCCGCAGGGCTGCTGTCTGATAAATGTATGCAAAGCATGTCAAGAACTTGGGAAACGCAGCAGCCCAGCCTGAGGAAAGGTGCTGCGTGAACTGAAAGCTTGCAATCCTGTCTGTAACACAAGAGGGCTGTGCTGCAGACCAGAGCTTAGAAATCAATTTCCAGGACTGAGTCAAACCCTCCTAGCTGTCATCCTTTCCACCCCTGCTCAGTGTTGCCCCCTGACTCGTGTACATGAATGAGACAAGCTGCTGGGTTATTATAACAGCCCAGTGGATCATGCAGGGCACGCCTCAGGAGATTTAAACATACATATTTATACTCACAAGACAGCCCTGGCATGTGCAGAGAAAAACCTGGTATTTGGTTTGGCTGGGGCTGGGGTAGGGCTGCCAAGCCCAATTCTAGAAATATCTGGGGACTTTGGGGGTGGAGCCAGGAGACCTTGGGGGTGGAGCCAGAAGCAAGGTTGTGACAAGCATAACTGAACTCCAAAGGGAGCACTGGCCACCACGTTCAAAGGAACTGTGTGCCTTCTCTCCATTGGAAATAGTGAAGGATAGGGACACCTTCTTTGGGAGCTCATAGACCCCCCTGGTCCAACCTTTTTGAAACTTGGAGGGTCTTCTGAGGAGAGGCAACAGATGCTATGCTGCAGATTTGGTGCCTCTACCTCAAAAACAGATCCCCCACCAAGCCCCAGATACCCACAGATACCCACAGATCAATTTTCCATTATACTCTATGGGAATCGGTCTCCATAGGAAATAATGGAGTGCCCAGCAGACATTCCCCCCCCCGCTTTCTGATGACCTTGAAGCAGGGGAAGGGCCTCCAACCTGGAGGATCCCCTGCCCCCACCTGGAGATTGGCAACCCTAGGGTGGGCGATAGGGAATATCCCAGGCGGTGACTAACACACCCATATGTGAATCCAAAGAAAGCGGGATGGCTTCAGCAAGAGCAGGTCCTGTGCAGCAACCTCTCAAGGGCACTCCTCTAGAGAGAAGGCGCTGAGTCATGGGGGATAACTAACGCCATGTTACCGTGGAGCCACTCAGGGACGTGCACTTGCCACAGTCACAGAGGGAACGCAGAGCTCCTGCTTGACTTTTTACACACAAAGCGAGCACCGCTGAGAAGCACACACACCCCGCACAGAAAAGGTGCCTCACCTCCTCCAGCCGCTCGATATTGGCTCGCAGACACGGGACGCAGGACCGGAGTTCACCATTCTCCTCGTCCAGTTGTTGTAACCTGCAGTTTGCACACAGACACACATGTGGATCAGTCAGGGATGTATTCCTGCACACTTGCAACAGGGGGCACTGCAAGGGATACATCTACTCTGGGCTAAACAAGAAGTCCAGTGGCGCCTTAAAGGCTATCATCGTTTAGTCCAGCTGCAGTCTATTGTGAATCACGCTGAAAGAAAATGTTTAGTCTTTAAGGTGTCACAGGACTTCTGCTTTATTTTGCCGAAACAGACTAACAGGGCTCTCCCTCTGGAATTAAAGGGTACTGGAAGTCTGTTATGAGAAACCTCAATATGGTTAACTTCTATGAAAAACACAGCTTGGGATCACAGTTCATAGTCGAGATACAAACAAACAGTGATATACTGGCCAACATATTTAGTAAAACTTTTGTCAAGAACCTTACAAATCTTTTGTCACATTATAAAGTACAACATTACAATATTACAAAGAAAAGTCCATCCAATGAGCACCCAAATAAGTGTTCAAATTTATATGGAGCAAGCCGGTCCTGAACCTCTTTTCTTAACCAAATGCAAAAACCTTCTGAATTTAGGTGGCAAAATGCTCTCCTTTTTTATCACTTAAGTCAGGGGTGTCAAACATGCAGCCCGTGGGCCAAATCAGGCCCCTGGAGGGCTCCTATCAGGCCCCCAAGCAACTGGCTGTCATCTGTTTCCTTCTCCCTCTCTCCTGCTTCCTTCTGTGTAACAGCTTGCTTTGCCAGGCTCTCTCAATCACACAGCAGAGCTACTGAGCCAAGCCTCCCTTCTATTGGCTGAGGCTCCTCCCCCTCCTGATTCCCTGGGGAAGGAAGGAAAAAGCCAGAGCTTCCTTTGCTCAGTTCCCTGGATCCCATGGGAGAAATACAAAGAAAGCACCTTTAAGACGAAGTGCTTCTTTAAGTATGTTTTAATTGTGTTTCTCTTTGTCCTTTATAAAGTTTATATCTCTGCTACCTAATCTTAAATAGGTACACACATGATCTGGCCTGACCAGACATGGCCCAGCCTGACAAGGTCTCATTTATCTGGCCTCGTAACAAATGAATGTGACACCCCTGACTTAAGTGTTTAATTTAGGAGTAAGCCAGTTCTGAAACTCTTCTTTAACAGATGCAAAAGCCTTCTGAATTTTTCTGGCACTGCTCTCTACAAAAAGCTTGCAAACTAACTCTACTTTTTAAAAAACCCATTCCAGGTAACTCCATGCCGTTTAAAAAAAACAAACATTCCAGGTAACTCTATGCCTGCTTCCTTGTTTACTGGTAGTGGATAGTTCACTACAGTGGCCCAACAACACGGTGACATGCCTGCTACTGGTTTCTTGAAACAAACAGGCAAAAGGCCCATGGGAAGGCAGGGCACAGGGTGCCGACAGCAGGCATGATGGGAAAACACAAAGAACATTTCCATGGGGAGGATCTCTTGCTGCTGCACCCGCTTTTGCATTCACAGCAGCCATGAGAGCGGAACAGGGGACTGTCTCTCTGTGGAAGCGACCAGCCTCAACCCATGGTTAAAAATGCCAGACACAATCCTGACATCTCAACCGCTGAGACTTTGATGTAAAACCCCAGTCCTGGCTCTGGGCCAACCACAGAGGGGGAACAGGGCCCAGACCGACCGCGGCCACCACGCTGAGCAGCTTCATAGGTCAGGAGAATGGAATTTCCCATCGAGTCAATAATTTTGATGGCTTGGCACACAACAGCCACAGTCACCCCCGCCCCTTGTCTGGCCGTCGGGCATGCTGCTTCCGAATGTGGAAGCTCCGTTTTTAGGAGAGCCTCTGCAAAGCGATCTACTCAACCGCTTCCTTAGCCTCAAAGCAGAACATGACTCAAGGCACAGAGCTAACCCAGTTGCGACTCCTCCGCCCATCATTTGAAGAGCCACAGTTTGGCCACGCCTGTACTAGCAGCCTTGCAGTGTAGTTACCAGCTCAAGAGGAGAGAGGAGAGAGGACAGTCCTTTAAAATCATGTGAATCAAGTGTTAACTGCCTTGGGCTGAAGCGCTGGTACACCCCTCCCCAATACAGCATCTATTTATTCTTCTCCAGGGGTCATTTTGTAGGAAAAATAGGTGGTGGAGCTCATTAGCATAACACATTAGCATATGCTGTCCTCCCACCAGCCAACAGCAACCTGATGCAAGAAAGGAGAGCCCCAGGCGAGCGAAGCCTGATTGGACTGGCTAGAGATCCTTGGCCACCCCTCCACGCCACAGTCAAAAGGCTAGCAAGACACCCACCACCTCAAATCACATAAGAAGTGGAGAAAGGGTGGTGTGGACTTCTCCAGGGGTTAATGAGGGCTGCTGGGGGCATGGCAAAGCCCCTGGTGGCTGGCTGACTGCCCGCTCTCCTAATCCAGGGATTGTTATGTAGCTGCACCTACTATTCAATGGACAACGGAGGAGGAGGGGGAACCCTCAGAAAGGTTCAAGAACTGTGCTCCTGTGAGCTCCTGCTGAATCTGAGGCCTGTTCTTCTCAAAACCAGAAGAGACAAAACCTCAGTTCATCCATTCCCAGGTCTTCACTCAGCTCTTCCCTTCAAGGTGTACAGTGAAAAAAAGAAAACACTGCTGTAGACCAGGGGTGGCCAAACTGCGGCTTGGAAGACACATGTGGCTCTTTCACATAAACTGTGCGGCTCTCGAAGCCCCCACCACCCTGTCAGCCACCTTTAAATCTTTCTCTTTAAATCACTGTCCCATGTGAGCCCCTCCTCCCCCCACCCCCCGGGTTCTGAGATCTGCTACTAAAGATCTTCTTGCGGTCCCTGGTCCTAAGGACACTCGGCTGGCTTCAACCAGGGCTAGAGCCTTCTCGGTCTGAGCCCCTACCTGGTGAAATGAGATCCAGGCCCTGAGGGACTTATCAAAGTTTCACAGGGCCTGTAAGATGAAGCTCTTCTGCCAGGCTTTTAATTTATCCGGTGGGTGTTCCCTTGTTACCAGCTGCCTCTCCAGTATTTTTACCATTACTGTGACTGCGCTATGTTGCCAAACATTGGCCTATACATTGTTGTGTAGATATGCCTTCTTGCACTTGTTGGTTAATATGTTGTACTGCCCTCAGATTTTTATTCTGTATGCTTTTATGATGTTTTATATTTTAATATGTAAGTATGTTAAACTTTTACTATAAGCCACCTTGAGCCCACTTGCGGGAAAGGGCGAGATATAAATCTAAAATTTTAAATTAAATTAAATTCTCGAAGACAAGCCTGCTGGCAGCTTGGAGAATGCATTTAAAGTTAAAGTTGCTTTCTTTTCACCTCTCCCTCCCCATCTCTTTTCCTCCCTCCCTGTCTTGCAGCTCTCAAACATCTGACGTTCATTCTATGTGGCTCTTACATTAAGCAAGTTTGGCCATCCCTGCTGTAGACTCTGTCCAACCAATTGGAAGGGGAACCTTTTTTGCTCACTGTATAGTACAGTAGTGCATGGTGCATACAGTCAGAGCAATTATTCTGATCAGGCATGAACAGAAGTGAATACCGGGCCTGCAGGTTCTCAATCGCAATGCTCTTCTCCCGCTCCATCTTGGTCAAGAGCTCCCGCTGCTTCCGGATTTCTTCCATCAGGATCTCATCGGCTCTCAGCTCTTGTTCTTTCAGCTGCTCCTCCAGGGCATTAGCTCTGCAAGCGATGAGAGAGAGAGAGAGATTAGCTCTGATTGGCATTAACTCAAGACATCCTCACTGGAGTTCAGCTATTTTGAGGGCTGGGGTGCTAAAAGCTGGCTTCTCGGGAGTGCACCGTCCATGGACAGGCGTTGTAAAGCCTTGCTTTCCACCTTCTCCCCGTGCACCCTTCTGGCACAGAAGCCTCCACTCAACACGACGGGGACCACGTTTCATTGGGGGAAATGGCCCTCTGCATGGTCCAAGCTTGTCAGACAGGAAGCTAAGCAGGATTGGCCTTGGTCAGTACTTGGATGGGAGACCACCAAGGAGATTCAGGGTGGCTATGCAAAGGCAGGCAACGGCAAACCACCACTGAACATCAGGTGCCTTGAAAACCCTGCAGATGAGGGGTCGAGTTCACAGAATCACAGACCGCCGTCTGTTTGAATTGTATTGCCATTATGAATTTTACTGGGATGTTTATCTTTTAAAATTGTTGTCTAGTGTTTGTGATTTTAGTTTGCTGTGCACCACCTTGAACCCTACTTAGAGAATGGGTGGAAATAAATGGAATATAATAAATAAATGGAACCATAGAGTTGGAAGGGACCTCCAGGGTCATCTAGTCCAACCCCCTGTACAATGCAGGAAATTCACAAATACTTAAGAACATAAGAAAAGCCATGTTGGATCAGGCCAATGGCCCATCCAGTCCAACACTCTGTGTCACACAGTGGCCAAAAAAAATTATACACACACACACACACACACATATATATATACACACTGGTTAATAGCCACTAATGGACCTCTGCTCCATATTTTTACCTAAACCCCTCTTGAAGCTGTCTATGCTTGTAGCCACAACCACCTCCTGTGGCAGTGAATTCCACATGTTAATCACCCTTTGGGTGAAGAAGGACTTCCTTTTATCAGTTCTAACCTGACTGCTCAGCAATCTTATTGAATGCCCACGAGTTCTTGTATTGTGAGAAAGGGAGAAAAGTACTTCTTTCTCTACTTTCTCCATCCCATGCATTATCTTGTAAACCTCTATCAAACCTCTTACAGGCATATACCACATACACCCAGTGACCCCAGCTCTGTGCCTGTAAAGGTAAAGGTAGTCCCCTGTGCAAGCACCAGTCGCTTCCGACTCTGGGGTGATGTCACATCACGATGTTTTCAGGGCAGACTTTTTATAGGGTGGTTTGCCATTGCCTTCCCCAGTCATCAACACTTTACCCCCAGCAAGCTGGGGACTCATTTTACCAGGATAGAAGGCTGAGTCAACCTTGAGCCAGCTACCTGAACCCAGCCTTCTGCCGGGATCGAACTAAAAAAAAAAAATTTGTAATCTTTCATTGAAATCTGCCTCCGTTCCTGGGGACTGGAAGGTAGCAAATGTCACCCCCATCTTTAAAAAGGGTTCCAGAGGAGATCCGGGAAATTACAGGCCAGTCAGTCTGACTTCAATACCGGGAAAGTTGGTAGAAACCATTATCAAGGACAGAATGAGTAGGCACATTGATGAACACGGGTTATTGAGGAAGACTCAGCATGCGTTCTGCAAGGGAAGATCTTGCCTCACTAACCTGTTACATTTCTTTGAGGGGGTGAACAAACATGTGGACAAAGGCGACCCGATAGATGTTGTTTACCTTGACTTTCAGAAAGCTTTTGATAAAGTTCCTCATCAAAGGCTCCTTAGAAAACTTGAGAGTCATGGAGTAAAAGGACAGGTCCTCTTGTGGATCAAAAACTGGCTTAGTAATAGGAAGCAGAGAGTCAGTATAAATGGGCAGTCTTCGCAGTGGGGAACGGTAAGCAGTGGGGTGCCGCAGGGCTCGGTACTGCGTCCCATGCTCTTTAACTTGTTCATAAATGATTTAGAGTTGGGAGTGAGCAGTGAAGTGGCCAAGTTTGCGGATGACACTAAATTGTTCAGGGTGGTGAGAACCAGAGAGGATTGTGAGGAACTCCAAAGGGATCTGTTGAGGCTGGGTGAGTGGGCATCAACGTGGCAGATGCGGTTCAATGTGGCCAAGTGCAAAGTAATGCACATTGGGGCCAAGAATCCCAGCTACAAATACAAGTTGATGGGGTGTGAACTGGCAGAGACTGACCAAGAGAGAGATCTTGGGGTCGTGGTAGATAACTCACTGAAAATGTCAAGACAGTGTGCGTCTGCAATAAAAAAGGCCAACGCCATGCTGGGAATTATTAGGAAGGGAATTGAAAACAAATCAGCCAGTATCATAATGCCCCTGTATAAATCGATGGTGCGGTCTCATTTGGAGTACTGTGTGCAGTTCTGGTCGCCGCACCTCAAAAAGGATATTATAGCATTGGAGAAAGTCCAGAGAAGGGCAACTAGAATGATTAAAGGGCTGGAGCACTTTCCCTATGAAGAAAGGTTGAAACGCTTGGGACTCTTTAGCTTGGAGAAACGTCGACTGCGGGGTGACATGATAGAGGTTTACAAGATAATGCATGGGATGGAGAAAGTAGAGAAAGAAGTACTTTTCTCCCCTTCTCACAATACAAGAACTCGTGGGCATTCGATGAAATTGCTGAGCAGAAAGGTTATAACGGATAAAAGGAAGTACTTCTTCACCCAAAGGGTGATTAACATGTGGAATTCACTGCCACAGGAGGTGGTGGCGGCCACAAGTATAGCCACCTTCAAGAAGGGTTTAGATAAATATATGGAGCACAGGTCCATCAGTGGCTATTAGCCACAGTGTATGTGTGTATATAAAATTTTTTGCCACTGTGTGACACAGAGTGCTGGACTTGATGGGCCGTTGGCCTGATCCAACATGGCTTCTCTTATGTTCTTATGTTCAGGTCATGAGCAGAGAGCTTCGACTGCAGTACTGCAGTTTTACCACTCTGCACCATGGGGCTCCAGGATCCCTGGCCAAACTGGCCTGGAGAGTTGGTTACCACTCAATGGCATGTTATTATTTATTCATTTTGCAGGAGGATATTCCAGAATTTCCAGGCTTGCTATCTAGACGGAGGAAGCAGTCATTGCACTGAGCAGCTCCCCTCTTTCTGGTATGATATGCTAACAGTATGGGAAATAAAGCAACATTGAGAGAGATCTCTTGGATCACTCCCCTCTCTGCTTTTTATGAGCAGATGGACTCTAATGCTCTCCCCACTTTGGTAATTAAGAAGGCACAATCCGGTGGGCAGCTCTCCTACGTGATCCAGTCTGAAAACACATGCAAGTCAGACATGGAAAAATGATTCCCTTCCTGAAGAAATCATGCAACTCAACCACTCGGCCTGCTTGCTGGAATGGCAGAATGGAACTGCTTACTTTTTCTGAACATAGATGGGCTCCTACAGGCCCCCTGCTGTCCCCTCCCCTTTACCTGTGAACCAGTTGGAGGTTTTCCTGCTTCAGTCGACTGTGTTGCTCTCCATTCGCGACCGTATCTTTTTCCAGCTCCGTCACCCTTTTTTCTAGGAAGATCACCTTAAGAGAAAAAAGGAGACAAAAGAAGAGCGATTTAAGCACCACAAGGCCTTTCCTTCCACCATCTGTGAAGAACACAGCCACTCTGCAGCCAAAATTAAGTATTAACTCACACCCTCTTTGTATGAAGCAGAAACAAAAGCTCTAAGTAAGTAAATAACTGCACCTCTCATGCCCTCCAAATTCCATGGCTTTTCATGCGATGTTCTATACCAGGGGTGGCCAAACTGTGGCTCAGGAGCCACATGTGGCCCTTTCACACATATTGTGTGGCTCTCAAAGTCCCCATCGCCCTGTCAGCCAGCTTGGAGAAGGCATTTCTCTCTTTAAATCACTTCTCCATGCCAAGCCAGCTGGCAGCTTGGAGAATGTATCTAAAGTTAAAGTTGCTCTCTTTCCACCTCTCTCTCCCTCCTCCCATCTATTTTCCTTTCTTCGTTAAACATCTGACATTCATTCTAAGAATGTGGCTCTTACGTTCAGCAAGTCTGACCATCCCTATTCTACCCCCTTTGTCACTCTCCAGTCTATGGCACCTAAGCTCCAAACTGGATAGTGGAAAGCTGCAAGCCAATTTATGATGGACCCTGGAGGGTTTCCAAAGCAGAAGTTGAAGTGTCTTGCCTCTGTGTAGCAACTCTGCCCTTCGCTGGCAGACTCCTATCCCAGTGCTTACTGGGGCCAACCCCGCTTAGCTTCTGAGGTTAGGCCAGCCTGGCCTATCCATGTCAGGGTCTCCAGCTCCCACAGATATTGAAGAACAAGCCTTGGCAGCAGTAGTCAGTGTTTATGGGTGGGGGGAGCTTGCCTTTCAATCTCTCCTTTAGCTGTCAGCAAGGGTAGAACAAAATAAGAGTCAAGTTGCACCTTTAGGACCAACAAAGTTTTACTCCGAATGTAAGCTTTCGTATGCATGCATACTTGTGAAGTCCTGCTATGCCCATACATCTTCATAAAGAGAATCTCTCTTACAGCGTGAAGGCTGCTCGCCCCACCCCCCCTCAATCTGAAAGAAAGTAACCAGAAGTTTCCTTTTCCCTTTCAGGTATTCCATTCGGATTCATCAATAGAAGGAAGTGGTCACACCCAGCCTGGATTGCACATTCTACCTTTGCCATGACTTTTGCAACTTTGCATTTACATGGCACTCACTTCCCGCATCCCCTCCTCCCTCCCCTTACCACCTATATATCTCTGGCCAGCTTCTACATACCACCCGCCAGAGCTTTTTTTGTAGCAGGAATTCCTTTGCATATTAGGCCACACCCCCTTGATGTAGCCAATCCTCCTGGAGCTTATAGTTGGCCTTGTAAGCCCTGTAAGATCTTGGAGGATTGGCTACATCAGGGGTGTGTGGCCTAATATGCAAAGGAATTCCTGCTACAAAAAAACAAATCTTGTGGCCTCCGTGCATCTGATGCTACAATAAAATGTGTTAGTCTTAAAGGTGCCAATGGAATCTTTAATATTCTGAAGAAAAGAGGTGACTAAGGGGCGGGGGGAGCATGACAGATGTTTATAAAAATATGCATTGGGTGGAGAGAGAAGACGACTGCAGATTTATACCCGTCCTTCTCTCTGAATCAGAGACTCAGAGCGGCTCACAATCTCCTATATCTTCTCCCCCCACAACAGACACTCTGAGAGGTTGGTGGGGCCGAGAGAGCTCTCCAAGAAAGCTGCCCTTTCAAGGACAACTCCTGTGAGAGCTATAGCTAAACCAAGGCCATTCCAGCAGCTGCAAGTGGAGGAGTGGGGGATCAAACCCGGTTCTCCCAGATAAGAATCCATGCACTTAGTTGACAAAGAGAACTTTTCCCCCCTCTTCCAAAATACTAGAAATTGAGGGCATCCGATGAAACTGATGGGCAGTAGATTCAGGATGGACAAAAGGAAATACTTCTTTACAGAGTGATTAAAATGTGGAATTCACATCACTATATCCTGCCAGAGGATATAGTGATGG
Source organism: Heteronotia binoei (assembly GCF_032191835.1). Taxonomy (NCBI): domain Eukaryota; kingdom Metazoa; phylum Chordata; class Lepidosauria; order Squamata; family Gekkonidae; genus Heteronotia; species Heteronotia binoei. Next base: position 13,620,420 of record NC_083242.1, on the reverse strand, counting down.
CCACGGGCACAGACGTCTTTAAAAGGGAATTAGCTTCATGGAGGATAGGTCTATGTATGGCTATTAGCCACAATGGCTAAAGGGAACCTCCATTTTTAGGGCAGTCAGCCTCTGAATCCCAGTGTCAGGAGGCAGCACCAGAGGAAGGCCTCGGCCTCTATGGCCCCTGTTGCCGCCTCTCCAGAAGAAGAAGAGATGAAGAGACTGGATTTATACTCTGTCCTTCACATGGGTGTCTCAGAGCAGCTTACAATCACCCCACAACAGACACCCTGTGAGGTAGGTGGGGCTGAGAGAGCTCTCCAAGAATTGCTCTTGAGAGAACAGCTCTGAGAGAACTGTGGCTGACCTAAGGTCACCCAGCCAGCTGAATGTGGAGGAGGGGGGAATCAAACCCGGTTCTCCCAGATTAGAGTCTGCTACTCTTAACCACTACACCGAACTGGCTCTCCTGGAAACTGGATGGCCACTATAGGAGACAGGATGCTGGACTAGGTGGACCACTGGGGCGATCCAGCAGGGCTCTTCTGATGTTCTTAAAGCTGCTTTTGAAACTCAAGAAAAAAGGGTCCCCATGTCTGAATGTGGCAAGTCATCCTGCAACACTGAATTCAGCATGCCCATGTTCTGTTTCCATGACGTTATGATACAAGTTTCTCTACTCCTGCCTTATCACTGGCTCCCAGTGGCAGGGGGCAGAGGAACAAATTTTAAGATGTCCCAAAGGCACAGGAGCAACCGGTAGCAATGCTCCCTCTAAGCTGCAGAGTCTTGTGAGCAAAAAATTCTTACTTTGTGAGCTACTGGCATTAAAGTGGTGAGTGAGCCAGTTGGCTGCTGCATAAATTAGTTTGCTCTGGGGCCAAGGCAAAATTGGGTGATCTGGAGGCTAAAAAACCATGAGCTAGCTCTCACTAACTCAACTCAGGGGGAACGCTGGTTATGAGAGGCAGTCCAGACTCCCAGAGAGTCAGTTTGGTGTAGTGGTGAAGTGCGTGGACCCTTATCTGGGAGAACCGGGCTTGATTCCCCACTCCTCCACTTGCAGCTGCTGGAATGGCCTTGGGTCAGCCATTGCTCTTGAAGGAGTTGTCCTTGAAAGGGCAGTTTCTGTGAGAGCTCTCTCAGCTCCACCTACCTCACAGGGTGTTTGTTGTGGGGGAGGAAAGTAAAGGAGATTGTAAGCCACTCTGAGATTCAGAGTGAAGGGTAGGGTATAAAATCCAATATCATCATCTTTTTCTTCCTGATTTCCTCGTAACTGTACTGCAGCACATAAAACACAGTTGGAGAGTACTGTGCATGTAGTTCTTCCCGCCTGGTTCTTTGAAAGGTGCAGCTTTAAAGGTACAGAAGGACACAAGCCCAGCTCCTTTGAAGAAGAGGCAGCGTGCGCCCAAACTCAGAAGCACCAGTCTCTTTATTTGTACTTCAGCTGTTCCAGAGCTGAGCTCTGGCTGTCACAGCTGATTATGAAGATGTGCCCCAGCTTACTTTAAGACCTACAACAATGTCCTACTTGGATCCCTTCCATTCAGGAATCCCAACACACCCCGTACGATGGACGACATGGAACAAGAAGTGGACACGGAACACACAAAGCTACGTTGTACCAAGTAATTCCGATGGGCAGCAGGTCTCCGGGGTCTCAGGCAGAGAAAGTCTCCTGTTACCCAAAATCAGGAGTGGCCAAACTTGCATAACGTAAGAGCCACATAGAATAAATGCCAGATGTTTCGGAGCCAGAAGGAAGGAAGGAAGATGGAGGGGTGGGGGAGTGGTGGAAAGAAAGCAACTTTAACTTTAAATGGGGTAGTGAGGACTTCAAGAGCCACACTATATGTGTGAAAGACCCACAAGTGGCTCCCAGGCCGCAGTTTGTCCATCCCTGCCCCAAATCCTCCCACTGGAGCTGCCAAGGATAGTACCTGGGCCCTTCTTAATGCACTGAGGCACTGCAAGTTTTTGTCGCTCAAGCTGGTGGACTTGATCAAGTGGAACTTGAGACAAGAATCCAGGAGGAGACAGTTTAAACTGGGGCTGAACATTAAGGAGGCATTTGTGCGTCAAGGCCTTTGTGGCTCTCATACGAAACTAACAGGAAGTAACTAAGCAAAAATTCAAGATGTCCTTTTCTTCCAACAATGCTTATGTCTTTAAAATATTTATATCCTGTCTTATCTCCTCAGACTCCAGGCAGCTAACAAAGTGACAAGTTGCAAGCAGTCCATCAAGAAGATAAGCGTGCCGCACTGAAGAAGATGTGCCCCTAACTGGGAGCTTCAGGGTTTGTTCAATTGTTCTCTTTATGCTTTCAACAATGCACAGGGAGGCTGGGGACTATCCGGTATTCAAATTTACTCCCGTTCAATCACAAATGACCAATTAAGTCACCCAACATAATGGGATGGCCCAACCCTGCACAGTCCACCAGAGAAACGTCTTCTCAGGCGGCATCTCCGAAGTTCAGAGGCCTTCTTCGTGAGACCAGCTTACAACAGTCACCCTCCCAAACCGCAGTTCATGCAACAACAGCACCCCCCCCCCCAATGCCACAAGAGAAGAAAACGCTCTCATGAACCTATGAAGCTGCTATGCACAGAGACAAACACTCGCTCTGTCACTATCAGTCTTGCCTCTTAGAGCTGGTAGTGGCTCTCTGGCATAGCTCTTTCCAGGGGTGGAATTCTAGCAGGAGCTCCTTTGCATTTTAGGCCACCCCACCCTGCTGCAGCCAATCCTACAAGAGCTTACAAAAGACGGGAGCACATTCAGCCAGGGCTCCGGGGACTGCACTGGCTGCCGATAACATACCGAGCTCGGTACAAGGTGCTGGTTATGACCTTTAAAGCCCTTTATGGCCTGGGACCTACCTACCTTAGGGACCGTCTCTCCCCACATGTTCCCCAGAGAGTGCTGAGATCGGGGTCTCAGAACCTCCTTATAATCCCTGGGCCAAAGGAGGCCCGTCTGAAAGCGACCAGAGACAGGGCCTTTTCGATTGCAGCCCCCTGTTGGTGGAACCAGCTCCCGGAGGAGGTGAGGGCCCTGCGGAACCTTGAACAGTTCCGCAGGGCATATAAAACAGCCCTCTTCCGGTTGGCATACAATTAATTGATATCGGGATGCCTGAATATTTAAACTTGAACATCAGAATATTGAAAACTGGAATACTTGAAGAATTGATTTAAGGAAAAGGTAGCATAGTGCATATTGATGTGAGTTTTATGTATTTTTATGTATTTTATTGTATAATTATTAATGTATTTTAAACTGATCTTTGTTAGCTTTTTGTATTGTAAGCTGCCCTGAGCCCGCCTTGGTGGGGTAGGGCGGGATATAAATTGAACAAATAAATAAATAAAAGAGCCTTGTAAGCTCTTTGAGGATTGGCTACATCGGGGGGTGTGGGGTGTGGCAGCCTAATATGCAAAGGAGCTGCTGCTAGAATTCCACCCCTGGCTCTTTCACATCACCTCCTTTAACTGGAGATGCTGAGGACAGAACCTGGGACCATCTGCGTGTCCAGAGGATGTTCTGCCGCTGAGCCACAGCGCCTCCCCAGTGACAGCAATTCATTCCTCCAGCCTGCCCTCCATCCCATCAGCCTCTAGTGGGGGCAGGGAAACCCCAACATCTCTCTCTGCATCCCCGCCCTAGCTCAGAGGGGCACGCACCTTGTCGGCGATGTCTTCCTCCAGGCACTCCACGTTGTTCTGGAACGACTCCTCCATCACGTCCACAGTGAGGGTGCCCGTCTGATGCAGGTGCCTGCAAAAGACACACACCAAGGTGGCCCAAAGGAAGAAGGCCATTAGAGAGATCATTGTGTCGGAAGGGAGAAAAACAGGAGAAAATACTAGCAATACGGGGTCGAGCCTCCTGGAATTGTTCATCCCCTTCCCTGCAGGGGGTGCTACCCTCACGCAAAAGGGGGAAGGGCAATTCAAAAAGCTCAGCTTGACCCCAAAGCAAAAAAATCCCCCAAGAGTGGGCGCCTGAATGCAAACCACTGAACGGGGCACGCACTTGGCACTTTTGTGGGGCAGCGACTGGCAGTGGGAAGTCACAGTACAAGCCTCTTCCTTTGCTCTTTGGAATCGAGAATGATAAGATATACTTTCTCTTGCTTGATTTTATTTATTTATTTTTAAATATCGGTGGCAGAAAGACAAAAGTGGCATTTCAGGGCAATAAATGGCCCAGAGGTGGAGACCGCGCTCACGGAACGAGCTGGCTTAATTGCAGCGTTGGCACCTAATGCTTCTGTCGTGGTCCAAAGGACGCCGTTTTTACGACACGGTGTTCCAGGCCAGACGTTTTGATCAGCTGTTGGCAATACATTTTATCAGAGGAGAGGTGTTCAGGGTTCCACGGAAGGACGCAAGAAGGATTCAAGCCATTAAAAGGAAGAGGGGTGACTCATCTGTATGCTGGAAAAGGACACCTTTTCTATATTAACAGATGCCAGCGGTTTCGGGGCAGAGAGGAAAATCAACGGAGGGCACTAGAGAGCCTCACGTCGCTGGCCTCCTAAGGGAAGGGCAAACAGAGTGCCAACTGTACCCAAAGGAGGATGACCAGGGGCCTGGAGACCAAGCCCTAGGAGGAAAGACTGAGGGTCTTGGGAACGCTCAGTCTGGAGAAGAGTAGGTGGAAGAAGAACATGGTTGCTTTCTAGAAGTATCTGAAGGGCTGTCGTGTAAGAGGAGGGCAGGGAGTTGTTCCTGTTGGCAGTGGAAGAGAGGACTCGCAATCGTGGGTCTAAATTAAGGGCAGGAAGTTACCAGCTGGATATTAGGATTTTTTTTGCACAATCAGAGTTCTTCAACAGTGGAAGCAGCTCCCGAGGGAGGTGGTGAGCTCCTCCTCAGTGGCAGTCTTCAAGCAGCAGCTGGACAAACGTCTGACATGAATGCCCTAGGCTGGTCCTGCACTGAGCAGGGGGTTGGACTAGATGCCCTCTATGGCCTCTTCCATTCTATGAAGCAACTGCTTGGGAATCCCCAGTAGCGAGACCAGTGGCAAATGCTGGCTCAGGACTACTGCTGCAGGAAAAAGAAGTCAAGGCCCCTGTCATCAGGTTGCGGGGGGGGACCTTGGCCAGGAAGCCCTTCTCCACCACTGAAGCTACCCACTTGCTCTGTGGGCCAGCAGCCACCAGAATTACCAGCCCCGCCACTGAAGAAAGAAAAGGCAGGCAAGCAAGGAACACTGGCTGATCCTGCCTGCCGCCCTGAGTCTCTCCTCTGCAGAGATCAGAGCTCCAAATGGTGGTGAGGAATCACCCCAAAGGACAGTGGGGCACCCTACCATAACTGCAAGAGGATACCGAGGCCCAACAACAGCCCTGTGGAAGGAAACAATGCACACGTGGCTTGCCTGGTTGGACAGAGTCATCCTGTGCTACACCAGGGTCGCCAACCTCCAGTTAGTGACTGGAGATCACAACAGATCTCCGGGCATCAGTTCACTTGGAGAAAACGGCTGCTTTGGCAGCTAGATGGACTAGATCAGGGGTGTCAAACGTGCAGCCCATGGGCCGGATCGGGCCTCCAGAGGGCTCCTGTCAGGCTCCCAAGCAATTCTGCTTCCTTCTGTCTCTCGCTTCCTTCTGCGTCACAGCCTGCTTTGCTAGGATTTTTCAATCGCACAGGAGCTACAGAGCAAAGCCTCTATTCTCTCCATTGGCTGAGGCTCCTCTCTTGGGGAGGAAGAAGGGGGGATGGAGAGCTTGCTCTGATACTGACCACAATATTGCAAGAGTGCTAATACTTTAAAGCGTGTTTTATCTTACTGTCTTTTTTTTTCAATCTTTACTTGTGTCTGTCTGTGTCCTTTATAAAGTTGATATCTCCACTACCCAGCATTACATTGTATGACACACGTGGCCCAGCAAGGTCTCATTTATGTCAGATTCGGCCAACATAACAAATGAGTTTGACACCCCTGGACTAGATGGCCTGTATGGCCCTTTCCGTCTCTGTTCCATGAAGCAACTGCTTGGGAAGCCCCAGCAGTAAATGCTGGCTCAGGGGTGCTGCTGCAGGCAGTGAAGACAGGGCCCATTGTCATTTTGGGGAAGAGTCCTTCTTATAGCCTCGTACTCCTCTAAAGTTCCTCCCCTCCCCAAACCCCATCCTTCTCAGGCTACACCCCAAAATTCTCCAGCTCCGAGATGGCAGCCCCACCTGCCTCCTATCACAGACCATAAGGGCATCGGTTTAAGATGTAAGGCTCTGCCAGATGCAGGGGGGGGGGGGTGTGTCTCGCAGGAGAACGAATCAGTGGACATTTGAAGGAAAGTGTGATCACCCCAGCAAGGGAGGACTCCTTCTCACCAGGAAATCACGTTTGCCCACATGCTAGCAAACCGCTCTTCTTGCCTCTGTCGTTCCACACCCTTCTGTGCGGGGCAACGCAATCGCACAAACGGCAGAGCGGCAATCTGGGACAATCTGCAGCGGAAGGGGAATCCAACCCAAAAGGCCTGTCTCTGCCGGTGTTTGGATCCCACCCAAGTGTGGTTATTGCTGCACATAGGGAGGGAGTCCTGGGGCACGGGGGGATCTCTGAGATTGTAACCAAATATGCAAGAACAGCCAGTCTCCAAGGCTGATTGGGCATCACCACTTCACGACAGTGTCATTAACGGGTCCAAACCTCCGAATGCAAGGGGAGATTGGAGTCTGAACGAAACGAAATGGAACCCCGGAGATCCCGGTGGAAGAATCCTCCCCATTCCCACGAGGACAAGAGCAAAAGGCGCCAAAAGGAAGCCCCCCCCCCCCCGCCCACAGGTGGTAACCAGCAAGAAAGAGGGTTTTAGTGCTCAGCTTTTTGAAGATGCCATTCCCGAGGCGGAGAAGACATTGCATGGGGGGAGCACCTTTGCAAAGAGGACAGTCAGAGGAAAGGAAAGCGGAGAAAGAAGCCGCACCAGCGTACCTTGCGACCTTCTTGCTCGAGAGTCTCTTATTGGGACTGTGGAATGAACAACAGGAAAAAGAAGTCAGGAAAATTGACACCAGAGAGCTGTGGGGAAACAGGAAGCCGGCGAAGACAGAGCAGCAGGGGCATATCCTTTACAATTCACAGCACAGCACAAAACAGCAGCACATCCACGGGGCATGCACCCGGCGCCTCCCCGGTCCAGACTCGGAGCCTACATTTTGCGCCCATCGGGAAAACATCTGCACCTTGACCCCGCTGAAGTCACCCTCGGAAGTTACTCGGCTCCACCCAAAGGTGCTCTCCTCTCCCCCGCCCCCATCTACCGGCCAGCTCCAGACCTGAAAACGGATCCTCGAGCTAAATAATAGAACCAAGCTTGGAGGGACCTCGGCCCACTTACTAGCGGAAGGCAGCCCACACCAGGTTCAAACCCACCAGGCAGCTTGTGACTTGTGATGAGTGATGGCTTGAAGCCCAGGTTAGCTCTGGGAGCCCACGGGACACAAATCAAAACATACCGCAGATATTTATTTTATTTGTTCCATTCATTAGTGTCCTGCTCCCCCCGCCCCTCAGCGTGGACTCAAAGCAGCTCCCATCGTTCCCCTCTCCTCCATGTTATCCTTACAAAAACCATGGGTGTGCGACTGGCCCAAGGTCACCCCTTGTCCGTGTAGGCCTTGGGGAGATCTGTCAAGCTACCATTACAGCGTCAAGCAGCAAAAGCTGCTACTTGAAAGGGAGGAGCTGGACGATGGTGATGGGAATGGGGAAAACTGGGGCAGCCTGAAGCCCCCCACCCAGGAGAGCTGAAGAAGCCCCTGAAGGCAACCCAAAGGTTTATTTCTTCTGCTGATACCCGATCTCTCTCCCCAATAAGATTACGCCATTCTCCGCTACGTTATCTTCACAACAACCCTGTGAGCTCAGTCAGGCTGGAAGGGGTGACTGGCTCAAAGCCACTCAATGTGGCGGAGCAGGGATTCGAACCTGGGTCTCTCCCGGATCCTGTTCCCACGCTCTAACCACTATACCACAATGCTTCCTCACCGCTGAGCTTCATCCTCTCTCCCTCCAGAGAAGCTCATCTGCTTTCCCCCTCTCTCTGCCATGATACCGTCTTTGGGTATGATGGTGAGGAACAGTCAGTCCTTTTGCTGTCTGCCAAGCCTGGGACCCACTGCTTCTCCTGAATGATATCCCCCGTCCTTCCCTAAGTCTTTAAACTTCCTAGAGAGTCTTGGCTCTTCGGCTTGTCCTTCAGGGAGGTGAGATCTACCAGGAGCAGGGCCTTATCAGTGATAGCCCCAGAGTAGGATAATGGACTTCTCTGAAGGGGGAAAAAAAAACATTCTCTGGTCTCCTTTTGCAAATAGATGGAAGGCTTTTTAAAAAACCCTATCAGGCAACTGGGATTCTTCCAGTGCAGTAATTTTTAAGTTAGTGTAGTGTTTTGTTCTTCAAGTTTTTAAATCAGCATTCTTCTGTTGAAAGGACAGTCAGTAAGTATTATCACTAAGCACACTACGAGCCACTTCCCCCATCTCAAGACTCAGTTTCTGAACGTCCCCACTCCAAGATTGCCTCCTGCCATCACCTGACACTCCCCAACCACCCTCCCCTTCCTCACCCCCCATCCCATTAACCCCGCACGGATCACCCCAGTGAGCCAGAGATCAAGGGGGCTGCAGTCACATCACACCAACAGCAGTTCATGCAGAAAGGGGGGTAGTCGGACAGCAAGCAAGGGAGGACACGAGAAAAGACTCCCACCGGAGACAGTCGGTGCTTCGCCACTGGGGCAATGCCATCATGGGTCTCTCTTGCAAGAACAGCTGAGTTCACCAGATTCTCAAAGGGTTTTCAGCGCGAATTCACTGAGCGCACAGAGACAGCATCAGAGCAACTGGTTCAGAGCCACCTAGTGACTTTCACAATAGACATGAGCCTTGAATCAGTTGCCTGATCAGCAAGCTCAGTTCCTTTGGCTTTTAGGCACAGACGCCTTCCTTTTATACACAAGCCAGGTCCATTTCCACTTGAGCCCAATCAATCACGCAAGCAAAAACGGTGAGAGTCCTTCCTTCCCACGAACGCAGCACCCATCATGCACTTCAGTGTTACTTTTTTGTGTGTGAATAAAGTGAGAAACGGCCATGCACAAACGCGGTTACCTATTCATTTCGAGATCGTTTAGGCGGGCGGAAAGGTCCTCGAGGCGATTGATTTGTTTGTGGCACTGGCTACAGTAAAACTCAAATGCCTCGTCAGTGATAAGGCTGTGCAGTTTGGTGGTGAGGGGGTTGGCGCTGGGAAAGAGCAGAAGTGGCATTCGTTTAGTGCTAACAGGACGCACAGGGGGTGGGGGGGGAGGCAACTCCGGCTGACATGTGGCTTCCAGAAGTTATGTCTCTCAAACAAGCCGGTTTTTATTGGGATGGTTTGGCCCAAAGCAAGGAGTTTTTGACAATAAAAAGGCAGGGACAAGATCGGTACCATGCCAAGAGGCATCAGGCGCACTAAGGAAACAAGATTCCGGTGGGGTAGCCCTGTTGGTCTGAAGCAACAAGGCAAAGTTTGAGTCCAGTGGCACCTTTAAGAAGAAGAAGATTTATACCCCGCCCTTCTCTCTGAATCAGGCTCAGAGCGGCTTACAATCTCCTTTTAACTTCTTCCCCCACAAGAGACACCCTGTGAGGTGGGTGGGGCCGAGAGCTCTCCCAGAAGCTGCCCTTTCAAGGACAACTCTGAACAACACAGAGTTGGCGTTTCCACTTCAGAAACTTGTACAGGATGCTCCCTTTCGTCGAAGGTGAAGCTTCGTCAAGCGGCTCCCTTTCCAAGTCTCCTGACATTCCGACGAGTCACAGAAACTACAGTAAATTTTGTTTTCCCCGGATGACTCAGGGGCAGGCTGTGCTATTCAAAAATCCTCCCTAAGGCAGGGCGGGGTGGGAGAACCTCAAGGGGGCGGAGACAGACGGGTTGGGCAGGTGGAGTCATGAGCCCTGCCACTTTCAGGCAGTTCCATCCAGAAGCTTTCCCACTCTGAACACGCGCTCCTCCTTCAAGATGGATGCAATCAGGCCATGCCTTTTCTTTTCAAGCAGCCTGCTTTCCCCTCCCCTCCAGTATCTTTGCTCCAGGTGGGGCAGGGAACTTACCAACCCTGGGCAGGATCTTCCGCCAGCTTCCAAACTTGGCCCTAAAAAAGCCCTGACCTTCATTCTTCCTGCACTGCCAGCCATTGCTTCAACAACAACAGAGAGGCAAGCGACCGTTTCCAAGAGGGAAAACAAAGTCAAAAGTCAGTCAAGCGGGCCGTGCTGGAAACCCTCCCAGAATTGCTGGAAGCCGGGCAGAGAACAGCCCTGGGCTGACCCTCCCATCAATCACGTCTTTTTTTGGGGGGGGAGAGGCACACCTGGTTTTTCTGTCTTAAATTGTGGCTCAAACTACCACCCTTGCAAGGCAGGCAAGGCCGTGAGAGAGGAACTGGCCCAAAGCCACCCGGCAATGTTCAGGGCGGCATCGGAATTCGAGCTCAGCTCTCCCAAGCCCTAGCCCAACATTCTCACTCACTACGCCATGTAGCACTCAGGACGCAATTCTCTTTGCGGAGCTAAGGCCCTGCCCCATTGAGCAGGAGCAGCACAGAAGGCTAGCTCTACTGAGCCTGCGACAGCAGGAAGGGCGGGATGCGGTGGCGGTTGGTGGTTGATTGTGGTGGTTGTTAATAATAATTCCCCCCTCAGGGCATGCCCTGGACTGTCTGGCACCCTAGGCAAGGCTAACTTCTGGTGCCCCCCACCACTGATAACATCACTGGATCACATGGGGGGTGCCCAATCTGGCACCCCTAGAAGGCTGGCGCCCTAGGCAATTGCCTAGTTTGTTAGTGGCAGGGCCGGCCCTGTCCTCCAGAAGCCTGAAGAAGGGTCTCCACCCCAGCGGCCCCTTTTCTGGCACGCAGATACCGGCAGTGAGATCCTCCCAAGGAAGGTGCGCTTGGCCCCTTCCCTTCCAATCATTAGGAACCAGCTGAAGGCCATTTCACTAAGGATTGTGTTTGGTTATGTTTGCTCACAGTCCTGAACGGCGATTTTACACGTCAGCTTTTATGTTCTTAATGCATTTTATCTTATGTCCGTAAGCCACCCTGAGTTCCCTGAGGACGAAAGGTAAAGGAGCACTTGGTTGAGGGCGGCAGGTGTTATGCAGGCCCTTGAATGGAAGAAACTTCTGGAAGCCACAAGGCTGCATCGGAGAGAGGTTAACAAGTGATAACCGTGACAGGGAGGTTAACACACAACACACACGCACAGGCGCGAGCCAAAAGAAACAAGGTTAAACCTTCCAATGCACCTGGAAAGGAAGCAGTCAGCCAGTTAAATGGCAAAGGCGACACTGTTTGCGGAGCACCCACAGAGAACCACAGATGGGGGGTGACAAACCAGTTTCAAGCTACAGGACGCTGGAATCTTTGGTCTGGCATAGCGCCAACAGAAATTCTGTAACTAACTCCTGGCTCCACGCGAAGCTGCTCGAAAACTGCAAGCTCAGCTCCAATAAAAGTTGGGGGAGGGGGGAGGGCGCAGGAGAGGATTTCCTTTGGCGATTAACTTTTTCAGAGCAGTTTTCCTTCCACCACCAGGGTCCACCGCCAGCCACGGCTGTTGCCGGCACTTCCCAAATGCGAGCGCCGGAGCGAGAAGCGGAGGAGAAGAAACAGAAATTGTCCTTCGGAAGCTGAGATGTTTACAGAACGAGTAACGCTTGAGACATTCTCCGTACTAAAAACAACACACGGAGGGTCAGAAAGGTCAGACTGCCAGTTCTGGGCAAACCTTAAAGAGGACCATGGCTTCCTGAGCTGTAACTACCACTCCACTCCACTTTTGCAACATCTGTTCTAGGGTGCAAGACTGATTCCATGATGCAGTAGCTTGGCGGGGAGAGGAAGGAGGAAGAGAGACCCGGATTCCAACCACCCCTTCCCCCGCACAGAGCATGGAATGAACTTTGCTTTACGAAAGGTGGTGGGATTGCAGGCTACGTGGCAGTCCTGTGCCCAAGGGCCCCTTCCCTTTGACAAAAAGACCAGGAGGGGCTGGGGAGATCTGCATTGGTCTAGAGACCCTTTTCCCTGCCAGAGGCTGTTCCCTTCACCCTTCCCTTATCCATCAACTCTCTTCCATGTTCTGCATGAACAGTTGCAGGAAGCGGGCAGGCTGTCTACCAGGGATGGCCAAACTGTGGCTCGGGAGCCACATGTGGCTCTTTTACACGTACTGTGTGGCTCTCAAAACCCCACTGGCTGGCTTGGAGAAGAAATGTCTCTCTTTAAGTCACTTCTCCAAGCCAAGACAGCCAGCAGCTTGGAGACTGCATTTAAAGTTAAAGTTGCTTTCTTTCCACCTCACACTCCCCCACCTTTTGTGGCTCTCAAGCATCTGACATTCATGCCTTGTGGCTCTCAAACACTTATTCTATGTGGCTCTTACATTAAGTATGTTTGGCCACCCCTGCTGTATACTTCAGCAGTTTGAGGAATCGGTGTGACCAGCAAAGCCAACTGGAGACCCTATAGCAACCTTTGTTGGTATAGAACAGGTATACTTCACCAGGGCCTGGAGGCTCAAGCCCGGGCTGCAAATACAAGAGAACCTTTCTGTCTTTCTCAGCTCATGAGATGGGAGCAGGACGGGGGAGGGGGGGTATGGCGAACACATCAGGCTGCAACAGCTTCGGTGAAAAGAAGGCTCAGGCCCCGCACTTTGTAGCCAACAGCCAAGTCGATTCCCCAAACCATACGGAGGCAAGGCAATGATGTGGGTCCAGCAGAACAGGGCTGTATTTCAAGCTCGTGCCCAAGGGCTGCACGATCCAGCCCACACTTTTAATGGGCCGTTAGAAAGCTGTCAAGAGGGTGTTGGGAAGCATCTCCATGCCAAGAACACTGCAAGTCCCAATCTGGAGCAATCTCGTGACTCCTTGTAGATCCTATTCTCAAGCCTCTCTTGGGGAAGAAGACTGTAGATGTATACCCCACCCTTCTCTCTGAATCAGAATCTCAGAGCGGCTTACAATTTCCTTTATCGTCTTCCCCCACAACAGACACCCTGTGAGGGGGATGGGGCTGATAGAGCTCTCCCAGAAGCTGTCCTTTCAAGGACAACCTCTGCCAGAGCTATGGCTGACCCAAGGCCATTCCAGCAGGTGCAAGTGGAGGAGTGGGGAATCACACCCGGTTCTCCAAGATAAGAGCCCACACACTTAACCACTACACCAAACTGGCTCTCAGTTGGCCTTGAGACTCCTTAGGGGTGATCCGGGTGCAGCCGCTCAATTTGGGGAAACCACGAAGAAATCTCACCCGCACAGAGCTTCTGTGCAGAACTTGTGCTGTCTCTCTCTGGCCCCACTGACCCACCAGCTGCCCTCCCCTTTATGCTATAGACCAGTTTCTCTCTCTCTAGAAGAGGCGGCTTTGAGAACTTATTGTAAGCCTGCACTGAACAGGAAACGCTGTCCCCTTCCCTGGTTCCTGGGCTGCCAGGGCAGCATAAGCAACAAGCCCTGCGTGGGTACGACCCCTACTCAAAGCCCTAGATGCGAAACGAGCCATTGCAGACTCGCCGTTACCTGGGAGAGAGGAAGGATGAACTGGTGTAGCTGCTCTCTCCGTTGCACAAGCTGTCCGAGAAGAGATCCGCCTCGTTCCCTTCCCCGTAATCCTCGAACTGCTCCTCCCCGCTAATGACGGTGACGATGGAGTGACTGTTGATATCCGAGCTCAAGGGGAGGTCGCGGGGATGAGATCTGCCCAAGGAAAAGAAGAGTCAGGGCAAGAAGAGACCAAGGCAAATGGCTGTCCCCCCCCCCCCCACCCCTGGTAGGCGTGCCGCATCCAATGGTGACCTCCGCTTCCTTGTGGAGAATACAGTCCCTCTCAGGCTGCGGCCAGGACTTGTGGGGAACACAAGAAAGTGGGAGGAAGGAGTCCAAAATTGGTAGTGCATACTAGGCTTCTTTTCCTTCAGATGTCTGTACGCTGCGTGTGCGGTACAACCAGAAGCGGGTCTGCCTCATAGGCTGCAGGCTCTGGGTATTCTACCAGCATCTCCTCCTTCTAATTCAGTGATAGCCCCTGCCATCCTGAAGCACCTGCAATTCAGCTTCACGGTGACATGCCACAGGTGCCCAACCGACCCCAGGTAGCATACAAGCGGCACACACTGAGATTGGGGCTATGTCAACAGCCTGGCCACTCACGTAGACATTGCCTAGCAGAAGGTGCTACCACATAGCAACTCCTGAATGATGCAAAACCGCATGTCCATAAAAGCATGGACCAAACCAGGGGTGGCTCTTTCACACATCTTGTGTGGCTCTTGAAGCCCCACTGCCCGCTGACTGGCTTGGAGAAGGCATTTGTCTCTTTAAATCACTTCTCCGAGTCAAGCCAACCAGCAGCTTGGCAAATGCATTTAAAGTTAAAGTTGTTTTCTTTCCACCTCTCGCTCCCTGCCATCTACATACCTACCTTCCTTCCTCCCCTCCCTCCAACATCTGATGTTCATGTCTTGCAGCTCTCAAACATCTCACGTTTATTCTATGTGGCTCTTCCGTTGAGCAAGTTTGGCCACCCCGTTTCAAACTAATTTTGTTGAGCGCAATCTGTGGCATGCCCAAAAGCAAAAGTCTTCTGTTAACCAGCTGGACTGGCAAAGAACAGGGCACAGAGGTGCATCATAAGCGACGGAGCCATGCAGCCCCAGGACCAAGAGCGAGGCCTTCCAAAGTTCAACTGTGACTGCACTCCAGGAATGCTTCATCCTGTTAAGGGTCCCAAAGCAGGCGAAAGTCCTGTAACCCATCAACAACACACATTCCTGGGCAGCTCTTTCTCTTACCCACGTGCACCTCTCTGCCCGTTTCATCGTGTCATATACAAAACAAGGAATCCATGGTTGTAAAGAGCCAATACAATGAAGAAGAAGATGATATTGGATTTATATCCCGCCCTATACTCTGAATCTTAAGAGTGGTTACAATCTCCTTTACCTCCCCCACCCCCCACACAACAGACACCCTGTGAGGTGGGTGGGGCTGAGAGAGCTCTCACAGCAGCTGCCCATTCAAGGACAACTCCTACAAGAGCTATGGCTGACCCCAAGGCCATTCCAGCAGCTGCAAGTGGAGTGGGGATTCAAACCTGGTTTGATAAGAGTCCGCACATTTAATCACTACACCAAACTGGCTCTCAATGAAGACATTCCAACTGTGACACAATGTATTAAAATGTTTTCATCACCTTAATGTACAAGAAGACTGCAGATTTATACCCTGCCCTTCTCTCTGAATCAGAGACTCAGAGCAGTTTACAATCTCCTGTATCTTCTGCCCCCAGAAACCCTGTGAGGTAGGTGGGGCTGAGAGAGCTCTCAGAGCAGCTGCCCTTTCAACGACAACTCCTACAAGAGCTATGGCTAACCCAAGGCCATTCCAGCAGGTGCAAGTGGAGGAGTGGGGAATCAAATCCGGCTCTCCCAGATAAGAGTCCGCACTCTTAACCACTACAACAAACTAGCACAACATTTCTGTGCCACTGGAAAAAATTGACCAGATCTGGGAGCACCATCATACCCTCACATTCAAATTCGGGGAGTGGCTTCACTGCAACTTTTGGTACTATTGGAACTTCTTCCACAAGCAGGGCACTGGAATTTGGCCATTTGGATGTACAAGCTCAACAGATATTCTCTCCTTGTTGATTATTATGCTGTTGTTCCCGGGAGTTATTACGATGTGAATAATGACACAGACCATAAAGTACATGAAGGTGATAGAAACATTTTACTGCAGTGCTACACAGTTGGAATTTCTTCATTGTACTGACATTTCATCGTGTGAAGTGTGATTTCGGCATAAGTAAAGCCGGGAATGCCAGGTTTGGGTGTCCGTTCACATCCTGCCGCAAAGCATCTGCCAACTTTCTACCTGGGCGAAGCCACACAGGCTTCACTGGGAAAAAGGGACACACACACACACACCCAGTCTCACAAACTCATTCTGTGGGCCAGCAAGATAATGCAGGGACACGAAGGGCTGTACTTTCTGAGCTGAGATGGGAACCCTTAGCAGAGAGCCAGTTTGGTGTAGTGGTGAAGTGTGCAGACTCTTATCTGGGAGAACCGGGTTTGATTCCCCACTCCTCCACTTGCACCTGCTGGAACGGCCTTAGGTCAGCCATAGCTCTGGCAGAGGTTGTCCTTGAAAGGGCAGCTGCTGTGAGAGCCCTCTCAGCCCCACCCACCTCACTTGGTGACTGTTGTAGGGGGAGAAGACATAGGAGATTGTAAGCTACTCTGAGTCTCTGACTCAGAGAGAAGGACGGGGTATAAATCTGCAGTCGTCTTCTTCAGAGGCACTGGCTTCATGAGTTTCTCTAGAAGCTGAGAATCCAAATGTGGAACAAAATGGAGGGCTCAAACAGCACCCCGTTTGCCTTGATTCAAAAAGGAATATGCCGAATTATAAATTATAAATATAAATGTGTTATCATTTTTGTGCCTGAAGACAGAATAGCCCCAGTCTACTCCCGGAAACAGGAGTGAGGCTGCATTACCAGCCCCTACCTGATTACCAAGAGGAGGCACTGAAAAGGGCCAAACAGAAAAGAACGTGCGAATCCAGGTCCAAAAGCCAACCAAAGACAGGGAAAGTTGTAACAATTTCCCGAATACAATGTAGAATTCATTGTGCGACTCTGATTTGTGTCTCTGAGCAGGTCCTTCGCACAGCTGCTCTGCAAGGATTTGGTCTTTCATGGCAAAAAAATACGTATTTTTGTTAGGGGTTCTGATTCACAACAACCATGGAACAGCGGGGAGAAAGGTACAAAAGAGAACGACCGGAGGACAAGAGCAGAAATCACAGCAATGTATAATTCAAAGAGGGCCTGACATACTGTGCTCTGAACTGTTTACAATGCACACAGATGACCAGGTTCCAGCCTGTCCACAGGTCTGTAAAAATCATGGCTTTCAACTCCCACTTCTTGGAGTGTATCATCCAGTATATTGTAAAGTGTACAATACGGTGTGGAAAGTTTAGACCAGCAGTGGCCAAACTTGCTTAATGTAAGAGCCATGTAGAATAAACATCAGATGTTTGAAAGCTGCAAGAGGGAGGGAGGGAGGAAGGAAGGAAGATGGGGAGGGAGAACAACTTTAAATGCATTTTCCAAGCCACCAGCTGGCTTGGCTTGGAGAAGCAATCTAAAGAGACAAATGCCTCCTTCCAATGGGGTGATGGGGGCTTCAAGAGCCACACAATGTGTGAAAGAGCCACATGTGTCTCCCAAGCCGCAGTTTGGCCCCCTCTGGTTTAGACAGTTGTTTGTGATCTGGAAAGGCTTTAACTGAGTGAGCAGACAAGCCAGGAGAAAAAGACACCCCCCCCATGAACCCTCGCTCATTCCACAGATGGAGATCAGCAGACGGTATCAAGAGATGGCCTTTCAGCTTCAAGAGGCAGACCTTCTGGCGTGCTACAAAGAAGGAAGGTGAGGTGGTGGACAGGGCTTTTTTTGTAGCATATGACGTAGCCAATCCTCCAAGAGCTTACAAGGCTCTTCTTACAGGGCCTACTGTAAGCTCCATGAAGATTGGCTACGTCAGAGGTGTGCGGCCTAATATGCAAAGTAGCTCCTGCTACAAAAAAAAGCCTTGCTGGTGGGTGGGATAGAGGAAACACCCGAGGAAAGAAAATGCACCACAGGGATGTGCATTCAGGCCCTTCCCAAGCTGCAAATTCCCACCAAGCTAAGAGCCACCGTTGTTGCGAAGGCAGCAGCTGCTGGATCCTTCCAAGTCCGCCCTGTCTGCTGGGAGGGAAATGATAGGTTTCCAGCAGCACAGAGAGGTTTCCTAAACATGCCTCTCAATTAAGGCACAAGTGGGAGAGGGTGACACATTTGCAGGGGACAATGAGTTAAGTCTGTATGATTGTGGTGGTGATGGGGGGGGGGGATACTTAACCCTTACTGTACCATCCCTATTCTCTTCTGCAATTTTCCGCCCTCTTTCTCCTGGTCATTTCTCTCTGCAGATTACAGGTTCTGGCCTCTGGGACCAAGCAGGGAAATGTTTTAAAGGGAGGGGGAGAGAGATGACAACTCCAGCGGAGGGGCATGGGAGAGAATCTGCAAAGCTGAGAAGTAGCAAGTTCCACTCAGAGTCATCCCCATTCAGGGCACCCCATGGTCTCACCAGGCAGCTTATACCCCCATCTTGAGTGAGACAGTCCAAACCAGGGGTGGCCAAACTTGCTTAATGTAAGAGCCACAAGACAGAATAGACATCAGATGTTTGAGAGAGGAAGGAAGGAAGGAAGGAAGGAAGGAAGGAAGGAAGGAAGGAAGGAAGGAAGGAAGGAAGGAAGGAAGGAAGGAAGGAAGGAAGGAAGGAAACTTTAAATGTATTATCCAAGCTGCCAGCTGGCTTGGCGAAGTGGTTTAAAGATAGAAATGCCTTCTCCAAGCTGGCTGATGGGGCAGTGACAGCTTCAAGAGCCAGACAATATGCGTGAAAGAGCCACACATGGCTCCCGAACCACAGTTTGGCCACACCTGGTTCAAACCAACTTGCTGACTTGCTAAAATTCAATCCTCCCATGACCCACAAAACTTCCACTTTTGGGATGGCATCAGGAAACCACAAACCAAAATTCGTCACCAATTTTGCCCTGTTTGTGGTTCGTTGGTTGCGAAACCAAGTTGTTATAAATTGATGAGGGGCCCGCTGACTCCCCCCAACCCCCGGCCACAACCTGCAAACCATTGCCTAGTTACCACATTCGTGGCACGTGCAGGATTATACCGCGGTGTCCTTGGCATCTGCATCCAGGAGAGGTCCTCCTGGCCACAGCAAGCCTGAGACGCAGCCCGAGGCGGCCGTGTCTTCTGCTTGCGCAGAGAAGTGAACCGAAGGTGCTGGAGAACGTGAGCCCATCCACGGCCACCAAGCCCAGCCGCTGCTGCAATAAGCCTCTGCTTATCACTTATTAAGAGCCAGACCCTCTCCTCAGGTAGGGTTTCCAATCCCCAGGTGGGGGCAGGGGACCCCCCAGTTTGGAGGCCCTCCCCTCACTTCAGGGTCATCAGAAAGCAGGGGAGGGAGGGAAATGTCTGCTGGGCACTCCATTCTTCCCTAGGAAGACCAATTTCCATAGGGTATAATGGAGAATTGATCTGTGTGTATCTGCGGCTCTGGGGAGGCCCTGTTTTTTGAGGTAGAGGTGCCAAATTTGCCATATAGCATCCAGTGCCTCACCTCAAAACACCCTCCAAGTTTCAAAAAGATCGGACCAGGGGATCCAATTCTATGAGCCCCAAAAGAAGGTGACCCCATCCTTCATTATTTCCAATGGAGGGAAGGCAATGAAAAGGTATGCAGTCCCTTTCAATGTGATGGCCAGAACTCCCTTTAAAGTTCAATTATGCTTGTCACACCCTTGCTCCTGGCCCCACCCCCAAAGTCTCCTGACTCCACCCCCAAAAGTCCCCAAATATTTCTTGAACTGGACTCGGAAACTCTATAAGGAAGCCTTCTTCCACATGAACCACACACAAGAGAATCTGTTCCCTTTGGGCCTGGGTCTGTGCAGCCAAGAACAGGCAAACCAGCCAAACGGGAAGATCCAGCACTCCTTTGGACACAGGAGCAGAAAATCAACAGGCCAGGCTTTATCCGTCACTGGGTCTGTTGTGAAAAACATCCCTAATCCATCACATTACTCAAATCTTGATGACCGACAGTCATTTCCAAAGCAGCAGTCTACCGTACCAGTGTTCCCTCTAAGCTGAGTTAGTGTGAGCTAGCTCATAGTTTTTTTAGCCTTGGGCTCACACATTTTTGCCTTTGCTCAGGAAGGATAGCCCCTGAGCACACTAATTTATGCTGCAGCTCACAACTTTAATACCAGCAGCTCACAAAGCAGAATTTTTGCTCACAACAGCTTAGAGGGAACACTGATAACTCTCCCTGGCCTTGCACTAAGGGACTCCCAGACCTGTGAGGACAAGCAGCGTGGACTAGTTCCTGCCTTCTCCTACTGAATCTATACGGGGATTCTTGCCAACCTATCTCACTGCCTTAGAACCACGGAGCTGGAAAGGACCTCCAGGGCCATCTGGCCCAGTCCTCTGCACAAGACAGGAAATTCACAACTACCTCCCTCCCACAGTCCCCAGTGACCCCTGCTCCGTGCCCAAAAGATAGGGGGAAAAAAACCCCTCCAGGATCCTTGGCCAAGCTGGTTTGGAGGAAAATTGCTGCCTAGCCCCAAAAGTGGTGATAGGCATTTCCCTGTGAATGTAAGAACGGGCCGCGAGAACTAAGCACTGATACAACCAGTGTTCCCTCTAAGTTGAGTTAGCGTGAGCTAGCTCACAGATTTTTAGCCTCCGGCTCATGCATTTTTGTCTCAGCTCAGGAAGGATGACCCCAAAGCACACTTATTTATGCAGCAGCTCACAACTTTAATGCCAGGAGCTCCCAAAGTAGAATTTTTGACTCTGCAGCTTAGAGGGAACACTGGATACAACCCTTCCTGCCTTCCCTCTCGTGATCTGCCAAAGTTCATGGAATCCGCTTAAAAGCCTTCAAAGAAGGAGAGTCCAACATCTCCTGAGGAAGCCTTCTTCCACATCAACCACACAAGAGAATCTGTCTTCTCTTAGGCAGGGGACCGAGCAGCCAAGAACAAGCAAACCGGCTGAACAGGAAGATCCAGCACTCTTCGGTCACAGTTAAATTCCCCTCTTTATCCCAATGCACGTCTATCGATCCTATTTGGCTCTTAAGAGTCACAAGCCTGGAGTTTCCCTCCCGGTGTTGCCAGAACAATAATGCCACCGGGACTCTCCACTCGCAGCAGCCTCTCCAGGTTCCCGGTCCTTGCTCAGAAGTTACCCAAAGGCCACCTCACCCTCCCTCCCGCCCAGTCGCAGTGGCGACCCCCATCCCCAGAGACACCCCCCATGCAAAAGGCACCTGTACCTACAGGCGGGTGAGCCCCAGGCTTTTCGCCATGTTCCCAGGAGGCCGAGCAGGATGGAGGCGGGCTGGCATGCCTGCCGGTTCTCCCCCTGGAGCAAAAGGTCCTTCTGGCCTCGGAGCTCGGAAGCCGATTAGCAACTGCCAAAGCCTGACGCTTCTTGTCGGCAAAAGAACGCCCCGGCTGGCAGGTTAATCCCATTCCCCGTCTTAAGCCGTGGGGCCTCCAGTGGCAAGCCACCCTTTCAGCCCCAGCTCCGAGCAAGCAAACAAGGGGTGGGGAGGAAGGACCACCAACCAAAGCCAGCTCTGCAGCCTGGTTGCCGTTCTTGCTCTACAACAGGGGTGGCCAAACTTGCTTAACGCTAAGAGCCACATAGAATAAATGTCAGGTGTTTGAGAGCTGCAAGACATGAATGTCAGTATTCCACAGGAGTCCACAGTATTCCAATGTATTTCTCTTTTTTTAATAGTGTATCAGAATAATGTTTTATGTTGACATATTCAAATAAGGGATATTGGCTATTTCTCTCATTACATATACTTAACCCATTTTCATTTTATGTATTCTTGTATGTTTTCTAATGGCAGACTAGAATGATGTTTATAATGTATAGACTGATGTTGATAAGTAAATTAGGTGGACTACAACTAGGAAATACACGTCCTTTTGTGATTCACCTAGATTTACAGAAACACCAATTAGGCAAGGACTTTATTATCTTTTATGGCTATCCAGACCAAATGGCCAAGCTACACTGGTTTGCCATGTGATCAGTCTGCATACTGCAACAAACTGCTTGTATTTCAACCCACAATACCTGATCCCCTTGTCTCATGAAGTGTGCTTAGAGAGCACACAAAAGCTTACATTCTGAATAAAACCTGGTTGGTCTTAAAGGTACAACTTAACTCCTGCTTTGTTGAATGTCAGAGGTTTGAGAGCCACAGGGAGGAAGGGAGGGAGGAAAATATAGGGAGGAGGGAGAGGTGGAAAGAAAGCAACTTTACATGCATTCTCCAAGCTGCTGGCTGGCTTGGTGAAGAGATTTGAAGAGGGAAATGCCTTCTCCAAGCTGGCTAATGAGGCAGTGGGGGTTTCAAGAGCCACACAATATGTATGAAAGAGCCGCATGTGGTTCCCAAGCCACGGTTTGGCCACCGCTGCACTACAATATTATGATCTTAGCTGGTTCTGCATCCAAGACAATGCAAGGAGTCCAAACAGCATTGCCTGCTGGTTCGTTAACACAGGCCGGGGTGGTTTTGTTGTCTTGGCTTGGATATTTATACCAAGGGCGGCCAAACTTGATGAATGTAAGAGCCACACAGAATAAATGTCAAATGCTTGAGTGTCGCAAGACATGACTGTCAGATGTTTGAGAGCTGCAAGGAAGGAAGGCAGGAAAGCAAATACGTGGGGGGAAGGGAGGGAGGGAAATATATGGAGGGAGAGGTGGAAAGAAAGCAACTTTAAATGCATTCTCCAAGCCACCGACTGGCTTTGCTTGGAGAAGTGACAAAGAGAGAAATGCCTTCTCCAAGCCAGCCGACGGAGTGGTGGGGGCCTCAAGAGCCACACTGTGTGTGTGAAAGAGCCACATGTACTCCTGAGCTGCAGTTTGGCCACCCCTGATTTATACCCTACTGCTCTGCCCAGCATGGACACAAAGTGGCTTACAACATCATTCATCCCCCTCCTCTCCGTTTTATCCTGACAACATGCCTCCGAGGTAGGAGGAGCTGAGAGAATGACTAGCCCCAAAGGTTACTCAGGAAGCTTTGATGGCAGAGGGGATCCTGGAGGATATTCAGGGAGGTGGGCTGGACAAAGCCTGCTCCTGCCTCCCGGTTCTGGTATTCCAAGGAGGTCTCCCATCCAAGTAGTTGCCAGAGTTGACCCTGCTTAGCCTCTGAGATCTGACAAGATCAGGTTTTGCCTGGGCTATCCAGGTCAAGGCTATCATTATAATTCTTTATGTTGTTAATGTTTTGATATGCTGCTGTTAATGTTTCGATGTGTTGTTTATAATTAAAAAAATTATAAATTAAAAGAAAATCGGCACATGTAACAGGTCACTTTAGAAACTTCCAATGTGACCAGCGTCCTCACCTTTTAAGCAACTATCCCAAATTTTCCTGCCGGTTAACTTTATAGTTTACTAATCAGTTCACCTCCTGACCTTTTTCCAAGGAGCTCAGGGCTGTCTACACCATTCCTCCCCCACCCCTGCTGATCGCCATAGCCAGTGTTCCCTCTAAGCTGAATTCGTGTGAACCAGCTCACAGTTTTTTAGCCTCTGGCTCACACAATTTTGTCTTAGCTCAGGGAAAATGGCCCCAGAGGGAAACTGATTTGTGCAACAGCTCATGAATTTAATGCCGGCAGCTCACAAAGTAGAATTTTTGCTCATGGCACTCCACAGCTTAGAGGGAACACTGCCCATAACTACCCCGCAAGGTTGGGTGGGAAGGAGACAGACCCCGCCCCCGGCTCTCTGACCAACATCCAGCCCCCTCTGCATTTTGCTCGGCCCGAGTCTGGCTTCGCCAGGGAGAGCCACCTACTCGCTCTCTGGTTCCTCGGTGGGATCCGTGTACTCCGAGTGCACCGTGGAATCGATGGCGCTGTCCGTTTCTACTTCATCATGCATCTCGTGGTGCACCAGGGTGCTGGTGTCCTCGTCCGTGAACGTCTCGCACTCGCTGTAGGTGCTCTCCGAGCCCATGTACGCGCTGTCCGTCACCTCATTTGCCTGATGAAAGAGCAAAAAAAAAAAAGATTACAGGTTTGTTCAAATCTCTTGTGTTTTGTTGAATGCCTTGGGCTCTGAAACACGATTCAGTTTGAAAGATGCGGGCCTAGGAATTGCCTGCCCCGCTAAGTCACAAACTGGAGAGGCAGTTTGGTGTAGTGGTGAAGTGTGTGGACTCTTATCTGGGAGAACCGGGTTTGATTCCCCACGCCTCCACTTGCAGCTGCTGGAATGGCCTTGGGGGTCAGCCATTGCTCTGGCAGAGGTTGTCCTTGAACGGGCAGCTGCTGTGAGAACCCTCTCAGCCCCACCCACCTCACAGGGTGTCTGCTGTGGGGGAGGAAGGTAAAGAAGATTATAAGCTGCTCTGAGACTCTTCGGAGTGGAGGGCGGGATATAAATCCAATATCTTCTTCTTCTTCACATGAGACTCCCCCTACCTCGAGGCAGACCATTGGCCCAAGCTCAGTATCCTCCTGCCTGGCTACAGTGACTCTCCAGGGTCTCAGGAGAAGAAAAAGGCTTTCCTCAGTACTGACTATTGTGGACTCTTTTAACTGTAGATGCTGGAGATTGAACCTGGGACCTTCTGCATACGAGGCAGGTGCCCTGCCCCTGAGCCAGCACCATTCCTTGGCAAATGAGCAGGGGCGGCCAAATTTGCTTAACATAAGAGCCACAAAGAATAAACATCAGATGCTTGAGAGCCACCAAGACATGAATGTTAGATGCTGGAGGGAGGGAGATGATTAGACAGACAGACAGACGGGATAGACAGGCAGGCAGGCGGGATAGACAGATGGGATAGACAGACAGGCAAATGATAGACTCAAACAGATGACAGGGGGGGTGGAAAGAAAGCAACTTTAATTTCAAATACATTCTCCGAGCTGCAGGCTGGCTTGGCTTGGAGAAGTGATTTAAAGAGATAAGTGCCTTCTCCAAGCTACCCGACGGAGCAGTGGGGGCTTTGAGAGCCACACAATATGTGTGAAAGAGCAACATCTGGCTCCCGAGTCACAGTTTGGCCACCCAGGCCAATGAGCACGTGAAACTGCCACACTGTGGATCGGGCTGTTGGTTCATCTGGCTCAGCGCGGCCTCCTCTGACAGGCCACTGCTCTCCAGGGTCTCAGGAAGAGGAAGATCTTTCCTCACATTTGCTACTCAGGATAACCAGAGACGTCCAGAATTGAACCTTGACCCTGCTGATGATCTACGGCCCCTGCTCAAGTCACGCTATATACAAGGAGGAGACCAAATGTTGACCCACACCCCCAACCCTGCAACCCCAAAGTTTTCTGTCCCCTGACCTCTGCACCCTGCCCTCTAGTTTGCAACACATGGATCCATTGCCACGAGCCACACTTGGACACCACGCCTTGACCCACTTCGGAAGGGCAGTGGTCACGTGTCAACAGCGAGGCTTCCTGCTGGGGGGGGGGGAGGCTCGTCCGCTGCCCCGGGACACGTGAAGAATTTGTAGGCGCGGAAGTCGGGCCAGTGCAAGGCTGTTCCCTCCTGCTTGAGGGACTGCAAGTTAATTATTATTCCCATCAAGTCAACCAAGACTTGGCACTCGACACACAACAGAACTCAGGTACAGGCCCTGCCCTTGGGCTTGCCGGCTAAAGACAGACACGAGGCAGCCAAGGGAAAGGGAGCGGAGAGAAAAAGGAGGCGGGCGAGATCCAGTGGAAAACACCGGTGAGACTGGGCGAGGCTTTGCAAGCTATTTAAATGCCCCGTGGAAAAGAGACAGCTGTCGGGAGGCAAATGACTCTGATGCAAGCAGAAAAGGTAAACAAGTCAAGAAACGGAAAGAATACATCAAGAAACGGAAGGAAGAGCCCTGAATTGGATAGCCCTGGCAAGTCCTTGGATGGGAGACCTCCTTGGAATACCAGAGCCAGGAGACAGGGGCAGGATCTATTTAGCCACCTCCCTGAATATATTCTAGGTATCCAGTAGGGGTCAGTCACCAGAACTTGCCATGACTTCCAGGTTCTTCTCTGGCAAGTCCTTGGATGGGAGACCTCTTTGGAATACCAGCAGTCGGGAGGGCAGGGCAGGCTTTATTCAGCCACCTCCCTGAATCTCCTCCAGGTCCCCAGTAGGGGTCAGTCACCAGAGGTTGCCATGGCTTCCGGGTGTGCACACACTCACACGCATGCACACACATACACACAGGGCTTTTCTGTAGAAAAAAGCCCAGCCGGAACTCATTTGCCTATTAGGCCACACCCCCTGATGCCAAACCAGCCGGAGCTGCGTTCCTGCTCAGAAAAGGCCCTGCATACACATAAAATAATAACAATAAAGAACTGGAAGGAAGGACACAGAAGAGTGTGAAAGGGCACGGGTAGAAGGAAGAGCGGATTAAAAAGCGGGAGCAAGAGAAATCAGAAGCAAGAATCAAGAGGGAGGCTAAAGGGACAGCAGGAAAGAGAAGTCCCTCGCGATGCCAGGGATGAGCATAACTGGTTAAACCAACAAAGTTACCAAAGGTCGGCTAAGACAGAAAACGATGGCTGAGCAGATGAGCTGGTGGTGGAAAAGTGCCTTCAAGTTACAGCTGACCTATGGTAACCCCTAGGGTTTTCAAGCTGAGAGACATTCAGAGTCGGTTTGCCCAGGGGTGGAATTCCAGCAGGAACTCCTTTGCATATTAGGCCACACACTCCTGATGTAGTCAGTTCTCCAAGAGCTTACAAAAAAGAGCCTTGTGAGCTCTTGGAGGATTGGCTACATCAGTCGTGTGTGGCCAAATATGCAAAGGAGTTCCTGCTGGAATTCCACCCCTGGGTTTGCCATTGCCTGCCTCTGTGTCCCAGTCTTGGTATTCCTTGGTGGTCTCCCATCCAAATACTCGCCAGGGTTGACCCTGCTTAGCTTCCAAGATCAGGGCAAGAAGAGACACAAAACCGTTACGGCAAGAGGGAACCAAACAAAGATTTAAGCTATAGAAGAAACAAGAAAAACCTGCATCATGCTGTCTGGATTAAGAAAAGTCACTGGCTCTGACTGCATCCAGAACCATAGGTGTCAAGCCCTTCAGTTTCCTTAAGGAGCATAACCCACCCCGGCCCGTAGCCACGGGGCCCCTGGGGGCCCCGGCCCCTCCATTAAACCTCCCTCTCCCTCTGTAGGGCCCCCCCATCCAGTGCAAAGGGAAGGGGTGGGTGGCAGCGGAGGAGGCACAGGCTGCAGTAGCAGGCCAGCGGGTGGCACGATGGGAGGGAGGGCAGGGAAGGGAAGGGAAAGGAGGGTTTGGCAGCAGCCGGCGGGTGGGCAGAGGAGGCAGGGAAACTCATGGAGTTTGCATGGAGGGCTCCTCAAGAGAAGCCCTCCATGCAAACGGGGCCATCTGGCCCTGCAGCCCCCCCACCAGAATTCCTCCCTCGGGGGGCCCTCCACCCAAAATTTTCTGGCTACGGGCCTGAACCCCCCCCCCAATGACATTTGCCTAAATTGCATGTTTCTTCATAATCCACATGTAAGAACAGCCCACGGGAGACAAAATCCTTGTTCTATTCCACACTAAAGTCAGGGAGGGCTGAAAGCGTTCAAAAGACAACTGAAGGGCACCTTGGACAAAAACGTGCACTCCTGAGAAAACCAAACACAGAGTCTTATCAAGTTCTAAGAAAAGAATATTTCAAAACAGTACAAGGAGACTGGCTTTGTAAAGAGGTGGGTGAAAAGAGGCTAGGCCATACACTGACTCCTTAAGCAGCAAATTTTGATTAATTTCTTCGCATGTGTGAAAGAAAAAGGCACCTAGGTGACAGACAGAACTGAAGACCACCTTCTCTTTATTTAAACTTCCAGTCCCCGTTTCTGAAATTTCAACGTGGGTAGCAGAGAGATAAAAATCTCATCAATGCGAGAGAAATTCAAGCCCTGACCTGGATTCCCAGTCTCGTCAGATCTCAGAAGCTAAGCAGAGTTGACTCTGGCAGGTACTTGGATGGGAGACCTCCTTGGAATACCAGCAGTCGGGAGGTGAGGGCAAGCTTTATTCTGAATATTGGCAAGACTTCCAGGCGCAGACACACACACTTTTTTAAATACAAAAAAAAAGCCAAAAAAGAAGAGAGGGGGAAGTTCACAAGCGGTTTGCAATGCTTCAAATAAGCTATGCTGCTCTGCTCACTTGACCATCGATTGAACCCTACAGAACAGGGGTGGTCAAACTTCCTTAAAGTATGAGCCACATAGAATAAATGTCAGATGTTTGAGAGCTGCAGGAGGGAGGGAGGCAGGAAGGAAGGCAAACAGATGGGGAGAGAGGGGTGGAAAGAAAGCAGCTTTAACTTTAAACACATTCTCCAAGTCACTGGCTGGCTTGGCGTGGAGGTGTGGTTTTAAAAGACAAATGCCTTCTCCAAGCTGGCCAATGGGGCAGTGGGAGCTTTGAGAGCCACACAGTATGTGTGAAAGAGGCACATGTGGCTCCCAAGCTGTAGTTCGGCCACCCCTGCTCTAGAAAGATGCTGTGATCTTGGGGAGCCCCCAGGAGACAAAAAGGACGCTGAAGAATGGCCGCCTCAACCAGCTCTTTGCACTTCCTTCCAAACAGATGTTATTGTTAAGCCGGACCCCTGCAGTTGATCTCAAACGCTGCACAGACGCTGAACTCTGAAGCATCTGCAGCTACTCGCACAGGTGGATGTGTTTAAATGGAGTTTGAGGGATAATTCTTGTTGTCGTTGTTCTTCCTTGAATTCTTCTTGCTTTGTGATCCAGAACATGGGCACTCAAAACAGGTATTACAGCTCCTGCATTATTGGCCTCTTGTACCGTATAGTTTTGCAAGAAGAAAAGAAAGGCCCGGGTCCATCGCCTGGGACCTCTCTCGCACACAGAACGCGTCCCTAGCCACCCAGCTACAGTCTCCTATCAAAAGGTTTTTTAAAAGGCAAGGAATACTGTTTGAATCCACAGAACCTGTTTGAGGTTGCCGGCCTCCAGGTGGGGCCTGGAGATCTCCTGCTTTAACAACTGATCCCCAGCTGGCAGAGATCAGCTCCCCTGGAGGAAACGGCTGCTTCGAAGGGTGGGCTCTAGGGCATCATCCTATGCTGAGGCCCCTCCCCTCCCCAAACCCCGCCCTCTCCCGGATCCACCCCTGAAATCCCCAGGTATTTTCCAACACAGACCTGGTGACCCTATTCAGAGGCAAGACGCTCCGGTTTCGACAGCACACCGAGCTCCCCAGAAGTTTTTCCGTTCCATTGTCCAGATTAAATGTTAGACCCCCCCAAAGACTAGACCAGCTAGGGAGACGGGCTCCTGTTCCTAACCTAGAGACCCGTTTACCAAAAAGCAGAGCCCCCCCTCCCCTCCAACTTGTTACATACAATCACACACACACACCAGCAAAACCACCTCCTTCCATCTTGGCATCATCCCAATCAGCTTGCATCGAGGAGGACAGCTTGTCGCCATTTAAAGCCCTTTGCAGGATTCCTCCACTAAGGAAGTTTGCTTTTGTACGGCCAACAGACCTGACCTCAGCACATTCCCACCCGTCCATCCTTCCCCACCGATAAATCCTTTCTTTGACCTGCCATGTGACGCTGGACAATAACTGGTTTCTTTTTGCAGGGGGAGGGGGAGAATCCAGAGGGACTGCCAAATCTACTACTCCCATACAGGAAGAGACATCTTGTAAAACATGCACAAAATCTTTCTGTCGCCTTTTTTTTTTTTTAAACATTTTGCCTTGTGAGATAATGCCAAACAGTGACTCCTGCACTCTCAGGGGTGTTGAACTCATTCATTATGAGGGCCAGATCTGACATAAATGTGACCTTGTCGGCCAGGCTGTTTGTGTCATAAAAATGTAATGCCAGGTAAGGGAGATATAAACGTTATAAAGGACACAGACAAACACACAGTCAGCCTAATCCACCTCACTGACTTGTTGAGCCTCAGTCAACAGAAGGAAAAGAGGCTTGTTTCAGTAGCTCTGCTGTGTGATTGAGAGAGCCTGGCAAAGCTAACTCTCCTTCCCCCACTTCCTCCCCAAGGGTTTTTTAAAAAGACAAGAAACTCTGTTTGAACACACCTAGAGTTGCCAGCCTCCAGGCAGGGCCTGGGAATCTCCCTCTTTTACCATTGATCTCCAGCTGGAAGATCAGCTCCCTTGAAGAATATGGCTGTTTTGAGGGGTGGACTCCAGGTGTTAAATAATGGGTTCGATGCATGAGGAGACTTAGTTGCAGTTGATCACAGCTCTTTATTAGTGATTTACAGCACTAATTTATTACAGTGATTTACTAAACTGGGCCTTTGCTCTGTTGCTCCTGTGTGATTGAGCAAGCCTGGCAAAGCAAGTTGTGATGCAGAAGGAAGCAGGAGAGGGAGAAGGAAGCAGACAACAGTGAGTTGCTCACAGGCCTGATAGGAGCCCTCCGGGGCCTGATTTGGCCCCTGGCTGCATGTTTGACACCCCTGCTCTAGGAAATACTTCCTGAAGCTGGTCTAGAATCCTAGCATCCAAAGAACAAGAAGAGGTGGTTTTATACCCCAACTCTTCACTACCTAAAGGAGTCTTGGAGTGGCTTACAATCTGTCCTCGCCCCACCACAGACACCCAGTCAAGCAGGTGAGGCTGAGAGAGCTCTGGGAGAACTGTGACTGACCCAGCTGGTTGCATGTGGAGAAGGAGCGGGGAATCAAACCCGGCCCTACAGATTAGAGTCCACCACTCTTAGCCACTACACCATGCTGGCTCTCTACGCAACCAAGGCACCACTGCACCCAACTCTCATCCACCCAAAGTCACCCAGTTTGTTCTGAGATGTCCCAAAAATAACCTTAGGAAATCCAGACGAGCTACGCCCCATGGAGCAAGGGTGCATCAACACTATTTAAAGCATTCAGCTAAGAAGATAAGCTACAAGTGTTTTAAAAATTTAGACGTGGAACATGCAATAGCAATCAAAGACAATAAAAATTCAACCTTCCTCCCACTACAAACGCTCACCTGCTTGTTGACTTCACCCAATGCCTGAAAGTTAAGTACCATCTTTACTAATCCTGTACAGATAGCCTTCCCTCCCCCCCCCCTTTTTTTTTTTGAGAACTGTAGTTTCAAGGGCATCTCTGCGAGGAAACAAGAGGGTCACATCCAGGTGATTTCCCATCAGTTCCTATTTTGAAAGATCCTAGCAATGATGTCATGGCATGGTCTTCCTGGTGCGGGGTTTTTATAGAAAAAAAGGCGGTGGAGCTCATTAGCATTAGCATTTGACACCACCACCACAGCCAAAAGCAACTCGACACAAGAAAGGAGAGCTCTGGGTGAGCGAGGCCTGCTTGGGCTGGCTAGAGATCCAGCCAGCCCAAACATGGCTCGCTTACCTGGGGTCTCCTGGGCCTAGGGTTGCCAAGTCTAATTCATGAAATATCTGGGGACTTTGGGGGTGGAGCCAGGAGACTTTGGGGGTGGAGCCAGGAGACATTGGGGTGGAGCCAGGAGCAAGAGTGTGACAAGCATAAATTGAACTCCAAAGAGAGTTCTGGCCATCACATTTCAAAGGACAGCACACCTTTTAAATGCCTTCCTTCCATAGGAAATAATGAAGGATAGGGGCACCTTCTTTGGGGGCTCATAGAATTGGACCCCCTGGTCCAATCTTTTTGAAACTTAGGGAGTACATTGGGGAGAGTCACTGGATGCTATACTGAAAATCTGGTGCCTCTACCTCAAAAAACAGGGCCCCAGAGCCCCAGATACCCGCAGATCAATTCTCCATTATTTTCTATGGGAATAAGCTTCCTTAGGGAATCATGAGTTCCCAGCAGACATTTCCCTCCCCTTCCCCCTGCTTTCTGATTACCCTGAAGCGGGGGAAGGGTCTCCAAACTGGGGGATCCCCTGCCCCCACCTGGGGATTGGCAACCCTACCTGGGCCACACCCCTCCCCCAGTCAAAAGGCCAGCAAGCCACCCAAAATCACATAAGAAGTGGAGAAAGGGTGGTGTGGGCTTCTCCAGGGGTTAATGAGGGCTGCTGGTGGTGTGGCAAAGCCCCTGGTGGCTGGCTGGCTGCCTGCTCTAATCCAGGGATTGTTATGCAGCTGCACCTACTATTCAATGGACAAGTTTGGTGGGGAGGAGGAGGGGAAACCCTCAGAAAGGTTCTGGAGCTGAGCTCCTGCTGAATTCAAGGCCTGGTTACAGCTAAAGATTTGCCATCAGGACGACTGCGGGCAATCCCTAACTGGGAAGCCAAGCTGAACCCTGTGCTTTCTTGGC
The DNA here is from genome assembly GCF_032191835.1 of Heteronotia binoei. NCBI lineage: Eukaryota > Metazoa > Chordata > Lepidosauria > Squamata > Gekkonidae > Heteronotia > Heteronotia binoei. The sequence goes on along the minus strand of NC_083242.1, from coordinate 13,588,379 downwards.
CACCCTGGCTCAGAGAGCAGAACTGGAAGACTCCGATGGAGCATCCGGAATGCATTCCATACTCCCCATGAACCAAAATCGGTGAGATAAAGGCTAGCATTGGGGTAGAAAGGCCACAGCTTTCATTGGGCAGGATTTCTCCATAAGGACCTGGGCGACACTGGTGCTACATACACATTGGGGTAGATTAGGGGTGATCACACTTGCTTAATGTAAGAGCCACATAGAATAAACGTCAGATGTTTGAGAGCCGGGAGGCAGGCAGGCAGGCAAATAGAAGGCAAAGAGCACCACCGACACTCTTTGATTGGCCAGAGTAGTCCAAGAGCCAGCTGTTGTGTGAAAGGCACACTGCCTACCATTTGCATGCTCAAAAGAATCTATACACAATCAATAGTATGTACACCAGGGATCGACATTCTGCAATGGGATCTTGTAGATCAGGGGTAGCCAAACTGTGGCACCACCCCATCAGCAAGCTTGGAGAAGGCATTTGTCTCTTTAAATCACTTCTCCAAGCCAAACAGCAGCTTAGGGAATGCATTTACGGTTAAAGTTGCTTTCTTACCACCACTTCCTCCCTCCTTCTATTTGCCTGCCTGCCTCCCTCCCTCCCTCCTGGCTCTCAAACATCTGACGTTTATTCTATGTGGCTCTTACGTTAAGCAAGTTTGGTCACCCCTAATCTACATCAATGTGTGTGTAGCGCCAGTGTCGCCCAGGTCCTTATGGAGAAATAATCAGTCCCTGCCCCAAGATGCCAAGACCATGCATTGTCTACAGAGGTACAAATTACTTTAACACACAGGTGGCTTGTACAGCCAAGTATGAGCATTTCAACAGCAGGCTGGTCTGTTCCATTACTGCTCTAGAACAGGAGTGGCCAACGGTAGCTCTTCAGATGTTTTTTGCCTACAACTCCCATTAGCCTCAGCCAGCATGGCCAATGGCTGGGGCTGATGGGAGTTGTAGAGCTACCGTTGGCCACCCCTGCTCTATAACCATAGCTGCTCTCCATCCAGATGTGTTTTTCCCACTTCCCCCCCACACACCTTCAACTCGAGAAACTCCGAAGCTCTGCCTTTCAAGCATGCTGGCTCTCCTCCAGCCTATCACCTGGGACGTTCCCCTGGAAAAAGCTGGAGAGCTACCAGTTTGGTGCAGACATTAAGAGCCATGGACTATGATCTGGAGAAACGGGTTTGATTCCCCACTCCTCCTCCCCACTCCCATGCAGCCAGCAGGGTAACCTTGGGTCAATCACAGTTCTCACAGAGCTGTTCTCTAAATAGCAGTTCTCTCAGAGCTCTCTCAGCCGCAGTTTCCTCACAGGGTGTCTGTTGTGGGGAGGGGAAGAGAAGGGAAGGCGATTGTCAGTCGCTCTGAGATGCCAAGTGAAGGATGGGGTATAAATTCAATCTCTTCTTCTTCCTTTCCAAATGACCCTGGGGGAGTCCCAGTTCTCTCAGAGCTCTCTCAGGCCCATCTACCTCACAGGGTGTCTGTTGTGGGGAGGGGAACGGCAGGAGATTGTAAGCCACTCTGAGACTCAGAGTGAAGGGCGGGGCATACATCCAAATCTCCCCTTCTCTTCTTCTTGATCACAGCAGCAGCAACTGTTAAGGGATTTAGTGGTAGGGGAAACAACAAAATCCAAGGGGTTCCTGAGCGCAAAATGAAAAATCCCAGTGCAGCCATCCAGTGCCACCTACAGTAAACATGTCTTGGCAAAGAGGAAGGGATACAAGCAGTGTTCCCTCTAAGCTGAGTTAGTGTGAGCTAGCCCACTATTTTTTTAGTCTCCAGCTCACACATTTTTGTCTCAGCTCAGGAAGGATGACCCCAGAGCACAATAATTTATGCAGTAACTCACAACTTCAATTGCCAGTAGCTCACAATGTAGAATTTTTGACCCCACAGCTTAGAGTGAGTATTGGACACAAGCGTCAAGCCAAACAGGTCACCTATTGCATGTGCCAGGGACAGGATCTTGAATTTTCTGAAAGTACAAGCGGCAACGCTGGCTCAAACGAAGACACTCCGCAATACAACATTGTGTTTCACACAGCGGACCGCCAGATAAACCTGGGAACTCGCCCAAGTCAGGCACTACAGTCAAAGGCTCCCCCAGCTGCTGCCCCTGGTCCTAAGAGAGTCACTGGCTCTGAACATGGAGATCCCCTTTCACCCTTAACAGACTGGTCCTGCGTGACCATGCCTATGTGAGCAAAACCATCCCCTTGGACAACATCACAGTCAAGTGATTTATTCCACTGAGTCCGCTGTAGGGAAAGTCTGCTGTCAAGAAGGTTCCCTGCTTTACCTGTCAGCGGAGGAGTTCAACCGGCAATATTTTTTTTAAAGCCCGCTTTACTTCCGTGAATTGCAATCAGGTGTATATCAGCCGCCAAGCTGAATTTTTCTTCAACAACTGCACAAAAGTAGAGAGCGGCGGGATTACCGAACCTGGCCAAATCCACAGTGCAGTGAATCACCAGCTAGCTGAACTTTCGGTAACTGCTTGCACCGAAGCCCGTTTGCTACAGGAATCGTTTCACCGTCACGCAGCCCGACCCGGCTTCTTCCTGGAATAGTTCCGCACACTCCAAACTATCATCAAGATACACTCTTCTGACCCAAGGGGGTGGAGAACCCTTTGGGGACGAACCGCTTCCAGAAAACGCTTCCCAAAGCTAGCCTCCTACCTCTACCGGCGGCGCAAGGTGGGATGGGCACCCTGCCCCTGCCAACTCGGGACTGAACTTCCTTGAGGTGGGGTTTCCAGCACTCTCCCTTGCCGGGCTGGAGTATTCCAGACCGAATCACAATCTGGATCGCAGTGACCAACCTGTCTGGCTGTGGTCTGAGGCTGTGTCGTAGCTGAAGGCGCCCGAAGCGCTTGCTCGGAAAGGGAAAAGTCCACCTCCAGCTACGCTCCGTTTAGAAGAGGAGAAAGAAAGGGGGGGGGGGGACACTCCCAGATTACTGCCCAGGGCGAGGAGGAGGAGGAGGAAAAGTAGAATCAGGAAGTGTACCGGGCTAGTAACCTCAGGTCTCTTAACAGAGTTCCTTTTGTTCCCAAACTCCCCAGATAACCTATGTGAGCTAATCCAACTCTTCCCCCCCACCACCACCCCAAATTTTTTTTCAGCAGGATGGCTCGACTCACACTGAATGCAAAGCTCTCTTTGCTTTTGAGAGAGGAGGGAGAGAGCTGGCAAAACACGGTTTAAACCCCAGCTTGGCTCACGGGCTCCCCCACCCTGCCCTTTCATGTAGAACACTGGAGGGGGGAAAAACACACAAAAGTTTGGCAGGAGGCTGAGGACTGACAGACAGAAAGGTCTCTTCAATGACGAAACACGGGCAGGGAATTTGCTATCCTGAGATACAGGTTGCAAGCTTAAAGAGCTTTACAGAGAAGAGACAAATTCATGCCTAGACATACTCAAAAAGCCACGCCAGCTCAATGGAGCCTCCAGGATCAAGGGTAGTATACCTCTTAACAGTCGCTGCTGCAAGGTGAAGAAGGAAGGGGGCTGCTAGCTTCAAATCTGGTACATTTTTGTCCCGCTCTTCGGAAAAAAAAAAGTTTCCAAATGATGCTTGTGAAGAATTAGTAGACCCCCTGAAAGTACTGGCTCACTGCAGGGCAGGAAGAGCTGACCCAGCCCTCAGCCCCTGAGGCCGTTTCTTACACGCCCCCAGGGTAATGCCGATCACTGCTTTGGGGTCGGGAAGGAATTTTCCTTTAGGCCAGATTGGCTCCAGGATCCTGGAGGGTTTTTTTGCCTTCCTCTGGATGGAAGGGGAGGGGGGGGGTCATCATTCACAGTCCTAACCAATGCAAACCAGGTAAATTACCTGGGTAATGTAAAAAAGCCAACAACACTGGACGCTGGGGAAAGAGATCGGTGGCTACAGATTTCTCTCTTGTGGCAGAAGGCACTCAGCTGTTGCAATCCCAGGCTTGAGCTAATGAATGTGTATTTTAAGTGCTGTATACATCTACAGTCTTCTTCTTCCTAATGCACAGGAACCCCAAAAGCCACCCAACTCCCAGTTACACACCAATCCGCCTCTTGACGCCCAGTCCAAATGTAAGAGGTCAACAGGTTAAGGGCAGCCTCGGCTGCCTGACATTCCTCACGTCCTCTGAGCCCACGGGCAGAGTCTTCAAGTAATCATTTGCAGATGCTGAACGGCAATGAGTGATTCTGCGCTCCCTGCCCCCCCAGCACAAACACACACACACACACACATACACAGAGGCCTCATTCTTTATTCTGCTTGAACTGCACTAGTCCTAAGAGCAGGTGTGGTCTGACATGATCGGATAGTCTTCCAACTAAAAAACCCAATGACCCTGCATGCTGAACACCAAGCACACTGGCCAGAAAGCTAAGCTTAGACAAACTAGCAGAGAGGAGAATTCTGTACACTGGGTTTGGGGGCAGGAAGAAGAAGATATTGGATTTATATCCTGCCCTCCACTCTGAAGAGTCTCAGAGCGGCTCACAGTCTCCTTTACCTTCCTCCCCCACAACAGACACCCTGTGAGGTGGGTGGGGCTGAGAGGGCTCTCACAGCAGCTGCCCTTTCAAGGACAACTCCTACAAGAGTTGACCCAAGGCCATTCCAGCAGCTGCAAGTGGAGGAGTGGGGAATCAAACCCAGTTCTCCCAGGTAAGAGTCCGCACACTTAACCACTACACCAAACTTGCTCTCCAAACTGGAAGGAGGAGGAGGAGAAGGAGAAAGAGAAGAAGACGATCGTCAATTTATATCCCTCCCTTCTATCTGAATGAGAGTCTCAGAGCGGCTCACAATCTTCTTTATCTTCTTCCCCCACAACAGACACCCTGTGAGGTGGGTAGGGCTGAGAGCTCTCCCAGAAGTTGCCCTTTCAAGGACAGCTCCATGAGAGCTATGGCTGACCCAAGGCCATTCCAGCAGCTGCAAGTGGAGGAGTGGGGAATCAAACCCAGTTCTCCCAGATAAGAGTCTGCACACTTCACCACTACACTAAACTGGCTTTCTTTAAGGAAGAATGTAACAGTATTTACTCAAAGAAAACAGGGACATCTTACATTCACAGACAAAATGAGTTCAGTATAGTAAATTGAATAAAACAAAAGTTTATCCAATGTATTGTATGATTGATAAGGCCGGACAAAATGAAAATGTATTATGAGAAAATGGTAAAATGTTTCAAGTAGCCTGTGGTTTCCTACACTACCATGTCATACTTTTCTCCCCCTCTTTATACTTTTAAATCAAGGATTGTCCTTAACATCTGTAAAACTTCCCTCTGCATTGTGTTCTTATAATTTTATTTTTCTCTCTCTTGCCCTCACCCCTTTTCTTTATTCTGTATCCCACACGGCTTTTTTGTAGAAAAAGCCCAACAGGAACTAATTTGCATATTAGGCCACATCTTCCGTCATCACCATTGTTTCACACAGGGCTTTTTTTGTGGGAAAAGCCTAGCAGGGGCTCATTTGCATATTAGGCCACACCCCCTGATGCCAAGCCAGCTGGAACTGCGTTCATGTGCGTTCCTGCTCAAAAAAGCCGAGTGTGTGTGTATAATTTTTTTTTAGAAGTTTATTCAATAACAAATAAACTTTTTGGTCTTAAAAGTGCCACTGGACTCAGACTTTGTTCTGCTTCAGACCAACACAGCTGCCCGCCTGGATCTCTATTCCAGATAAGTTACAAGTTCGGTCATTTATTTATATTTTGTGTACAACGTTTTTAAAAGAGGCTGCCTCACATTCCAGGGCCATCCTCCTTTTGAGTAAATCCGGTAGTCTCGTGACTGGAACCCACCTGCAGTCTGACGGCTACCAGTTTACCAGCTGTAAAAGAAAGCCAAGCCGGGTCATGCAAGCTTCCCCTCCAAAACAAACTCGGCAGTTTCCCTGAGACTCCAGAGTGCCGGCTCTAACCGAGCCACGCCTGATGTGTCTTCTTTATGGACCTATAAAAATCAATTCCAAGAGCAACTAAGGGCAGCACTATATAGTTTCCCATGTGTTACTTTCCACATGGGAAAACACACACCATTAATGTATGGGATAGTTCTGTTTTTACCATCTCGAGATCTCCCCGGCTGATGCATATCAGAAGCAACAAACATGCACACACAGGTCAGTTTCGCTGCTATGAAATGCAATTCCGCTGATCTTTTAGAATCACTGAGCTGGAAAGGGCCATAAAGGCCATCAAGTCCAACCCCCTGCTCAATGGACTGAAATTAAATCAAAAGAGTTTCCAGCTCAACATTAGGAAGAACTTCCTGACCGTTAGAACAATTCCTCAGTGGAACAAGCTTCCTCGGGAGGTGATGGGTTCTCCTTCCTTGGAGGTTTTTCAACAGAGCCTAGATGGCCATCTGACAGCAATGAAGATCCTGTGAATTTAGGGAGAAGTGTTTGTGAGTTTCCTGCATTGTGCAGGAGGTTGGACTAGATGACCCTGGAGGTCCCTTCCAACTCTATGATTCTATTATTCTGATTCTAATGCAGGATCGGCCTAGAACAGGGGTGGCCAAACTATGGCTCAGGAGCCACTTGTGACTCTTCCACACACATTGTGTGGCTCTCAAAGTCCCCACCACCCCACTGGCCAGCTTAGAGAAGACATCTGTCTCTTTAAATCACACCTCCAAGCCAAGCCAGATAGCAGCTTGGAGAATTCAGTTAAAGTTGCTTTCTTTCCACCTCTCCCTCCTCATCTATTTTCCTGCCTGCCTGCCTGTCCTCAAACATCTGATGTTCATGTCTTGCAGCCAGGGCCAGCCTGATGCCCTGGGGCACCCTAGGCAGACTTGCTGCCTGGCGCCCCCCCCCAAGCGCCTCCCGCGGCTCCTTCCCTGCCGCTCCGCGCCCCCTCCCTCCCTTCCCCACATGTCAATTGCGATGCTGGAACCGGCTCTAATGCTGCGTTCCGGTAATCTAAAGCCCCCCCTCTGCCAGCAATGACTCACTCGGCGGGTAAAAACAAACTGCGGGGCTTTGCTTGCACTCTGTCTGGCGGACCGGCATCCTGAACAGGCGTCCTTGCTGTCGTTGACTCCTCCCCTTCCCACTTCTTGGATGGGTTTTACACACCGAGTGAGTCATCGCCGGTGGCGGGGGGAGGGGGGGCTTTAGATCGCCGGAACGTGACGTTAGAGCTGGTTCCGGCATTGCGATTGACATGTGGGGAAGGGGAGGAGGAGGAGGAGGTGCAGCGGGGGGGGGAGGCATGGTGCAGAGGCTAAGGGAAGGGAGGGGCAGTGGCAGGCGGGGAGGCAGGCAAACTAGGTGCTTGCTTGGGGCACCAGGAGGAGGTGGGGAGCCGAATTTTCCGCCCCCAACCTCCCAGCGCCCTAGGCAACTGCCTACTTTGCCTAGTGCGAGAACCGGCCCTGCTTGCAGCTCTCAGACATCTGATGTTTATTCTATGTGGTTCTTATGATAAGCAAGTTTGGTCACCCCTGGTCTAGAGCATCCTTGACCAGTATTTGTCCAGCCACTATTTGAAGACTACTAGTAAGGGAGAGTTCACCACCTCCCTAGGCACCTGAACCTATTGTAAAGCACTGTAAAACACACACACACACTTTCCCCCCTAATATCCAGCCAGTAGCTTCCCACTTGTAATTTAAACCCAAATTTGCCTAGCTGAGTAGGCATGCAGAACACCATAGCGGGGCTGGGAAGTGGGTACGAGGGGGCAAAACCGGGGCAGGGATTGGAAATCACTCCAGAGGCCACCTCAAGCCCTCCGATTTCCAAGGCAGAACCACACCAGCACCCAGGGCCCAGAGCAACCAAGTTTGGGCTGGCAGAAGACAACCGTGCAAGACCTTCAACTGCTCAGCAAGACCATTTTCACTCCACGATTAAAGCTCATTTACTCACTTCCTTGGCTAATCTCCAGTTAAATACATACGTGAGATGATGCCCACGCTGCCAACCCTAGCCAAGTACATCCAGATTGTCTTACCGAATCAGTTTATACCAAGGGTGGTCAAACGTGCTTAACGCAAGAGCCACACAGAATAAACATCAGGTGTTTGAGAGCTGCAAGACATGAACGTCAGATGCTTCAGAACCGCAAGATGGGGAGGGAGGCAAACAGATGGGGAGGGAGGGAGAGGTGGAAAGAAAGCAACTTTAACTTTAAATGCATTCTCCAAGCTTCTGGGTGGCTTGGCTTGGAGAAGTGATCTAAAGACACAAATACCTTCTCCAAGCCAGCTACGGGGCGACTTCAAGAGCAGCACAATACGTGTGAAAGAGCCACATGTGGCTTCCGACCCACAGTTTGGCCACCCCTGATTTATACAGTCCAGCATTCTGTTTCCAGAGGTACATCTCCTCAAGACATCAAGTAAGAAAAGTGGGATATAGATTTTTTTTTTTTAAATAAAAAGGCACGGCCCTCAGATATACTGCCCCGAACATGGAAGCTTCACTTAGCTACTGTGGCTAACAGCAGTTGACGGAGCCAGCCTTTGCAAACCTCTCTGTGTGAAAAGCTCCTGGGAGCAGAACTGTACCAAAAACTCGAATCTGGATCAGCCGTCGATCTCCTTTCAACCTGCAGCTCCGTATTGCTGGGGAATAAATACATAGACGCTCCAGTAAAATGCTTTGCTATTGTGGATTAATACCACATGCTAAAATCTATGTTTTCCTCAGTTCTGGAAGAGGGGATAAATGAGACACAGGAGAACCCTTAGCTATTCTAGCTGCCAGCGCTAGAGGTAAAGGCAGCCCTCTGTGCAAGCACCGAGTCGTTACCAACCCATGGGGTGATGTCACATCACAATGTTTTCACAGCAGACTTTTTGTCATAGGGTGGTTTGCCATTGCCTTCCCTGGACATCTACACTTTACCCTCAGCAAGCTGGGTGCTCCTTTTACCAACCTCAGAAGGATGGAAGGCTGAGTCAACCGGGTTTGATTCCCCACTCCTCCACATGCACCTGCTGGAATGGCCTTGGGTCAGCCATAGCTCTTGCAGGAGTTGTCCTTGAAAGGGCAGCTGCTATGAGAGCCCTCTCAGCCCCACCCACCTCACAGGGTGTCTGTTGTGGGGAAGGAAGATAGAGGATATTGTGAGCCACTCTGAAATTCAGAGTGGAGGGCAGGATATAAATCCAATGTCATCTTCTTCTAGTGCTAAAGGTACCAGGGAGTTCAGGATCAGTGAATTGGACGTGATCTTTATAATGCCATGAGCTTTCCGCTCTCTGCCCCTTCCACAGCAGAGCGGGATCTCATCAGTACCTAAATACAACCCATCTCAAAACTGTTCGCCTTCCTCCAAACCAGCCCTCCTGTCTTCATGCGTTCCCATCGCTAATTTTCCTGCACGCTGGTTCAAACACTCATCTGTTGAATTTCAGACTGGCGTCCAAGTCTCAGCACTGCTGTCCCAAGGAGGAAAGACATTTTGCCAGTCCATCTCTGGGCCCTTCCTAAACCGCTTCATCTGACAGGTAGAGAGCAGATCAGCTGGTCCGCAGAGGGTGGTGACAGCAATGCAAAAAGACCCCTGGTTTATTGCTCTTGAGCAGAGAAGGCGAAGTCTAGTCCAAAAGACAGAAGGAGAGGGCACGGAGGGCCCCAAAGGTGCCTTATTAACAGGCACATTACTTGTAAGAATGGAAGAAGAAGAAGATATTGGCTTTATATCCCGCCTTATACTCTGAATCTCAGAGCGGCTTATAATCTTACAAAGTGGAGAATCAAACCCTGTTCTCCCAGATGAGAGTCCGCACACTTAACCACTACCCCAAACTGGTAGCCGGCTCAAGGTTGACTCAGCCTTCCCCTACGCACAACAAACACCCTTCCCTTCCCCCACACAGACACTCTGTGAGGTGGGTGGGGCTGAGAGAGGTCTCACAACAGCTGCCCTTTCAAGGACAACTCCTACAAGAACTACGGCTGACCCAAGGCCATTCCAGCAGCTGCAGGTGGAGGAGTGGGGAATCAAACCCGGTTCTCCCAAATAAGAGTCTGCGCACTTCACCACTACACCAAACTGGCTCTCTGGAAGCATTCATGTCACGAGGACTAGCTCACCTGCATGTATTTTAATCCACAAACACTGGGGGCTACCATCATTCCTAATATGCATCCAAAGGGCAAGGGGACGAAGGAGGAGGATATTGGTTTTATACCCTGCCCTTCACTACCCGAAGGAGTCTCAGAGCGGCTTACAATCTCTTTTCCCTTCCCCTCCCCACAACATTGTTAAGTAGGTTGGGCTGAGAGAGCTCTGAGAGAACTGCTCTTGAGCAGAACAGCTCTGAGAGAATTATGACTGACCCAAGGCCATTCCAGCAGGTGCATGTGGAGGCGTGGGGAATCAAACTCGGTTCTCCCAGGTAAGAGTCCACGTACTTAACCACTACACCAAACTGGCTCAGTGAGACAACCTGAAGGAGGCAGTAGATTTTGCTGTCGTGCTCAATATGAGTCCAGCGGCACCTTTAAGACCAACACATTTTTATTCAAGGTATGAGCTTTCATGTGCACAAAGACTTCCTCGCATGCAATGAAATTTACCAGTCCTTACATACAGGCAAAGGGTGGGCAGTAAATTAGGATGCAACATAATAAAGATATTTTATCAGATTCAGGATAAGAACAATAAGCTGAGTCTACATGGTCACTATTTGTTTAGATTTATTCCGGGAAGGCGGGGGGGCTGGGCACAGAGAAGCAAATATTCTTGTTTGGTCTTGACATCTGTTAAAACATCTTCATATTGTTAACTGGTATCCATAAACTAAGCTTGCTATTCCTGAATCTGAAAAATATCTTCATTATATCGCAGGCTAAATTATTGCCAACCTCCGCCTTATATGTATGGACAAGCGAATTCCATTCCAGCGTATCCGAGGAAACGTGCATGCACACGAAAGCTCATACACTGAATAAAACTTTGTCTTAAGATTCAAACTTTGTTCTGCTAATTCAGACCAACGCCTGAATCTATGCCAGGGGTGGTTGAACTTGCTTAACGTAAGAGCCACACAGAACAACCATCAGATGTTTGAGAGTCGTAAGACATGAACATTGATGTTTGAAAGCCTCAGGAAGGAAGGAAGGAAGGAAGGGAGGGAGGGAGGGGAAGGCGGGAGATGTGGAAAGAAAGCAACTTTAACTTTAAAAGTACTCTTCAAGCTGCTGGCCAGCTTGGCTTGGAGAAGTGATTTAAAGAGATGGATGCCTTCTCTAAGCCAGCTGATGCAGCAGTGGGGGCTTCAAGAGCCAAACAGTATGTGTGAAAGAGCCGCATGTGGTTCCCAAGCTGCAGTTTGGCCACCCCTGGTCTATACTCCATAGGCTTTCAATGGGCAATTGTATTCTCTTTTCCCCATCATTGGGGAAAGGGGGATTTGGATTCTCTTCTTCCAAAACTTCCGCCTGGAGACTGGCAGCAAAAGCAACAGGAAGGTCTCTGCTAGGAGGCTAATCTTAAGGAGAGGAAGGGAGGTGTAAAAATAGCCCTCTGGGGTAGAGGGCAGGCAAGCGAGGGCCAGGCTTTTCACTTGCAAAGCAATATTGACTTAGGCACCTGGGGAAACAACCGCATTCTGACCTTCAGCAAAGACACAGGCGCAACAGTTTGATTAGTGGGAGAAAGAACATTCAGTAATGTTCGCACACCCCAGACCAGAAGCCCACACCATCTCTTCCAACATCTAGACTAGGGGTGTCAATCAGGCCTCTGAGGCCGAAGAGCTCCTATCAGGCCCCTGAGCAAGTGGCTGCCAACTGCTTCCTTCTCCCTATATCTTGCTTCCTTCTGCATAATAGTTTGCTTTGCCAGGCTCTCTCAATTGCACAGCAGAGCTACTGAGCCAAGCCTCTCTTCCTTCTATTGGCTGAGCTCCTCCCTCTCCTGGTCCCCTGGGGAGGGAGAGAAAGAGCCAGAGCTTCCTTTGCCCAGTTCCCTGGATCCCATGGGAAAAATACAAAGAAAGCACCTTTCAGACCAGCAAGCGCTAACATTTTAAGCATGTTTTAAGTTTTTTTTAATTTATATATTTAATGGTGTTTGTGTCCTTTATAAAGTTTATATCTCTGCTACCTAATCTTAAATAGGTACACATATAGCCCGGCCCAACAAGGTCTCATTTATGTCAGATCCAGCCCTCATAACACATGAGTTTGACACACCTGAAAATGTGGTTTCTCCCACCATCCCAAAACGGACACCTCTTAATCTGCACAATTTTTATATATGTATATTTGTATATTTATACCTCATCTCTCTCCAGTGAGGAGCCAGACAGGCTGGCTAGATCTTTTCCCCTCCTCCATTTTATCTTCCCTGTAGCTTAGGCAAGAGAGGGGCTGGCCCCAGGTCACCTGGGGAGTTTCCACAGCAGAGAGAGGATTTGAACCCGAGCCTGCCAGATTCTAGTCCAGGGTAGCCACACTTGCTTAACATAAGAAGAGAAGAGATCAGATTTATACACGCCCTTCACTACCCAAAGAAGTCTCAGAGCAACTTACAATCTCCTTTCCCTTCCCCTCCCCTCTCCACAACAGACACCCTCTGAGGTAGGTGGGGCTGAGAGAGCTCTGACAGAAACTCTTGAGAAGAACAGCTCTATGAGAACTTGTGGCTGACTCAAGGTCACATCAGCAGGTACATATGGAGAGGAGTGGGGAATCAAACCCGGTTTTCCCAGATAAGAGCCCATGCACTTAACCACTACACCAAACTAGCTCTCAGTGGCTGCCACTGGTGTTGGACAGTTCTTAGCAGCCACATAGAATAACCATCAGATGTTTGAGAGCAGGCAGGCAGGCAGACAGTAAGGAAGGCAGGCAGGGGAGGAGGGAGATAGAGGTAGAAAGAAAGCAACTTTAACTTTAAATGCATTCTCCAAGCTGCTGGTTGGTTTGGCTTGGAGAAGCGATTTAAAGAGATAGATGCCTTCTCCAAGCCAGCCAATGGGGGGGGGGGCTTTGAGAACCACACAATATGTGTGAAAGAACCACATGTGGCTCCCAAGCTGCAATTTGGCCACCGCCATTCTAGACCAACATTAACTACTACACCCCACAAGCTCCCACCCAAGTTCTTCTTCATGAACATATGAATCAGGCTACTTCAACAGGCTGACAGCTTGCCAGAAGAGAGACATGAAGTCACCAAAGGACATTCCAGCAAACTTCAAATTTTCGCCCTGGCCTTCACCCTTGCAAGCCACAAATAAGGTGGATAGAATCCTTACAGGTGCTAGAAAGGGCTGCACCACAAGCAAGGCGATACCATCTTTAAAAGCACCCTATAAGAACAAAGTTCCCGCAAGAAGAAAACTAGCCCATCAAGATTCTATCTTATTTAGGGGGTTTTGGGGGGAGGAGCAGGGGGTAACACTGATGCTCATCTTAGGGGCTGCCAGTGGTGTTAAGATCGTAGAGGCCTGCTCCTTCCCACTCAAAGCTGAAGGAAGGTGCCCTGACCTGGATAGCCCAGGAAAGCCCGATCTTGGAAGGCTGACCATGGCATGTATTTGGATAGGTGACCTCCAAGGAATACCAGGGGTGAGAGGCAGGGGCAGGCTGTATCAAGCTACTTCTCTTTAATGTCCTCCATGCCCAGTAGGGGTCGCCGGAAGTCACCATGAAGATAAGAGAGAAGAGAAGAGATTGTATTTATACCCTGCCCTTCACTACCCAAAGGAGTCTCAGAGCGGCTTAACAACCTCCTTTCCCTCCCTCTCCCCACAACAGACACCCTGTGAGGTAGGTGGGGCTGAGAGAGCTCTGACAGAAACTGTTCTTGAGAGGAACAGCTCTGCGAGAACTGACTCAAGGTCACACTAGCAGCCACGTGTGGAGGAGGAGTGGGGAATCAAACCCGGTTCTCCCAGACAGGAGTCCCGGTATGTAACTTCTACACCGAACTGACTCTCAGGCAAGCACACACACACAAAAATACAAAAAATATTCCCAAAAAAGTTGGAGGAAGGTTGCAGGCTGGGCTGGGGCTGACAAGAGTTAGGTGGCAGTGACGTTGCCATCGAGTCCCAGCCAACTGATGGTGACCCTGTAGGGTTTTCAAGGTGAAATGAACAAAGGTGGCTTGCTGCTGCCTGCTTCTGTGTAGTGGCCCCTGCCTGCCTTTCTGCAGTGGCCCTGGCCTTCCTTGGCAGTCTCCCATCTGGATCCTAACTGGGGCCAACCCTGCTTAGCTTCTGCAATCAGGCTAGCCTAGGCCAGCCAGGCCAGGGGTACAAGCCTTGCCGGTTTTTGGTGGAATCGTTTCACTTCTCTGTTCCCATGGCCTCACTGCAGGGGTGGCCAAACTGCGGCTCAGGAGTCCCACGTGGGTCTTTCACACATATTGTGTGGCTCTCAAAGCCCCCAGTGTCCTGTCAGCCGGCTTGGAAAAGGCATTTCTCTCTTTAAATCGCTTCTCCAAGCCAAGAAAGCCAGCAGCTTGGAGAATGCATTTAAAGTTAAAAGCTGCTTTCTTTCCACCTCTCCTTCCCTCCTCCTGCCCCCCCCATCTATTCGCCTTCCTTCCTTCCCTCCCTCCAGCTCTCAAAGATCTGACGTTCATGTTTTGCAGCTCTCAAGCATCTGACGTTTATTCTATGTGGCTCATATGTTAAGCAAGTTTGGCCACCCCTGCCTTGCTGCACTGTGAACGATGCCGTGCACCTTCCTGCTGCCTAAAAACCGATTATGTAAAACTTCCACCTCCTCGCACGATGTTTCAACTGTAGCTGTGTCTCTAATGCCCCTACACCACAACCGCTTATGTGGAGAAGCCATCTGGCCCCAGGGTTAGATCACGTGGCTCTAGAGCAGGGGTGGCCAACAGTAGCTCTCCAGACGTTTTTTGCCTACAACTCCCATCAGCCCCAGCCAGCATGGCCAATGGCTGGGGCTGATGGGAGTTGTAGGCAAAAAACATCTGGAGAGCTACCGTTGGCCACCCCTGCTCTAGAGTCATCATCACAGCACTAATAACTTGAACTCAAGTCCCTCAAAACCAGGTCCAGCATTCTCATCCCACATCACGCTGCCTCGGTCAGGGCACCCTCAACTCACACCAAAAGACAGACAAGGTTCAAACCACGAGCGAAGGGGGGGGCACGCATTTGTTTCCAACTGGGGATGCTGTCGAATTCTGCAGCCCCACTGTTTTGACCGGGACAGCCCCCCCCCCTCCAAATTCCATTTCTCTTCTCCATTGCACAAATCACAGCCCTACAAGTTGGACAAACAGGAAGAACGGCCAGGAAGCCACCTTCTACTGAATCAAACCCTTGGTCCATCGAGGACGGTTTTGTCTACTCAGACTGGCAGCGGCTCTCCAGGATTCCAGGTAAAGATCGCTCACGTCCTTTTTCACTGGAGATGCCGGGGATTGATCCTGTGACCTTCTGCATGCAAAGCAGAGGCTCTTCCTCTGATCGATGGACCTCACAAGCACACTTGAACAGAAGAACATAAGAGAAGCCATGTTGGATCAGGCCAGTGGCCCATCCAGTCCAACACTCTGTGTCACACAGTGACCAAAAAATCCCAAGTGCCATCAGGAGGTCCACCGGTGGGGCCAGGACACTAGAAGACCTCCCACTGTGACCCCCCAAGCACCAAGAATACAGAACATCACTGCCCCAGAGAGAAAGTTCCAACAATACACTGCGGCTAATAGCCACTGGTAGACCTCTGCTTCATATGCTTATCCAATCCCCTCTTGAAGCTGTCTATGCTTGTAGCCGCCACCACCTCCTGTGGCAGTGAATTTCACATGTTAATCACCCTTTGGGTGAAGAAGTACTTCCTTTTATCAGTTCTAACTGAATCAAACTATTGGTCCATCAACGTCAGTAATTGTCTACACTAAATGGCAGAACCTCTCCACGGTTTTCTGTGGGTCTTTCGCATCGCCTATTGCCAGATCTGTTTAGCTGGAGACCCTGGCACGATCTACATGCCAAGCAGAAGCTCTACCAGTAATCCGTGGCTCCTCCCCAAATTCTTCTCTTGCAGCGTTTCTCCCCCCTCCCTTCAGGTCACACAGCGTTATATCTTTGCATCAACTGCATATCAGGCATCAAGGGCATAAAAAACAGTGAAGAACACGCACGGAGGGAAAAGGCTCACAAACAGGAATGTATGCAAACAAGCAGATGCACACACACACAAAAGAAGCAGAAGAGGGAGTCTTTGCGTCTCCCTACCTCAAAGGTGACAAAGTCATCGAATTCGTCGGGACAGGCGGACGGCGACTCCTCCTCCTCCGGCATGTAGCCCATGGTGCACAGCTGGCTGTCGGGGTCCGCTGCAAGAAAAGAGGAAGAGGAGAAGAACACAGCTGCGTTACAGGAGAGGAAGGCCTTCCGGATCATTTGTGCATTGGAGCTAGTCTCCTCTGGTAACCCCCAAGCAAGGTAATGGAAAGCGAGTCGTCGAGAAGCATAAGGGGAGGGGAGGATGGGAAAGAGTTCTGCCTGCTCCAAAAAGGCTTCCCACCGATTCTCTCTCCCTTGAATGGATCTGCAGCTCTGCCTGGCCTCCTTCCAGGAAGCCTCTGCCGGGGACGGAGAACCCTGCCGCATCCCTGCGTCAGAAGGGAACTGGAGCACTCCACACGCTCCTGACATCCAGAAAAACTACCCGGCTCAGAGGGCATACCCACGACAGCAACACTCAGGAAGACCTGAGGCTTACGTACCCCTAAAGGCTCCATTCAGATGTCACGCTTTGCACAGTTGACAGGCGTGAACTGTGATCAGCCTGCTGTCCTCATGCTTCCTCCCTCTCCCAAAGCACCAAGCACAAATGAAAAGCATCCCGGTTCTGGTGTAGCCGGATTCGCTGCAATGCCCAAATGCAAGGAACCTGGGCGGCTGTCACTGCTGCATATAATCAGGGTCTAAACGGAACTGAAAGCAACCCCAAGCTGTCTGGGGCGGCTGGACGAGCCACTTTCTCTTACTAGCATTTCTACCATCCCACTCCACCAGCAAAATCTTGCTATGAAATTTTAAAAGAAACATTATTATTTTTTTAAATGTAAGTTTATTTTAAAAATTCCAAGTTATACAGAACTTTGTTGGATGAAGTAGTACCAAATAGATTAATCCCACATATAACAAAATTCTACTATGCATAAAGTACTATGGCATATATAATATTGGAGAACATCTTATTTAGCATCTAAGATAACGTCCAGTTCGCCAATCAATCAATCAATAAATAAATATCCTATTAAGGATGAATTAACTGACAATTGGGCTAGAATTTTTGACTCCTAAGCTAAGAGTATTATTGTTGACCAGTGCTATTAACTACCCCCCTCCCAGTGTTGCCTCTAAGCTGAGTTAGTGTGAGATAGCTCACAGATTTTTAGCCTCCAACTCACAGATTTTTCTTTTAGTTCAGGAAGGATGACCCCAGTGCATACTAACGTATGCAACTTTCATGCCAGTAGCTCACAAATGTAGAATTTTTGCTCACAAGACTCTGCAGTTTAGAGGGAACATTGCCCCACACACACATCTAGGGTTGCCAGGTCTTACCTGGCTGCAGGTGGGAGATGTTTTCACACATGCACAGTGTGCCTGGCACAATGACATCACCTGAAAGTGACATCATCGTGCCAGGTACGTTGTACAGGGGACACTCTAGTGTTTGGGTAAAAATTCAATGGCACCATAGAGTTTTATACCCAAATGCTAGGGTGTCCCCAGCACAATGTGCCGCGTGCAATGACATCACTTCCAGGTGATGTCATCGTGCCGGGCACATCAGGCAGCAATGGAGCTCTTTGGAGGGCAGGGGTGGGGGAATGGTAACACTATCGACACCTAATAGCCAGCAACAGGCACCACTGAAAAAATGGGGAAAGTCATTTGGATTTTTGCAAGCAAGCTCCATCTCAAAGAATTTGCTAAAGCGTTTCTGTTCCCCCTGCCTGTCAAATTTATTTATGGGCTGCCCACTGCTATTTTCCCCTCACTTGAGCAACAAATCTCTTCAATAGTCAATTGGGTTTCCGCACCAAGGAGAGACAGGGGATAATTCCAGGAAAGCCAATTTTGCTCTTTTCACTCATGTCATTTTCCCCCGGCAGAGGGGAAAACCCATCCTATCAGGATCGGCTCTCTACGGGTGAAGCCTAGCACATGGCAGTCTGACAAATGGGGCGTCTTCTCACCAGGATGCATGACTGCCAACAGCTCTCTCGTAAGCGATGCTGAAAACAAGCTCTAATTCAGTAGCACAGCACTGCAAGCTCTGCTGCAAAAATGCATTCATTTAAACACACAAGCGGGACTCTGGCAGGCAATTTAAAGCTGCTGATCTTACGTCTCACCGCTAAGTGCCTTTTGCTCTGGGTTCTTTAGGCCAGGGGTCCCCAACCCCCGGTCTGTGGACCAGTACCGGTCCCTGGTCTGTTAGCAACCGGGCCGTGAGTTGTAGAATTATTTCATTATATATTACAATGCAGTAATAATAATAAGACATTGGATTTATATCCTGCCCTCCACTCCAATCTCTCACAATCTCTTTTATTTTCCTCCCCCACAACAGACACCCTGTGCTCTGCAAGAGAGCTATGGCTGACCCAAGGCCATTCCAGCAGCTGCAAGTGGAAGAGTGGGGAATCAACCCCAGTTCTCTCAGATAAGAGGCCTCACACTTAACCACCACACCAAAATAAAGTGCACAATTGTATCATCCCAAAGCCATCATCGTTCCCCCCTCCCTGGTCTGTAGAAAAATTGTCTTCCACAAAACCGGTCCCTGGTGCCAAAAAGGTTGGGGACCACTGCTTTAGACAGATGTGAAATCCTGACTGAGAACAGCAGAGTTCAAAAAGCAGTGGGCGAATGAGCCTCAGGTACATCCCCCACCCCACCCCTTTGCAGGCAAACCCGAGACCAAACTCAAGTTTGTACTTTCCCCCTACAAACAAGGAAGACGACGACGACTGCAGATTTATATCCCGCCCTTCTCTCTGAATCAGAGACTCAGAGCCACTTACAGTCTCCTATATCTTCTCCCCCCACAGCAGACACCCTGTGAGGTGGGTGGGGCTGAGAGGGCTCTCCCAGCAGCTGCCCTTTCAAGGACAACCTCTGCCAGAGCTATGACTGACCCAAGGCCATTCCAGCAGCTGCAAGTGGAAGAGTGGGGAATCAAACCCGGTTCTCCCAGATAAGAGTCTGCACACTTCACCACTACACCA
The DNA here is from genome assembly GCF_032191835.1 of Heteronotia binoei. NCBI lineage: Eukaryota > Metazoa > Chordata > Lepidosauria > Squamata > Gekkonidae > Heteronotia > Heteronotia binoei. Next base: position 13,569,140 of record NC_083242.1, on the reverse strand, counting down.
AACACCATGCTGTGATTTTTTTTTCTGGCTTTAGGGCAAACGCAGCAATTCAGGTGCAGCAATGAGCCGCATGACTGGGTGCAAAAATTAGCATTCTTCATTCAAATGCTCTGCACAAGAGGAGGCCGGTGGGAGCCCCGTCAGTTTACAGCTCACTTCTGGCACTCCTGTAGGGTTTACAAGCAATGTTCCCCCTAAGCCGTGGAGTCTTGCGAGCAAAAATTCCACTTTGTGAGCTACTGGCATTAAAAGTTGTGAGCTGCTGCATCAATTCATTTGCCCTGGAGCCATTTTTCCTTAGCTCAGACAAAAATCTGTGGGTTGGAGACCAAAAATCTGTGAGCTAGCTCACGCTACCTCAGAGGAACACTGTTTATGAGGCAAGAAAGGAACAGAGGTGGCTTGCCATTGCCTGCCTCAGTGCCATGACCCTGGTATTCTCTGGGAGCCTGCCATACAAGTACTAACCAGGGCTGACCCTGCTTAGCTTCCAAGATTTGATGAGATCGGGCTAGCCTGGGCTACCCACGTCAGGGTACCCATGCCAGCCCACGATACGATGGGGTAACACTAACAGTCATTGTTTCCCTTTCCCTTTTTTCTCAGGCATTAAGAAGCATGTATGGGGGCAGTCCGAGCTCTCTGCTCACGACCTGAGTTTGATCCCGGCGGAAGCTGGGTTCAGATAGCCAACTCACGGTTGACTCAGCCTTCCATCCTTCTGAGGTCAGTAAAATGAGTCCCCAGCTTGCTGGGGGGAAAGTGTAGATGACTGGGGAAGGCAATGGCAAACCACACTGTAAAAAGTCTGCCATGAAAACGTCGTGATGCAACATCACCCCAGAGTCGGAAACGACCGGGGCTTGCACAGGGGACTACCTTTACTTTTATGGGGGTGAGGGGAGGAAGTCCACCTGTTCTATTTAGTATTAGGTGGTACAGATTCCCAGGAAGAGCCAGATAGAGGCTTGCTGATATCCGCTCCATCCTGGGAATCAAACAAGCATTGCATTCTTTTGAAGCTTAAAGCAGTTTATTCAAACTTTACTGGATCAGCACAAGCGCTTTTTGCTCTAAGGAGTTGGAAAGTGTTGTTACTCGTCACATCAAGAAGAAAAAGGTACATAATAGGCACTCGACTGAGTAGAAGCTATTAATCGTATTTCTCCTGTGCCTTTGAGAAGTGTACGATTGTGAATTATTATATACACGGCTCCTTAAACAGACAATACAGTCGATTAGTTATTCATATTCACGACTTTTTGCTTATGCTTGTGTCTTTTAAAAAGCGGGCTGGGCAAAGGTTTAACGAGACGCCTTGCTCTGGTACGACAATCAAATCAGATTTGCCCTCCCTATACAAGTCAGACTCTCTTTAAAAAGTCGGAAGAGAAGACGAATTGCAGATTTATACCCCGCCCTTCTCTCTGAATCAGAGACTCAGAGCAGCTTACAATCTCATTTAGCTTCTCCCCCCACAACAGACACCCTGTGAGGTGGGTGGGGCTGGAGAGGGCTCTCACAGCAGCTGCCCTTCCAAGGACATCCTCTGCCAGAGCGATGGCTAACCCAAGGCCATTCCAGCAGCTGCAAGTGGAGCAGCGGGGAATCAAACCCAGTTCTCCCAGATAAGAGTCCAGGCACTTAACCACTATACCAAACTGGCATTCCTTGTTACTGCAGCCCTTGATAACTTTTCAGTGGCAAAACAACTGTGCAAATGTAAGCTAACGTATGCAGGCCTACTTCTTCAGATGAGGGGAGTATGCCTGCAGACGAAAGCTTACGTTCCGAATAAAACTTTGTTGGTCTTAAAGGTGCAACCTGACTCCTACTTTGTTTTAAAGAAGACGACTTGCTTTAAAACTGACATTTGCAGGACTTACAGCAAAACACGAGTTTTTCTTCCAGCTAAGATATGGATAATTCTCATTCATATAATGTAATATAGGTTATTTCGTTCATTAACTGCTACACAGTTTGTCTTGTTTTGTATCCAACCCTGAGACAGCAGCACACCCCAAAACTCAAGTGCCACAACCCTTGGCCTTGCCCAAAAGGCGGCTCCATTCACCAGCACGGATGCCCTGCCTGCCCCAAGGCCTTCCAGCTGGGTACAGCCGTGCCACCTAGGGCAGGATTTCCTCAAAGGGGGCTCAGCGGAGGCTGCTGGGGCCCACGGGCCGCGGCTCTTTAAAAGCGAGCCAGCGCCGTCAGCTCCCAGATGTAATTCGAGTTGACACTTTTGATCTTTCCAGTGCTTTACAACTCTGAGCAGCCCAATGAGGTCTGCCAGCTCTCCCAATTTAGGACTCCGCGCTCTATTGTTCATTGCACTTCTGTCTACTGAATTTATAATCCGTCAGACAAAAACGGCCGTTGCAGAACTCGCCTTCTGTGTTTGCGTGTCGCATCGTTCGCCTTTTGTGCGTGCGTGTCGCATCCGTAAAGAGAGACACTTTTACAAAGGAGAAAAGCCTGTTATGCAAATTAAGCCATTCAGCAGATGTCAACGGCCACCAAATCCAACTCATAAGAGGGGGGGAGGCGAGGTAACGGGCTGGGTCTCGGCCAGGATCCATTAGCTGCTCTAGCCGGCACAAATTGTCCTCACGGACAAAGAACTACACATTGTACTGGGTAACTGGGTCTCATGATGTTTAGACTGGTGCATCCTCATTGCTGCTAACAGATGCTGCTACGGTTGACACTTTCAGAAGATAACCGCATTGGCCTGCACTAGAATAGTTAGGTTAGATTTAAGAGTGAGATAAGACTCCTACGTCCCTATTCAGCCCTGGAGGGTCTATTGTTCTGAACTTGTGAATTAACATAATTCAACTTGTGGAGTTCATTCATGAATTCAGAACAATGGACGCTTCTCTCCAATAGCAACACGGGATCCTTCTCTCTCTACAGATGTCAATTTTCTGCCGAAACTTATTTCCCCTCTGCTCTAATCAAGCTGATTTCAATGAACATTGTATCCTTTTTAAAAAGAGCCCGGTGGCGCAGAGCGTTAAAAAGGGCCCGGTGGCGCAGAGCGTTAAAGCTGCAGTACTGCAATCCTAAACTCTGCTCACGACCTGAGTTCAATCCCCAGTGGAAGCTGGGTTTTCAGGTAGCCAGCACGAGGTTGACTCAGCCTTTCATCCTTCCAAGGTCGGTAAAATGAGTGCCCAGCTTGTTGGGGGAAAGTGTAGATGACTGGGGAAGGCAATGGCAAACCGCCCGTAAAAAGTCTTCCATTAAAACATTGTGAAAGCAATGTCACCCCAGAGTCAGAAATGACTGGTGCTTGCACAGGGGACCTTGTCTTTCCTTTCCTGTATCCTTTACAAGCGTTCTTCAGAACAAAATTTGAATTCAGTGGCACCTTTAAAACCAACGAAGTTTTATATCTGAAGAAATGCATTTGCATATGAAAGCTTATACACTAAATAAAACTTTTTCAGTCTTAAAGGTGCCGCTGGACTCAAACTTTATTCTATGGCTTCAGACCAACACAGCTGGACCCTGGATTCTTTACAACACCCTTTCCATCTTCTGTCCAGGACAGGGGTGTCAAACATGCTGCCTGAGGACTGAATCAGGCCCCCAGAAGGCCCCTATTAGACCCATGAGCAACTGGCTGTCATCTGCTTCCTTCTCCCTCTCTCTCTTGCTTCCTTCTGCATCACAGCTTGTTTTGCATGGCTTACTCAATCACATAGCAGAGCTACTAAGCCAAGCCTCTCTTCCTTCTATTGGCTGAGGATCCTCCCTTGGGGAGGAAATGGGGAGGGATAGCTTGCTTTTTCAGGCTCTCCCAATTGCACAGCAGAGCTACTGTGTCAAGCTTCTCCTCCACCTAATGGCTGAGGCTCCTCCCCCTCCTAGTCCCCTGGGGAAGGAAGGAAAGAGCCAGCGCTTCCTTTGCCCAGTTCCCTGGATCATATGGGAGAGATACAAAGAAAGCACTTTTAAGACCAATCTGATGTTCATGTCTCGCAGCACTCAAACAGCTGCTGTTTATGTGGCTCTTAAATTAAGCAAGTTTGGCCACCCCTGCAATAGGTCATTCCTATTCCATCCCAACTACCACCCTTGTTAGTTAAGCCAAGCTGAGAGATTCTGGCTAGTCGTATGTCAACTCTTATGAATGAGCAGGGATTTAATATCAAGGAAGCCTTGTCAGATGCACCACCTATCAAAAATAAGATATCTAATGCAATACCCAAAACCCCCCAAAAATGTGCAACAGAATTATCTTAAGAGAAATTCCATGAGTTGACACATACCCATGTTAAGACTCCTTTATACCAGCTCAGGATTCCCTATCATATCCTGAAAGATTCCCCCACTATTGCCACAGCCCAAATATTTCAGCCTGGTATGGAGTTCTGCGGAACTCAAACGGTTGCTATTTGATAATGCCTGGGCTGACCCAGATAAAGAGGCACACCACAACAGCAGCTTGGGGAATTGTTCCGTGCATGAACATGGCAATCTTGGACCAAAGTCTCGGTTCCTTCCAGTTTTCATCTATAATCATTCTACCAACACCTTGTTGAACATTTCCTACCAACCTTCTCTCCGGGGTGTTTTCCTACCTGCAGTCAGGGCCCAACGGTTCATATAAACCAAATAAATGAAGTATAAACAAGAGCTATTCCTTTGGACACAGCTACAGTAAATAAGTACTTTGATTCAATACTCACCACCTCTCCCCAAGAACCTGGAGTTCCGAAGGGCTAGCATTTGTAACGATTCTCTGGGGGAGAATTCCCTGGGTGAGGTCCCGACATTGGAACTACCAGGCCTTGGATTCAGCAGGTGCTCACAGAAGCACAGCTCCTGAACCTTTCTGAGGGTTCCCCCTCCTCCTCCCCACCTTGTCCACTGAATAGTAGGTGCAGCTGCAAAATAATCCCTGGATGAACTCCACCACCTATTTTCCCACAAAGCGACCCCTGGGAACTACCATAAAAGTCAATATGTGTGTGTGGGGGGGGGGGAATGTTGTAATCTCCTCTCCCTCTGTTCACTTTTAACATCGACATGGGAGGCTGACTGAAAGAGGGGAGAGCCAGGTTCAAATCCTAACTTGTGATGAACCGTTCTGGTTGGGTCAGCCTCACCCACCTCACAGGGATGAAATGGAGGAAGAGAGCAGCAGGCGGCCACCCCAAGGAAGGAAAGGATTTTAAACATATATATATAACAACAACAAAACCCCCAACAGACACCCACCACCAGTGTTTCCCTCTAAACTGAGTTAGCATGAGCTAGCTCACAGGTTTTTAGCCTCAAGCTCACACATTTTTGTCTTGGCTTAGGATGACCCCAGAGCACCGTAACTGATGCAGCAGCTCACAACTTTAATGTGAGCAGCTCACCAAATAGAATTTTTGCTCACAAGACTCTGCAGCATAGAGGGAATATTGCCTGCCACTACAGAACAGGTGGCCTTTGGTTAAGCTGAAAACAAAGTTTTCCTTTGATAATTTATCATCATGTAGTTACACTGAAAGTGTATAATAATATAAAATACGTACCCAGATTGTTACAACACGTGTGCAGACCAACTGTGCAATCCCCCTAAATACGAGGAGACTGCAGATTTATACCCCCTCCTCTCTGAATCAGAGAGAGCGGCTTACAATCTCCTATATCTTCTACCCCCACAACAGACACCCTGTGAGGAGGGTGGGGCTGAGAGGGCTCTCACAGCAGCTGCCCTTTCAAGGACAACTCCTGCGATAGCTAAGGCCATTCCAGCAGCTGCAAGTGGAGGAGAGGGGAATCAAACCCAGTTCTCCCTAGGGTTGCCAAGTCGTCTTCATCCCCTGGCAGGGGACATTCGCAAGTGCAATGCACATGCACATGACGAAATGACGTTACCCGAAAGTGACATCATCAAAATGGTGACACCCGTGCAGGGCTGCTCTAGGCGTTTCTGGGGAAACTCTATAGTTTTCCCGGACGCTTTAGCCGTTTGGGAGGTTAAAACTCTATGGTACCTATTGTACCATAGAGTTTTACATCCCAAATGGCTAGAGTGCCCGGGAAAACCATAGAGTTTTCCTGGAAACGCCTAGAGCGGCATTTTGATGACATCACTTCCGGGTGACGTCATTGCGCCAGCGACACAGGGGAGGTTCCCCCCGCCGGACCAATGTGGGCCAGCGGGTTGAGAACTTCCCTGGTGGGAGATTCCCTGCCCGGACCAGGGGCTTGGCAGTCCTAGTTCTCCCAGATAAGAGTCCACACACTTAACCACTACACCAAACTGGCTCTCAGTCGCAGCTGGGGAAAGTTCAAAGAGCTCCATCACATCTCCCTGGAAAGCACAATGCTCCCATTTCCGTGAAGGATGGGAAATAATTTGGTGGGCTGTGCCACAATCGCAATCGGGGCCTGGTATTTTGTCCCATTTAAATGACGGGTCTGCATAGCTCCCAAAGCCTGCTTATATTCTATCAGCCATCAGCCATACTTTATATGGCAAGTCAAATCCAGATGACCTTTTGTTGGTAATAATCAAATTATAGGTATCGGTGGAACTGATTGCACCCATGTTCACAACCATTCATTCCCTAGGTCAAAACGGATACCATCGGTTCCAACTGGGGTTGCCAGGTCCCCACCCCCACCACCAGCAGGGAAAGGGGGGATAAAGTCGCCAGGTTTGGGTTGGGAAATTCCAAGAGATTTGGGGATGGAGCCTGAGAAGGAAGGCACTTCAGTGAAGCCCACCCTCTGAAGCATCCATTTTCTCCAGGGGAACTGATCTCTGCAGTCTGGAAATGAGCCGTAATTCCAGGGGGGCCCCAGGTCCCACCAGGAGGCTAGTATCCCTAATTCCCACCCAATATTCATAAACTGATAATATACTGTAGTCAGCGACTCAAGCTTCAAACTGGAACCAGCGAGACCCGGATTCAAATCACATATTTCTGTCTGGACAGCCTTGGACTCAACCTCACCGGGTGCTGTAGTTATATGGATTTGGGATGCCAAAACTAACAGAAGAGGAAAGTTAGGTTCAAGAAGCCAGCCCAAATTCTCTACCCAATTCATTTATTCCCTCAGGGAGGCTCTTTATTTCCCTCCCAACGCACAGGGCCTATTGTGTACACCAGCGGTTGCTATGGAGACCGGGCCTGCCTCTGCCTCCAACACAATAGGCGACATTAAGCTCTCTGAATTCCTGTCCAAACAAGCATTTTTCTTTGAACGCTCCACAGATACACAGAGAGAAACCCTCATTAGGGACAGCAAACCTGGCGTCTTCACCTCACTAGCTCTTCCAAACCACACGTGCAGATGCACACTCAGAAAAGAAACCCATTCACCTTATTTTGGGCAGGAGCTCACGTGAGCGGAGCTTCAAAACTTCTGAATTTTATTGTGCGCTTTCTTTCTTTCTCTCTCCCCCCCCCCCCAAATACTTGCTTCTGGGGTCCATTGTTCAAACCCCCTGTGAGAATTTCTTTCGCACACATCCTCCTCGCGTACCACAGAGACTGCGCGCCAGCTAGGCGCCCTCCCCACCCACCCTCTGACAATCAGAGTCATCAGGGAACAGGTAGGGAGGGCGCCTGGCCAGCGCGCAGTCTCTGTCGTGTTCTCTGAGTGTCTTTTGCCCAAAAGCGGAGGATGCTCAGAGAACACTACAGACTGTGAGGGGCGGGAGAGGGCAGAGTTTGCCAATTCCATTCCTGCAATTGGGAAACTCCTGGGATGTGGGGGAACCTAGGGACAGGGCCGGCCCTCCCACTAGGCAAATTAGGCTTTTGCTTAGGGTGCCGGGCTGGGGAGGGCACCAAATTGGGCCCTCTGGGCCTGGTGCCATAAGCAAATGCCAAAATTTTGTCGCCTGCACTGGCCTGGCACCCTCCCCGTCTGTTCTCTGATGACTCCGATCATCAGAGAGTGAACAGGAAGATTGTAAGCCACTCTGAGACTCTGATTCAAAGAGAAGGGCGGGGTATAAATCCATGGTCTTTTCCTTTTCCTCTTCATAAAACCAGATCTGCACTGACAGTTTTATGTCTACCACCCACAATGATTTTTGAAAAAACAGTTTTAAGGCATATGGGGGCCCACATCCAGATTGGTAGTACAGTGCACAGGACTTTAGCCTCCCCCTCTGCACAGTTTTCCAAACCTGAAGCATCCCCAGCAATCACTGAGAGGGAAAATTAAGGCTACATGGGTACTAATGGACAAACTGATGTGTAACCCTAATTAAAACTTTTACTGGGAACCAAAAAGCTATCTTGGTAGTTGTCACGGCAAGAGGGAGCCATAGGAATTCTCATAGAGATTTCCACTCAGCATATGCAGATTAAAAAAAAAAAAATTTTCAAAGCTACAAGAGGAAAAAGACATCTCCAAGGCTACCAGAGAAAGCTTCACCAGCAGCTTCTCTGTCACCCCCATTTTGGCTTGGCAGCAATAGAAGCAAACTGGCATTATTGTTACGAACTTCACAGCCGTTTCTCTTATAACTAGGTCAACGTGTCGGATCGTCTTCCAAGCCAGTTTGGGGCCTCCCGGTACAGCTCAGCTAAGATGGAAGAGGCGGCCAAGAACTGAGATGGCTGGAGAAAATAAAAAACTCACTGGAATATCAGTAGATCTGGAAATTCGCGTTATGCAATGCAATGTGTGAACATCAGCGTAACATTTAGCAGTGAAAGGTGTTGGTGCATTCATCTGATGAACGGCAGTGTAGACTGGATACTCCCAAATGGGGCATGAATACTTCTAAAAGGAGCTCCTACAACCTGTCTGTGCATCTGAGAAGCTTTGTAGCAGGGGTGGCCAAACTGCAGCTCAGAAGCCACATGTGGCTCTTTCACACATATCGTGGCTCTCAAAGCCCTACCCGCCCCATCAGCCACCTTGGAGAAGGCATTTCTCTTTTTAAATCACGTCTCCAAGCCCAGCCAACCGGTGGCTTGGGAAACACATTTTAAGTTGCTTTCTTTCCACCTCTCCCTCCCTCCTCCATCTATCTTCCTTCTTGCTGGCCTTCCTTCATCTTGCGTCTCTCAAACCTCTGATGTTCAGGTCTTGCGGCTCTCAGACATTTGACATTTATGCTGTGTGGCTCTTACATTAAGCAACTTTGGCCGCCTCTGCTCTGTAAAGACTGCAAGGCGACCAAAGCAACATCTCAGGAGACACTGAGTGGCATTTTGGGATGCCTCCACAACCCACTGAATCACCAATGCTTTCCACTCCTTCAAGCAGAGATTTTGCCATTCCAATCCGCATTCTCGCGCCAGGACCAGACAATAAAAGCAATGGCAGCCGCTCAGCAGAGGATGCTGCAATTAATAAAGTTGTGCCCCAATATGCCACCGGCAGCTGCACACCTCAACAGCTATCACGTTGCCATGGCAGCCCGAAAATGGCCCAAGTCGTCTCTGAGGCCATCTCCCGTTTTTTTGAGTTGCTGTAGCAACACCCTTCTCGGAGATCAAACCTTCCATACGGAGACTGAATGTGGCAAGGGGTGCTTTAGAATCAGAGGAGGGAAGAAGAAGAGGACGGAAGGGAACGTTAAAAGAGAAGAGGGAGGGGAGAAAAGGGGCGTCTTGCAGGGAGCAGGAAAAGAAGGAGAAGCTGGGAAGGAATGTGGAAACCCAAAAAAGGAATACAGGAAAGCGAGAAGAGCAGAGGAAAAAACTGGAAGCTCTGGGTAAAAGGATCATGGGAAGGAGAAATGGACAGAAAATCTGGAAAGTTCTGCCAGAGGCGCTACCATAAAGGATGGGGAGAATAGGGGGAAGTGGGGCCAATAAAGTGATGTTGGGGGGAAAGCAGAATTTAAATTAATTTTACTTTGCCAATTCCCTGCTTTTCTCCCCAAAAGACCCAAAGCAGTTGACACCATTCTCCTTGCCTCCATTTTATCCCCTAACCATTGAGGAAGGTTAAGCTGGATGCGTGTGTGGCTAAGACCATGGTCGCCCAGCGGACTTCCATGACAGAGCGGGGATTCAAACTCAGATCCTAGCCTAACATGCTCACCATTACACTGCACCGGGGGGCGGGGGGGAGAGAAATTTAGAAGGGGAGTTAAGAGGAAAACCAGTCTAAATGTTAAGTGGGAAAGGACATCTTACTACCCATTAACAATATAATGGGTGTTTTTCCCTGCAGTTATGTAGAACATAAACATTGCGAGCAAGCAAAAAAAAGAAAAAGTGCAATATTTTGTTACAGGCCCTTATTTGTTTACCACTATAACCACAGGCACATATGGAGAAAAGACATTTTTTAAAAACCCAAATGCGAATTGTAACTCATCCTTGATGTCCACTTTATACAGCTTGCTACTTCCTGCATTCCCAGTGGCAGGTGAGTAAACAAAATCCAGCCACTGCTGGTTTGAGTTTGGTTGGGTTGGCAGCGGGGAACAAAAATATTATGTTCCTAGCTAGCAGAAATGACAGTAATTTGTGGGACGCCAAGGAAATCCTCAGGACAAAATCCTCGCTGAGCCAACAATAAATAAAAACAAAACAGAGGCAGTAAAATATTAGATTTCTGCATCTTCTGGCTTATCATGCATTTCTTCTACCAATTCTTCAGCAGCACCTCTAACCATAAAGAAAGCAGCACCTCTAAGCAACCTTCCCAGGTGCTTTTCATGCATCCCAAAAGCCAAGCGAGACCTATGAAGCTTTTTTTTTTTTTTAACTGCAAATAGTGCCTTGTGGAAAAGAACATTTGGAGCAGGGTGGGTAAAGGCAAGAGGAAGATAGAAGAGGGGGGGGGCTCTTCTCTCCTAAACTTCTGAAATATCCATCTCTGACTCCCCCTCCATCCAAGCAGCTTGGAGCCCCAGAAAGGAATGTATACTTCTCCGCCCGAAGGCTGTCTTTCTCCCCTACATATATAGAATGATGTTAAAAAGTAAATTAGGTGGATAAGAGAACAAAGTAGGAATCAAGTTACACCTGTGAGCTGCCCTATGCCTGCTTCAGCGGGGAAGGCAGGATATAAATAAAATGAAATAAATAAAATAAAAATAAAGAAGGCCAACAAAGTTTTAAAGGTACAGCTTGACTCCTACTTTGTTCTACTGCTTCAGACCAGCACGGCTGCCCACTTGAATCTATTTAGGTGGACAAGAACATCCCTAGGAAATACATGGCCTTTTGTTTTACCCTTTTATTGCTATCCAGACCAAATGGCCTTCCAACTTATTACACTATTTTGCCATTTGATCCTAACTTTGTATCCGTTTACACTCTTAACCCAACAACTACATGTATTTTCAGCCCACTGTACCCTATCCCCTCGCCTGAAAAAGTCTGCATGCATACAAAAGCTTACATTCTGAATAAAACTTTGTTGGTCTTAAAGGTGAAACTGGACTCCTACTTTGTTCTACTGCTTCAGACCAACACAGCTGCCCACTTGGATTCTTTCTTCCATACAGGAAAGGAGGAAGGGAAATGAAACAGCCAATACAGCATGGGGTAGGGTGGGGTGGGGTGGGGGGACAGAAGGGTTAGAAGACCTCCCACTGGAGCCCCAACCCATAACCTCTTTCTCCCCTGCCCTGGCAGCTTACAGAGTACCAAAGAAATGCAAAAAACCCCTCATGCTCAAAACATAAACATGCCACCATTCAAGTACTGGAGCCTGATGCCTCTTAGGGAACTGCTCTGGGCCCTGAGTAATTGGTTTTGGAGACAATTTCTACAGCAAGACTGAAAATCTCGTCCGCCGCTAAGGTGCCACTGGACTCCAGCCTTGCTCATTTCAGAGAGCCTCTCTGAAGTTCTGTTGCCTCTGAGAGGGGGCACTGTGGCTGTTGATACCACTCCCCTTCACCAGCCTCCAATTTTTACACATACAGTGATGCTCAGAATAGCTGGCATCAGCAAGCAGAAAGCTAGCACATCAGCCTCCTGCAAGCAGAAAGCTAGCACATCAGGAAAAAGAACAAGGGTAAGAACCTTTTGTAAAGCCAGTTTGGTGTAGTGGTGAAGAAGAAGAAGAAAGAAGAAGACTGCAGTTTTATACCCTGCCCTTCTCTCTGAATCAGACTCAGAACAGCTTACAATCTCCTATACCTTCTTCCCCCACAACAGACACCCTGTGAGGTGGGTGGGGCCGAGAGGGCTCTCACAGCAACTCCATTTTCAAGGACAACCTCTGCGATAGCTACAGCTAACCCAGTTCTCCCAGATAAGAGTCCGCACACTTCTGCACCAAACTGGCTTAAAAGCAGCAGACTCTAATCTACAGAATCGGGTTTGATTCCCTAATTTTCCACATGCAGCCAGTTGGTTGACCTTGGGCCAGTCACAGTTCTCTCAGAGTTCTCGCAGCTCCACCGACCTCACAAGGTGCCTGTTGTGGAAGGTGATCGTAAGCCCTTCTGAGACTCCTTCAGGTAGTGAAGTGCGGGGTATAAAACCAACTCTTCTTCTTCTTCCTCATTCCCCTGTGGGCTAGTTCCCTAGATCGGTGGTTCTCATCCTTTCTGGTACAGTGAGCCACAAAGTCCACATTTACTCGGTACAGTGACCCACTTTTTAAAAGAACAGAATGTGCACCAATCGGTAACATGATAGAAACCCGGAACCGATTTTCACAGGTTTTGCAACCTGCTTTGGAATTGGAGGGGACCTACAGGTTGGGAAACACTACCCTAGATTTTTCTTTACTTGAGAAAAACCATTCAAAAATGCAATTATCCCATGTATGTTTTGAAATAGCTACGTTCTAGCAGCTCAGGGCTCTCCCACCTCATTCTGCACTCCGGAGTCGGCAGCTGAGCTGAAATTTGAATCAGGACTTCAATAAACAAAAACACAGAGAACATGGTCTCAGATCTAGCTCAAGCTCTTAGCCACACGCCCTTGCATTTTTTTAGTTACTACATTTTCATCCCATTCTTCTGCCGAGGAGCTTAGGTTGAGGTATCTCATTCTCCCCTCCTCAGTTTATCACAACAACCCTGTACGGTCAGTTAGGCTGAGAGATTATGACTGCGCAAAGCTACACAGCAAGTGGGGAGATTTGAACTTTTGTTGTTCAGTTGCACAGTTGAGTCAGACTCTTTGCGACCCCATGGACCAAGTCACACCAGGCCCTCCTGTCTTCCACCATCCTCCAAAGACTGCTCAAATTCATGTTACTTCCATCAGAAACGCTATCCAGACATCTCATCTTGGTTTTAACACTAATTTTACATCTTCAGTGTCAGAGTCTTAAAGTCTGTATTCGTATTTTATGTATATTTTAGGTGGTATCATATTTTAATGTACAATAATTATTGTATATTTAAATCACCTTTTATTGGTTATGAATTGGACTTTTATGAATTGTTTCTGCTCTATGTTATAAATAAATAAAAATTCTGCATCTCATCTTTTGCCGTCCCCTTCTTCTTTTGCCTTCTGTCCTTCCCAGCATCAGGGTCTTCTCCAGGGAGTGCTCCCTTCTCATTTGGTGACCAAAGTATTTGAGCTTCAGTTTCAGCATCTGACCTTCCAGGGAACAGTCAGGGTTGATTTCCCTTAGGACTGACTGGTTTGATCTTCTTGCAGTCCACGGAACTTTCAAGAGTATTCTCCAGCACCACAGCTCGAAAGTATCTATTCTTCTGCGCTCGGCCTTCCTTATGATCCAACTCTCACAAGCATACATTACTACTGGGAATACCATCGCTTTGACAATACGGACTTTTGCTGGCAGGGTGATGTCTCTACTTTCTCCCAAATCCTGGCCTGACACTCTAACTGCTAGCCCACTCCCCCACACACAAAGAAAACGTGGCCCTGCGCTGCCCAACACAGGTTGCAACCTTAACCGTGCGAAAGAACTTCTATAAAACCACAATCAAGGCAAATCCAGATTAGGACTTTCGGCCCGTTTGTCTGATGTAGCAGGTTCCTGTCTTCCTTGAGAGGACAGAACGTAACCTGCAATGCAGATCCAGCAAAGGGTGTGTATGTGTGTGAAAAATTCAGTATTTCTGTCACCAAAACAGTAGAAAAGGGGAGGCATTAAAGATCTGTGCTTCTGGGTGTGATGATAAGTCAGCAAAACCTGCCTGCTCGGTCTTGAAGCATCATTGCAGATCGGTTTTTATTGCTGTGTTGAAGGAGCAATAAACACGGGGGGGGGGGGGCGGGGGCGGGAATGGAAGAAGGGCTAAGATTCTCAAGAACCAAGCTGTCTGAACTTGAGCATCTCTCAGTTCCCATTAAGGTAGATAAAGGTAAAGGGTAGTCCCCTGTGCAAGCACCACTCGTTTCCAACTCTGGGGTAACGTCGTTTTCATGGCAGACTTTTTATGGGGTGGTTTTGCCATTGCCTTCCCCAGTCATCTACCCTTTCCCCCCCAGCAAGCTGTGTCCTCATTTTACTGACCTCAAAAGGAAGGAAAAATAAGTCAACCTTGAGCCGGCTACCAGAACCCAGCTTCCGCCGGGATCAAACTAAGGTCGTGAGCGGAGCTTGGACTGAAGTACTGCAGCTTTACCGCTCTATGCTGGCTGGCAAATCCCAGGCACCAAGATTGTGTCCAAGTGCTGCCAGGGGGACTCCCAGCCACAAGAGAAAGCAAAACTTGGGTAGGTCACGTCTGCCTACCAACACCACTCCTGGGCCAGTGGAAAAAAACTAGAATACAGGCCGCCTACAAAGCCATTTATTCTTAACCAACACTAAACAAATAAGGGCCCAAATCAGAAGGGGATGATGCGTATTAGGAAGGACAACCTCCCCCTCCCATAAAGAGATGCATAAAAATATGGGCACTGCAAAAGCAACAAGGACTGGCATCGATTTGGAACGGAGGGGGAGAAAGTCCAGTTACACCTCCTCCTCCCCCCTTCCCAACTCTTTTCTTGCAGCCATCTAACCACACTTAAAGAGATCTCCAGCACAAGTGAATCCAGCGCAGATCTGACATAAATGTCACTTTGTCAGGCCGGGCTACATGTGCCATAAAATGTTACGCCAGATACCAGAGATATAAACGTTATAAAGGACACAGGCAAACCCCCCATTAACAATATTTTTTAAAAAAATTAAAAGCAATTGATTTCTAGCAGTGAAAGCAATTGATTTACTGTGTAACCTACAAATGCCCCAATAAATGTATTTAATCTTATGCAAGGCTAAGTTTTTCCCCCCCCGAGGGATACCATAAATAGGGGAGTACCTTATATTTCCATACATACCAGTTGCTTGTGGGATGGGTAAGAGCCCTGGGTGGGCCAGTTCCAGCCCCCGGGCCTTATATTTGACACCCCTGCTAGACCTTTTAAAAAAAAATTAAGTGAAACTGAAGTTTCATGGAAGGTCTTGGAAGATCCCCAAGTCAACAAGTGCAGAGGAGATGCAGGGAGGATTCCCTCCCCATCTTGGAATCCATTTTTAACTCTCTGCAACCGTTCTGTCCTACCATTTCTCCAAGGAAGTCAGAGTAGTCCATTTTATTTTTACAGCTTCCCTGCAAGGTGAGCTGGGTGGAGAGAAGATGGTTTCTAGTTCACCTACTGAAGTTCATGGTTGAGTGGGGAACTGAGGCCCAGATCCTCCCAGACCTAGTCAGATGCTCTAATCAGGGGTGGCCAACAGTAGCTCTCCAGATGTTTTTTTGCCTACTACTCCCATCAGCCCCAGCCAGCATGGCCAATGGCTGGGGCTGATGGGAGTTGTAGGCAAAAAAACATCTGGAGAACTACCGTTGGCCACCCCTGCTCTAATCATACCTGTTCCATCTCATTCACACACACACGCACACAGAGACAGAGAGACAGAGACAACAGCAAACCAACCTCCATTTCTGATCGCTGTGATTCCTCGATAGAAGTCTTCAAAGCTGATCACTCCGAGGCCAGCAGGGTCCAAAAACTTGGTCAAGTCTTTCACCTGCAATCACAGACACCATAAGAAAGCATTAGCATTGCTGGAGCTGGAGAGACCCTGCCTTTGACATCAGACTTTCCAGTTATAAAGGCCACTTTTGTCAAAAACAGATTTATCCTGATTTCTTTCACCCATTTCCATCACCTCGAGGCTGCAGTCCAAACTCTCCATTAGCTTTTCTCAGGACTCAGTCGGCTCGGGTTTCCTGAGCAGGCCAGAAACCAGTCGCTTAAAAAAAAAAGGCTCGCATTCAAGGTCAGAGGGAGAAAGAGCACTTAATTAAATAAGCAAAAGCGTTGCCTTTTAAAAATAAACTGACAAGCAGGATCCAGAAAGGCACAGCAGACTAAGGTTGTAATGGAACGCGCATGCACGTGGGAGTAAATCTCATTTAGAGTAAGCACGACTTATTTTGGAGTAAAGCTGCATCTCTTGGTTTGAAAATTCCCGTCCACTCCACCATCAACCCATGAGGTGCTTCAAATTTTGAGCCCTGTTGAACCTTTAAGACCAACAAAAGTTTATTCAAGGTATGAGCTTTCTTGTTTCGCCACACTTCCTCAGATACTTTTATTACGAATTACTACATTTTTATGCCACTCCTCTAGTTTCAGTCTCTCCTCTTCCGTTCTGCCTTCACAACCACCCTGCAAGGT
Source organism: Heteronotia binoei (assembly GCF_032191835.1). Classification (NCBI taxonomy): domain Eukaryota; kingdom Metazoa; phylum Chordata; class Lepidosauria; order Squamata; family Gekkonidae; genus Heteronotia; species Heteronotia binoei. The sequence continues at coordinate 13,552,587 of NC_083242.1, read as the reverse complement.
AGACGCGATGCCGCTTCTCCATTCGCTCAGACTGCGGAGGGAGGGCAGGAGAAAGGAAAGTAGATGGGAGGAGGGACAGAGAGTTGGAGAGAAAGCAACACAATTCTGTAGGATTTGTATGACCTGCCTGAATTGTATGATTTGTACGATTTTATAGACATTTTAGACTTATTTTATACTTTCTGATTAAGGTTTGAGGGTTTTTATGATCAAATATACTTCTTGGAATATTTTGGGGGTTTTAATAAGGACGTATTAGGGTTAATGGCCTGTGGCTTGTAAATAATGGTCTTTGTAAATAAATATTCATTCATTCATTCATAACTTCTGGAGTTCAATCGTGCTTGCCACATCCTTGCTCCTGGCTCCACCCCCAAAGTCCCCAGATATTTCTTGAGTCAGACTTGGCAACCTTAGGAATAGGATAGCACTTTGGGTCCGTATTTACAATTGCGAAATTTCAAGGCGCAAAGCTGGCAAGAGAGGTATCCCGGAGCCTCTATTCAGTACCAAACGTTTTCAATGACAGTTATTTTAGCAGCAGCCATTTAGCAGCAACCACTTCCTTTATGTGGTACTCAAAACAGGTAGAGTTCTACCCATCCGGCCTTCTTAAACAGCAATTTTGAAGGCCTGGAAAACTTTAACAAACAGGCAAATGCAGCTGAGCTCTCTCCATTACTTGTGGAAACTTTTGCTATAAGAAAAATGCAACTTGGGGTGGGAAACCCCAGAAAAACAGGAAGTTGCTTAGGGGCATGTGTGGGTGTCCAGATCAAGACACACAAATAGGCCCTGTAACCGCATGAAATTAAAACCAAAAGCATTAGTAACGCAACCATCAATGACGTTATTGCTGAACTAAGGTTCACTTAATGAGATAGTTAACCAGGTGAGTGTCTGAGCGAATGCAAAGAAAAAAAATAATCTTTTTTGCAAGATGAAGTGAATTGCCTCTATTACATTTCTAATCCCACCCTTCCTCCAGCGGTTTATGTGGGCGCTTTCACACACACTAAACAATACACTTTCAATCCACTTTGCAAATCGATTTTACTGTGTGAAACAGCAAAATCAAGTTGCAAACAGTCGCCGAAGTGGATTGAAACTGCGCGATTTAGCATGCGTGAAAGCAAATGTGGTCTCCCCTCCCTGAATTTATCTTCAGGATGCCCCTGTGGGGTAGGAAAGGCTGAGAATATGGCTGCCAGGTCCCCCCGCCGATGGCTTGGGGTGAGGAGGTAGGGTTTCCAAATCCAGGTTGGGAAAATCCTGGAGATTTCGGGGTGGAGCCTGGGGAGGACAGGGAAGTACAATGCCACAGAGCCCATCCTCCAAAGCAGCCATTTCCTCTGGGAGAACTGATCTCTGTAATCTGGGGATCAAGTGTGGTTCCGGGGATCCCCAAGTCCCATCTGGAGGCTGGCACCCCTAGCTGAGAGAAAGTGACTGGCCCAAAACCACCCGGTAGACTTCCCATGGCCAAGGTGGGATTTGAACTTGGCACAACCTCCCAGATCCTGCCCCGACACCCTAGCCCAGAGGTGGCCAAACTGCGCACACGGGGCTCTTTCACACATATTGTGCGGCTCTCAAAGCCGCCACCAGCCACCGCCCTGTCACTCAGCTTGAGGAAGGCATTTACAATCTCTTTAAATGCATTCTCCAAGCCACACCAGCCGGCAGCTTGGAGAATGCATTTAAAGTTAGTGGTTTCTTTCCACCTCCGCCTCCCCCCCATCTATTCTCTTTCTTTCCTTCCTCCCTTCAAGGCTCTCAAACATCTGACATTCATGTCTTGCAGCTCTCAAACATCTGACATTTATTCTATGCGGCTCTTGCGCTTGCAAGTTTGGCCACCCCTGCTCCAGCTGCTACACCAAACTCGCTCCTGCTCACAGTAAGGTAGAGGTGAGTCCAGTTGCACCTTATGGACCAACAAGAGTTCCAGTGTATAATCTTTTGAAAAGCCGACAGCTCTTCTAAGATGGCTTCCAGGCGGCGTGTGTGTTTTTAATAAGCACCAGCGTTGAACGCGTTCTTTTCTTCCCGCCTCCAACGACCGATTCATCAGAATCAATTTTTTATCTTGGGAGGTTCTTGGGTCAACAATGGAACCAACCAAAGCACCCGCAACGAATTGCGAAATTATTTGGGTTACGAAGGGGCAAAGCAATTTGCCGCACCACCGGCTACAAATAATCCAATTAAAAACACTAAAAAGAAAGAATTGATGTGGTTTTCACCCGTAAATGGTGGCCAACCACAGAAACAATGAGGTGGAAAGCTGAAATGTGGAATACCTCTGCCCTACATACTGTTTCTTTGTGAGCGGCCCAGTCTCGGCCTACACGAAGTGGGCTGCACAGATTCTGCTCCAGAGAGACATTCTCAGATGGTTACAAATTCAAGGGCCAGAGGACACGGTCCGTCTCCCAGAAAGGCAAAAGGCAGCATTAAATGCACTTCTGCACGAGGTATTTGGAGAGGAAAGACTGAATCAACGTTCCTTGAAATTCCTGCCCTGATTCTGGATTGCTCAACTCCTAAAAAAGAAGCAGTGAAGAGTCTGCTCTATATTGCCCAAACCTTTTTTGTAATCTGGATTTAAACTGGAAGGTATTTTTTTATTTTCAATTAGTGTTATTATATTTAAATATTCATTTTTTTTAGAATTTATTACTTTTCATCAACTGTTGCAATGCAATGTTTATTTGTATGTTTGTATTTTCAGGTACATATTTGCAATATTATTCTTTGCTGTATATGTAACTGCTGCTGACCCGAGACCAGATATTGGGGAGGGACGGTGACTCAGTGGTAGAGCATCTGCTTGGTAAGCAGAAGGTCCCAGGTTCAATCCCTGGCATCTCCAAAAAAGGGTCCAGGCAAATAGGTGTGAAAAACCTCAGCTTGAGACCCTGGAGAGCTGCTGCCAGTCTGAGAAGACAATACTGACTTTGATGGACCAAGGGTCTGATTCAGTATAAGGCAGCTTCATATGTTCATATTTGTGGCCTTCCAAATATTGTGTCTTTCATTTCCATATTGGAAGTAAGCAGGGCTTTTTTTGTAGGAGCTCCTTTGCATATTAGGCTACGCCCCCCTGATGTAGCCAATCCTCCAAGAGCTTTTAGGGCTCTTAGTGCAAGGCCTACTGTAAGCTCCAGGAAGATTGGCTACATCAGGGATGTGTGGCCTAATATGCAAAGGAGTTCTTGCTACAAAAAAAGCCCTGGAAGTAAGTCTATTGGATGAGGCGAGAGTAACACATGCATCATCAATATTTGATAGGATTTTCCAACTGGGTAGCATGATATAATCAACAGTGATATATGTTTTCTTCCTCTCTCTATACAGCCTTCTATTTTGGGTCCTATATTGTTTCTTGATTTATAACTGGGACTTTGTTGTGCTTGATCTCTGAAGAAGGCCTCCGCAGGCCAAAATTTATTTATTTATTTATTACTTTTTATTTATATCCCGCCCTCTCCGCAAGCGGACTCAGGGCGGCTTACAACATTATAAAAACAATTAATCCAATAAAACATATAAAACCATAATTTACATATCAACTTTAAAACCATTCTATAGCGCTATTTCAGTCCAGTATAGGCGGTATTGACTTCTTAACTATGATCAGACCAATGTCCGGTGGCAGCCCTTTTTAAGTTAGACCACAAAAGCCTGTTTAAACAGTTCGGTCTTACAGGCCCTGCGGAACGCAGACAAATCCCGCAGGGCCCTTATAGCTTCTGGGAGGGTGTTCCAGAGTTCTGGTGCTGCCACCGAAAAAGCCCTGGATCTCGTTACACATAGTCTGGCTTCTCTTGGGCCAGGGGCAGACAACAGATTTTTTGTCCCTGATCGCAGTGCTCTCTGGGGGATATATGGGGAAAGGCAGTCCCGTAGATAGGCAGGTCCCTGACCATAGAGGGCTTTAAAGGTTAATACCAACACCTTGAAGCGAACTCGGAATACAACAGGCAACCAGTGCAGCTCTCTCAGCATTGGCTGAATGTGCTCCCGTCGCGGCAGCCCCATTAGCAGCCGTGCCGCAGCGTTCTGCACTAGTTGTAGTCTCCGGGTTAGCGTCAAGGGTAGCCCCATGTAGAGAGCATTACAGTGATCTATTCTTGAGGTGACCGTGGCATGGATTACCGTCGCTAAGTCGTTGCGCTTCAGGTAAGGGGCCAGCTGCCGCGCTTGCCGAAGATGAAAGAAGGCAGATCTAACAGTGGCTGCCACCTGAGCCTCCGTTGTAAGGGAGGACTCAAGAAGCACGCCTAGGCTCTTGACATTAGGGACCCGTATCAGTGGTACCCCGTCAAGGGCCGGCAGCTGGATCTCTCTCCCCGGACCGCCCCAACCCAGGTAGAGAATCTCCGTCTTCGTCGGATTCAATTTCAGCCACTCAGTCTGAGCCAAGAGGCCACAGCTTGTAACGCCAGGTCTAGATTTTCCAGGGTACAGTCAGACTGGCCACCCATCAATAGATAGAGCTGGGTGTCATCCGCATATTGATGGCAGCTCAGTCTGTATCTCCTGACAGTCTGGGCAAGGGGGCGCATATAGATATTAAATAGCATCAGGGATAGGACCGCTCCCTGCGGCACCCCACAGCTAAGAGAGTGCCTCTGGGATGCTTCCTCCCCTATCACCACCCTTTGTCCCCGATCTTGGAGAAAGGAGGTCAGCCACTGTAAGGCCGATCCCTGAATCCCCACATTGGCAAGGCGGCTAGTCAGTAACTGATGGTCAACCGTGTCAAAAGCGGCTGACAGATCTAATAACAACAGCACTGCGGAACCGCCGTGGTCCAGATGTCGCATAAGGTCATCTATGAAGGCGACCAGAACTGTCTCCGTCCCGTGACCTGGCCGGAAGCCGGACTGGAATGGATCCAGTGCGGAAGTGTCTTCCAGGAATCCCTGCAGCTAAATCGCTACCGCCTGCTCTATCAGGTCATCTACGTATCTTTCATAGGGTTGCCAGGTCTGACTCAAGAAATATCTGGGGACTTTGGGGGTGGAGCCAGGAGCAAGGGTGTCACGAGCACAACTGAAACTCCAAAGGGAGTTCTGGCCATCACATTTCAAGGCACTGCACATCTTTTAAATGCCTTCCCTCCATTAGGAAATAATGGATAGGGGCACCTTCTTCTGGGGCTCATAGAATTGGAGTCCGTGGTCCAATATTTTTGAAACTTGGAGAGTGTTTTGAGGAGAGGCATTGGATGTTATGCTGAAAATTCAGTGCCTCTACCTCAAAAAGCAGCCCTCCCATGCCCAGATACTTGTGGATCAATTCTCCATTACACCCTATAGGGTGGCCATAATGTCTGAAGGCCAGCCAGGGACACCTTGGGGGGGGGGAAGGCAGGAGTGCGCGCGCGCGAAGTGCGCGCGCCGCCGGAAACAGGAAGTGACGTCACTTCCGGCGACGTCACTTCCGGCGACGTCATACCACCGCCGGAAACAGGAAGTGACATCACTTCCTGTGACATCATTCCCCCCGCGCCACCTGCCGGAAGCAGGAAGTGACATCACTTCCTGTGACATCATTTCCCCCAAATGGCATCATTTCCCCCAAATGCCACTGCCGGAAACAGGAAGTGACTTCACAGCACTTCCTGTGACGTCCCCAAAAATCCCCCAAATATCACCGCCGGAAACAATTTTGTTCTCAAATCCTGTATATACTTCATCAGTATATGGGATAAGGCACTTTCTCAACTGTGCTGCATAATGCAGCCTATTTATTTTGTCCTGTTGGCTCTGTTGGCTCTATCTGCGCCACCTTCATCACTTTCGGGGTGTGGATCCCCCAGTGGAGTGGTCTCCCGACTCCCTCCGCCGGCTGTTTCTGATAGCCCTGCGCCCCCTCTTTCATTTGATATGTGTCCCGTGCGGGTGCCACCCTCCTGCCGGGAGATGCCGCAAAATGAGCCCCCTTGAGGCTTATGGCGGCAGGGCTCGGGGGAAGCAAGCTAGACTGCTGTTCTTTTGAGGGGTTATAGAGTGTTTCGAGCCCCTCCCTGTGGCATCGGTCCCATCGTCGTGGGACCCAGGGGGCTGGCGCAGCAGCCTGCCGAAGCAGCCTGTCACTAATAACACAGGTCGAGATGCGGAAGTGACTGACAGGCTGCTTCAGCGGGCCGCTGCGCCGGCCCCCTGGGTCCCACAACGATGGGACCGATGCCACAGGGAGGGGCTCGAAACACTCTATAACCCCTCAAAAGAACAGCAGTCTAGCTTGCTTCCCCCGAGCCCTGCCGCCATAAGCCTCAAGGGGGCTCATTTTGCGGCATCTCCCGGCAGGAGGGTGGCACCCGCACGGGACACATATCAAATGAAAGAGGGGGCGCAGGGCTATCAGAAACAGCCGGCGGAGGGAGTCGGGAGCCCACCCCACTGGGGGATCCACACCCCGAAAGTGATGAAGGTGGCGCAGATAGAGCCAACAGAGCCAACAGGACAAAATAAATAGGCTGCATTATGCAGCACAGTTGAGAAAGTGCCTTATCCCATATACTGATGAAGTAAATACAGGATCTGAGAACAAAATTGCACCAGAAGACACAAACACAAAGCTCCCTTACACTGAATCAGTGCTTGGGTCCACCAAAGTCAGTATTGTCCACTCCAGTCAAACACAAAGCTCCCTTACACTGAATCAGTGCTTGGGTCCACCAAAGTCAGTATTGTCACATAAGAACATAACAGAAGCCCTGTTGGATCAGGCCAGTGGCCCATCCAGTCCAACACTCTGCGTCACATAAGAACATAACAGAAGCCCTGTTGGATCAGGCCAGTGGCCCATCCAGTCCAACACTCTGCGTCACATAAGAACATAACAGAAGCCCTGTTGGATCAGGCCAGTGGCCCATCCAGTCCAACACTCTGCGTCACATAAGAACATAACAGAAGCCCTGTTGGATCAGGCCAGTGGCCCATCCAGTCCAACACTCTGCGTCACATAAGAACATAACAGAAGCCCTGTTGGATCAGGCCAGTGGCCCATCCAGTCCAACACTCTGCGTCACATAAGAACATAACAGAAGCCCTGTTGGATCAGGCCAGTGGCCCATCCAGTCCAACACTCTGCGTCACATAAGAACATAACAGAAGCCCTGTTGGATCAGGCCAGTGGCCCATCCAGTCCAACACTCTGCGTCACATAAGAACATAACAGAAGCCCTGTTGGATCAGGCCAGTGGCCCATCCAGTCCAACACTCTGCGTCACATAAGAACATAACAGAAGCCCTGTTGGATCAGGCCAGTGGCCCATCCAGTCCAACACTCTGCGTCACATAAGAACATAACAGAAGCCCTGTTGGATCAGGCCAGTGGCCCATCCAGTCCAACACTCTGCGTCACATAAGAACATAACAGAAGCCCTGTTGGATCAGGCCAGTGGCCCATCCAGTCCAACACTCTGCGTCACATAAGAACATAACAGAAGCCCTGTTGGATCAGGCCAGTGGCCCATCCAGTCCAACACTCTGCGTCACATAAGAACATAACAGAAGCCCTGTTGGATCAGGCCAGTGGCCCATCCAGTCCAACACTCTGCGTCACATAAGAACATAACAGAAGCCCTGTTGGATCAGGCCAGTGGCCCATCCAGTCCAACACTCTGCGTCACATAAGAACATAACAGAAGCCCTGTTGGATCAGGCCAGTGGCCCATCCAGTCCAACACTCTGCGTCACATAAGAACATAACAGAAGCCCTGTTGGATCAGGCCAGTGGCCCATCCAGTCCAACACTCTGCGTCACATAAGAACATAACAGAAGCCCTGTTGGATCAGGCCAGTGGCCCATCCAGTCCAACACTCTGTGTCACATAAGAGAAGCCCTGTTGCATCAGGCCAGTGGCCCCTCCAGTCCAACACTCTGCGCCACATAAGAACATAAGGAGGGAAGGAAGGGAGGAGGGAAGGGAGGAGGGAATGGAAGGGAAGGGAAGGGAAGGGAAGGGAAGGGAGGAAGGGAGGAAGGGAGGAAGGGAGGAAGGGAGGAAGGAAGGAAGGAAGGAAGGAAGGAAGGAAGGAAGGAAGGAAGGAAGGAAGGAAGGAAGGAAGGAAGGAAGGGAGGGAGGGAAGGGAGGGAAGGAAGAAAGAAAGAAAGGAAGGAAGGGAGGAGGGAGGGGAGGAGGGAGGGAAGGAAGGGAGGAGGGAAGGGAGGAGGGAAGGGAAGGGAGGAGGGAAGGGAAGGGAAGGGAGGAAGGGAGGAAGGAAGGAAGGAAGGAAGGAAGGAAGGAAGGAAGGAAGGGAGGGAGGGAAGGGAGGGAAGGAAGAAAGGAAGGAAGGAAGGGAGGAGGGAGGGAGGGAAGGAAGGAAGGAAGGGAAGGGAGGGAGGGAAGGAAGGGAGGGAGGGAAGGAAGGGAGGAAGAAAGGAAAGAAGGGAAGAGGGAGGGAAGAAAGGAAGGCCGCCCCCCCCCCCGCTTTCGGCCCCCTTACCTGCGGTGGCGGTCGGCGGCGAGTCGGGCGGCGGCGGGTCGGGCGGCGGTGGGTCGGGCGGCGGCGGCGAGTCCAGCGGCGGCGGCGAGGCCAGGGAGGCGTCGGAGAGGCCTTCCTTGGCCGGCGCTGGCCCGGGAAGGCCTTCCAGAGGCTCTGGAAGGCCTTTCCGGACCAGCGCCGGGTGCTCCGCGGCCTCCCCGCGGCCTCCGCTGGTCGCTGGGGGCCTTCCAGACACTCTGGAAGGCCCCCAGCGACCAGCGGAGGCCGCGGGGAGGCCTTCGCTGGCCGGCGCTGGTCCGGGAAGGCCTTCCAGAGGCTCTGGAAGGCCTTCCCGGACCAGCGCCGGGTGCTCCGCGGCCTCCCCGCGGCCTCCGCTGGTCGCTGGGGGCCTTCCAGACACTCTGGAAGGCCCCCAGCGACCAGCGGAGGCCGCGGGGAGGCCTTCGCTGGCCGGCGCTGGCCCGGGAAGGCCTTCCAGAGGCTCTGGAAGGCCTTCCCGGACCAGCGCCGGGTGCTCCGCGGCCTCCCCGCGGCCTCCGCTGGTCGCTGGGGGCCTTCCAGACACTCTGGAAGGCCCCCAGCGACCAGCGGAGGCCGCGGGGAGGCCTTCGCTGGCCGGCGCTGGTCCGGGAAGGCCTTCCAGAGGCTCTGGAAGGCCTTCCCGGACCAGCGCCGGGTGCTCCGCGGCCTCCCCGCGGCCTCCGCTGGTCGCTGGGGGCCTTCCAGACACTCTGGAAGGCCCCCAGCGACCAGCGGAGGCCGCGGAGAGGCCTCCCCCACCGCTGCCGGCCCCCGCGCGCGGGCGGGGAAGGCGGGGAGTGAGTGAGGGAGCGTCCCTGCGCGTGCGCAGGGGCCCTGCGCAGGCGCAGGGACGCTCCCTCCCTCACTCCCCGCCTTCCCCGCCGGCGCCCGCGGCCCACCGGCTCCGGGGCTGGCTAAACCGGGACCTTTAATGGTCCCGGTATAGGCAGCCCGGGAGCCGGGATTGGGTGGCCAGAACCGGGAATGTCCCGGGAGACCGGGACGGTCTGGCCACCCTACCTATGGAAATCGGTCTCCATAAGGTATAATGGAGCACCCAGCAGACATTTCCCTCCCCCCCCCCCTGCTTTTTGGTAACCTAAAGCAGGGTGAGGGCCTCCAAACCAGAGGATCCCCTGTCCTCATCTAGGGATTGGCAACCCTAGCTGGAAAATAAATCATGTGAACACCCTAATCTTTCACATGCATTTGTTACTTCAATGAATCTATGAGGCTTCATTTGAGCCCTTACAAGGTTTGTATGCATTTTTGTAATAAACATGTGTACTTTTGTCTACAACTATTGATGTTTTTAACCTTCGGCCCTTTAGTACTCCAAACTTCCTATGGAGGTTTTTGACCTGCATCAGTGTGCCTGTCTCTCTTTCTGCAACCAAGAACACAGTAGTGTTTCATATGCATCCAACCTTCAAATATCTGTTCTCTCTGAAGATATATTCAACTGTCAAAATGTTTCGTTGTGTAGATATTCCACGAAGAGCAACGTCTTAAAGCTGGGAGGTGGGATCACTGCCTGTATTCATTTGACCTTCCAGCCAAGGCTGCAGCTTCGTAAGGTTAAAAGCCTACATGGCTTGGGATGGGGTTAACTTCCCACAATTAGAAAAGATTCTCTTACGCAGGTATCTCCTATTTTGACATATTTATTGCTTTAACTGTTGTTCCCTCTTAACTGGATCCATACAGCTGCTGACCCTGTACACTTGGCTTGTCGTTCCCGTTTTGTCTCAAAATGTCTTCATCAGGTTATATGCCAATTTGCTGTTCAGCCCTGTCTATAAGTCTGAATGGTTTTCTTCCATTTCATTGTATTTGAAGAAGTGTGCTTGCTTGCACATGAAAGCTCATACCTTGAAGAAAACTCGGTCTCAAAGGTGCCACTGGACTCTAACTTTATTCTATCACTTCAGACCAACATGGCTGCCCACCTGGATCTATTGTCCTCTATGTTCCTGCCTGGGAATTAACATCACAGGAAAGGCCCTCCAGACTGCCCCATTAAAGAATTTCATCTGGGGGTACATGAGAAAGGGCCTTTTCAGTGACAGCCCCATGATTACTGAACGACCTCCCCAGGGAGGTGTGCCTGGCCTCCTCACATCTGATCTTTAAAGAGACAGCTGAAGGCTGTTATTTAGGACCACATTTGATTAAAGCGAACTGGGATTTGCAAAAAGCATTTTAAAAATTGTAATCTTTACAACAGTGCTGTAGTGTAAGCCAGTGAACTGATATACTGCACATACCCACTCACTAAGAAAGCCACACCCTTAGGAAGAAAACAAATCCATTTGCAGCTATTTGTTTTTCTCTGCCAGATTTCAAAATGAGATTCCATGGATATAATGCACTTATGCGCTCAAGTCAATAAACAAATAAAGCAGGCCAATTGTTCCCTCTTCCTCTCTCGCAGGTATGCAAACAGCTCCCATATGGCAGTGCCAAGCGTAATCGGATATCGTTCGGCTTTAAACCGCTGTTTTCCCTTGGGAAGAAAAATTATTCTCCGGCATAGAAGCCATTGGCCTATAAGCCTCAAAAGGAAGACAGGAAGCAGCTCATGACACGGGGAGGAAGGACAGACAGGAAGCAGCCATCTCAAGGGGAAAAATTTCTCCAGCAATAAGTGTCAAGGGGAAGACAGGAAGCAGCTCATGACAACAGGGAGCAAGGACAGACAGAAAGGAGCCGTCCCAAGGGGGAAAAATTCTCCTGCATAGAAGCCACTGGCCCATAAGTGGCAAAGGGAAGACAGGAAGCAGCTCATGACAACAGGAAGCAAGGACAGACAGGAAGCAGCCGTCTCAAAAGCTCCTCGCATCAAGGACAGACCTACCCCACATTTGGCTCATTTCTTAAAACTAATCCAGGCTATTCTGTTACAAAGAACCACTCTCACCACAAAATAACAAAAACAATCTCCCACACGGGGCCCACAAAGTGCTTCCAGGTAGCCACCTCTTTCTCTCTCCACCCCTGACACAAAGAACCAATCCCCTTCATTCACACAGAAATTGCTTCCGAAGAGCTCCGCCCACAGCCCTATGTCAGAATTCCACAGGTAAAATTGGGGGGGGGGGGGGACGGTGCTATCCTAGACTCTTTCATTGCTGCATGGCTATGGCATTTTAGTTTTGTGCAAGACGAGAGATCGCTGCTCCAGTTAAACAACCATCACTGAATCCAACATAGCATCCTCAAGGAGCAGGTGAGCAAACTCAATGCTTCTGTGCTACAACTGCTGGAAATAGGGTTGCCAAGTCCAACTCAAGAAATATCTGGAGACTCTGGGGGTGAAAAGCCAGGAGACTTTGGGGGTGGAGCCAGGAGCAAGGGTGTGACAAGCACGACTGAGCTCCAAAAGGAGTTCTGGCCATCACATTTCAAGGGACCGTGCTCCTGTTAAATGCCTTCTTTCCATGGGAAATAATGGAGGACAGCGGCACATTCTTTGGGGGCTCATGGAATTGGACCCCCTGGTCCAATCCTTTTGGAACTTAGGGGTGTGTTTTGAGGAGAGACAGTGGATGCTATGCTGAAAGTTTGGTGCCTCTATCTTAAAAAACAGCCTCCCCCCGGAGTCCCAGATACCTGTGGCAGCAATTCCCCCCCCCCCCCCGCTTTCTGATGACCCTGAAGCGGGGGGGGGGGGCTCCAAACCAGAGGATCCCCTGCCCCTACCTGGGGCCTAGCTGAAAAATCAATCATGTGAACATTCATTATTGGCTTCCAGGAAGTGAAGGGTTTTATTTATTGAGAGGGGTTGGGTTTTTTTTACAAAAATAGTAATGTTGAGAACAAGCTCTTGTTTCTTGGATCATTAAGAAACTGAGAACTCAGACTACTTAAAAGACTAAAAAAAAATCTTTTAGCACACTGTGTTGATTTCCTAAAGGAAATTACCTGCCTGAATAGAGAATGACTTTGCCTTTATTTCCTTTGCTCCCCTGAGGGTAAGCTCAAAATTAACTTCTGCTTCTCCTTCGATCCAAAAAGCTTTCCCTCTTATTGAAGGACCTGGAGGTTCACACACACAGACACACACACACGGAGTCTTTTCATTTGGAAGATGATAAATAAAACCCAATTAAACACAAAGTGGGGAAAGAGCAAAACAGTATGCACACTAAGTTGCCACTGAAATTATGTTCTTAGAAAAGCTTCCCCAACTTCTCTTCTGTGAACAATGTAGGACAGAAAAACGAGAAGCCAGGCTGTGCAAGTCTTTAATGAAGGGGCTTTTGTCCCAGGTAGTGTGGCACAGTGCCTCTGTAAACTTTACAGGATGCCAAACAGGCAGTCAGGAATTAGGCGGATCCTAATTCCTGACTGCCACACAAAAGGCCATTGCCTTTGTTCCCAGCATGGGCTGTCAAACTACTAATCTGATCGACTTCTGTGGGTTTCACACGAAACTACCTTCTACCAAGCCAGACCATTCAGCCTGTCTCTCAGACCGCTAGCTGTTCTCCCATAGTCACACGAGAAGGCCTTTCACATTCTCTCCTACCTGATTCTTTCAACGGGAGATGCTGAGGATCAAACCCAAGGCTTCAGCACGCCACGGAGATGCTATGCCACAGAGCTGCAGCCCTTTGTCCCACAGTATGCAGATTTTCCCTTCTCCAAGGCCTAGGGCAGGGGTGGCCAAACTTGCGTAATGTAAGAGCCATACAGAATAAATGTCAGATGTTTGAGAGCCACGAGATGTGAACGTCAATTGAGATCCTAGACTGCCTGATTTACTGGTTGGACTCATGCCACTGTGAAATTGTATTCATGATGTTGATTTGAAGAAGGGAGAGCCTCTTGAAACACACTGGGGAGATAGGGCATCACATATCTCAAGCCAAGAGCTCAGAGGAAGGCTACTGGAAATTGACCAGCATTTTGGACATTGACTAGAAACTTCTACGTGGACTTTTTTTGCATTCTAGATGTGAATTATGAATCTGGAAATGTAACTTTGTACTGCTGACAAAGTGCGTGAATAACAATTATAATACTCTAATTTAAATAAGATACACTGTTTTGTGGTTGCTCAACCTGTACACTGTAGTTTCGTCTCTTGCTAAGCCTCCAGGTGGGGCCTGGAGATCTCCCACTTTTATAACTGACCTCCAGCTGGCGGAGATCAGCTCCCCTGGAGAAAATGTGCTGCTACTTGAAGGGCACTTGGTGTAATTAGTCAACTGATCAAAGCCACCAAGTCTTTCAGTTTGCAAAAATATATTATAAGGATTGTGTACAACACACAAAAGACAATACAATAATAATAGAAGCCGGCGGTGCTAGGGCCTTTTAAAGTAACAGAAAACCCCAAGGGGGTTTTGTATATTTTTATAATATATATTTTGCAAACTGAAAGACGGTGTAATACTTGGTGGCTTTGATCAGTTCCCCTGGAGAAAATGGCTGCTTGGAAGGGTGGACTCTAGGGCATTGGACCATGCTGAGGGCCCTTCCTCTCCCCAAACCCCGCCCACCCTTGGCTCCACCCCCAAAGTCTCCAGGTATTTCCCAACACAGACCTGGCAACCCTAACCCAGCACCTGCAGTTCTGTCAGCGTTCCCTGTCAACAGCATCAAGCTTGGGACACATATCCCAAATTCCTAAGACCAAAGAGCAAGAGTATGGTATGCAGGGGAGCTAATCCTCTCCCTCTAGGTGAATGTTTTCAAATATTACTCTCGTCTGGAAAAGCCTTGTGCAAAGCAGTGCAGTAGAATCTGCAATCTCCCTTCCAAGGGGGTGGAGGGAGCTCACAGGAATGGAACAAAGTGCATTTCAGAGTCAGGAGGAACCAGAATACAGACAGCCTCTCTCTTAACCTGGGGGCTCTGCCGCATGGATTTGGCAGGGAAAGCAAGAATATGGTTTCCAGCCCAGCCCAAGACTGTCAGCAGGAAGGAAAGGGTGGCAATGTGAGCAAGCCGAGGCGCCCCTCCACATTAACTCACCGAAACAGAAAACGTTAATGCCAAGAAATTATGGCTTGTGTTTAGCTATGTCGTTTTTATGAAACACTGTATCTTAACAGAAACCAAGCAAAGGATGTAAGAGAAACCACCAGAAAAATCAACCAGCATGAACAGGGGTCGTTTTGTAGAAAAATAGGTGGCGGAACTCATTAGCATATGTGCCCCCACCCCAGCCAAAAGCAACCTGATGGAAGAAAGGAGAGCCCCAGGCGAGCAAGGCCTGATTGGGCTGGCTAGAGATCCAGCCAGCCCAAGGAGGCCTCACTCGCCTGGGGCTCTCCTGGGCTTCCCCCCTCCCAGTCAAAAGGCCTGCAAGCCACCCGCTGCCCAAAATCACATAAGAAGTGGAGAAAGGGTGCCATGGGCTTCTCCAGAGGTTAATGAGGGCTACTGGGGGTGTGGCAAAGTCCCTGGTGGCTGGCTGGCTGGCTGCCCGCTCTCCTAATCCAGGGATTGTTATGCAGCTGCACCTACTATTCAATGGACAAGGTAGGTGGGGAGGAAGAGGGGAAACCGTCAGAAATTTTCAGGAGCTGCGCTTCTGTGAGCTCCTGATGAATCTGAGGCCTGGGCATGAAGCTGCCTTATACTGAATCAGACTCAGCGCATCAAAGTGTGTGCTGTCTACTCAGACTGGCAGCAGCTCTCCAGAGCCTTACACAGAGGGGTCTTTCATGTCACCTGCTGCCACATCCTTTAACTGGAGATGCTGAGGATTGAACCTGGGACCTTCTGCATGCCAGGCAAGATACTTTTACCACTGAGTTATACCACAGGGCTAATGCCACCCTTTTGAAAGTCTGGGGAGCAGAAGGATTAGCCTGGCACCAAATGGTTAAGTGGATGGTGCCAAGCAAAGAGTAAAGCAGAGGGGCTGTCCGTAAGAAAGGGGCCACCAAAAAAAGGCCCTGTCTTCTGTAAACATCTGAAGGGATGGGGCATGAAGAAAGACCAATGCCCTTCACACGGCCTCCATGTATCCTTCGACTTCAATTCGACCCTTTCATTTAAAAAAAAGTAAAGGTAGTCCCCTGTGAAAGCACCAGTCGTTTCCGACTCTGGGGTGACGTTGCATCACGATGTTTTCATGGCAGACTTTTTACAGGGTGGTTTGCCATTGCCTTCCCCAGTCCTCTACACTTTCCCCCCAGGAAACTGAGAACTCGTTCTACTGACCTCGGGAAGATGGAAGTCTGAGTCAACCTTGAGCCAGCTACCTGAACCCAGCTTCTGCCGGGATTGAACTCAGGTCGTGAGCAGAGAGCTCAGACTGCAGTACTGCAGCTTTACCACTCTGCGCCACGGGGCTGCTGTCTTTCCTTCATACTGGAAGCTTAAATAATAAGCTGGAGTAAAGATATTGACTACTCTTGTGTAGAGTCAGCACGCCAACACACAACACACAGTGCAGAAACAAAGAGCAACCACTGGACAAGTGCAAGCCGAGGAAAGAGAAACGCAACAATGCGTTGATTTGGATATTTCTTTAGCAATTGTAAATTAGCAATACCCCAATTTGTATCTGTCTTCTGCAGATCTGGCCTGCTGTTGTAATTGGAGTCAAGCACGGTTTAGCACAGGGGCGGCCAAACTTGCTTAACGTAATAGTCACATAGAATAAACGTCAGATTGTAGGTAGGTAGGTAGGTAGGTAGGAAGGAAGGAAGGAAGGAAGGAAGGAAGGAAGGAAGGAAGGAAGGAAGGAAGGAAGGAAGGAAGGGAGGGAGGGAGGGAGGGAGGGAGAGGGGAAGAGAGGGGGGAGGGGGAAGAGGTGGAAAGAAAGCACCTTTAACTTTAACTGCATTCTCCAAGCTGCTGGCTGGCTTGGCTGGGCAAAGTGATTTAAAGAGAAAAAGAACTTGCATTCTCCAAGCTGGTCAATGGGATGGTGGGGGCTTCAAGAGCCATACATGTGCAAAAGAGCCACATGTAGCTCCTGAGCCACAGTTTGGCCACCACTGGTTTAGCATTTAATGCCAAGCAAAGATCCTAGAGGGCAAACACAGGAAGACACCTGTGAGACAGTGCAAGCAGAAAAGGTAACGCTATAACCAGGGTCTTCTCCATGCACATGGAATTCACGGTCCACCACAGTGAAGGCCAATGAAGGTACGTAAACGCTCCTCAACACCATGGGTTCACAAGCCCCTTTGTGGTAACTCCTTGAGAAGACTGACCAAGACATACATGCCCAATGCTTACCCATGCTTAAGGATAGCAATCCAACTCTGAGTTTAGTGTAGTGGTTTGAACAGTGGACTTGGGAAACGGGAGTTCAAATCCTTACTTGGCCTTAGGCTAATCAGATTCTCAGCCTGACCAAACCAAGGTGTTTGCTATAACAACGGGAGGAATGATGGAGTGCCACACACATCATCCTGCACTCTTGGGAGAAGCCTGCTTATATTTATATACAGAGCTTTTTTGGTAGAAAAAGCCCAGCAGGGACTCATTTGCATATTAGGCCACACACCCATGACACCAAGCCAGCCGGAACTGTGTTCCGGTGCATTCCTGCTCAAAGTAAAGCCCTATTTATATTTTAAATTTGTGAAACCACCAAATCCCTGAGTGCACAGGGCTTCGGTTAATGCGCAAGTTAAAAAGCATCAATATAACATTACTAAAATTAATAAAGCAATCTTTCCTATATTATTAAATAGGCTCAATAACTTAATCTTGATCCCACTCTGGACGGCGGTGACGACGATGATGATGTATATCCCGCCCTCCACTCAGGGTCTCAGAGCGGCTCACAATCTCCTTTATCTTCCTCCCCGACAAAAGACACCCTGTGAGGCGGGTGAGGCTGAGAGAGCTCTTACAGCAGCTGCTCTTTTAAAGACAGCTCAATGAGAGCTCTGGCTGACCCAAGGCCATTCCAGCAGGTGCAAATGGAGAAGTGGGGAATCAAACCCGGTTCCTCCCAGATAGGAGTCCGCACACTTAACCACTACACCAAACTGGCTCTCTGATGCCGATTTGCAGACAGGGAGAGGAGGAGGCCGAAGCAAAAAAGATGGAGGAAAAGAGGAGGGTGCCAGCCATGATGGAAACCATTGCTGTCCTCCACTAAAAGCCTAATAGAACATCCCGGCCTTACAGGCCCTGTGAAATTGCATTACGTCTCACAGAGCCCTGGTGGTATTCGGCAGAGAGTTCCACCAGGTCGGAGTCAGGGTAGAAAAAGCCCCGGCTCTTGTTGAAGACAGTTGGATATCTTTGGGGCCAGGGATCACCAGTAAGCCAGTTTGGTGTAGTGGTTAAGAGCACAGACTCTTATCTGATTCCCCGCTCCTTCACGTGCACCAGCTGAGGTGACCTTGGATCAAGCCACAAGCTCTCTCAAAGCTATTCCTCTCTCAAGAGCAGCTTCTTCAAAGCTCTCTCAGCCCCACCTGCCTCACAGGGTGTTTGCTGTGGGGAGGGGAAGGGAAAGGAGATTGTAAGCCGCTCTGAGACTCCTTCAGGTAATGAAGGGTGGGGTATAAATCCAATCTCTTCTCTTCTAGGTTGTTCCTGGTGGAGTTTAATGCTCTCCTGGGGACATTCGGTGGTCGCGAAAGTATGCAGGTTCCAGACTGCACCTGTTATTTATTTATTTATTTATTTCATTTGCTTTATATCCCGCCCTACCCCACCGAAGCGGGCTCAGAGCGGCTCACAACACAAAGTTCTAACAATAAATCAATTTAAAATACATTAATAATTTATACAATAAAACAGAGTAAAAACACAATTATCAGTATGCCATGCTAAGTCTTCCTTAAAAATTCAGCTATTCAGATATTCTGATGTTCAAATATTCTGATGTTCAGATATCGGTCAGTTGTATGCCAACCGGAAGAGAGCCAGTTTGGTGTTGTGGTTAAGTACACAAACTCGTATCTGGGAGAACCGGGTTTGATTCCCCACTCCTCCACTTGCAGCTGCTGGAATGGCCTTGGGTTAGCCATAGCTCTGGCAGAGGTTGTCCTTGAAAGGACAGCTGCTGTGAGAGCCCTCTCAGCCCCACCTACCTCACTGGGTGTCTGTTGTGGGGGGAGAAGACATAGGAGATTGTAAGCTGCTCTGAGTCTCTGATTCAGAGAGAAGGGGGAGTATAAATCTGCAATTATTATTATTATATATACCAATGATTTCTAGGCCTGAAATAGAAATGTCTCCAGCAAAGAGGTACTGTTCCTTCTCCAAACTTTTTTTTTTTTTAAAGAAAGAACTTGCAGAACAAAGAGGTCCTGTTGGATCACTAAGGAGGCTGTGCAAGAGGAAACCAATCCCTTCTAGCTGGGATTGGATTTCAGCTACACAATGGCCACCCTACTCAGAAACGTTCAGTCCTGGGCCAAGATCGATACCATCTGAGAGCTACCTTCAGAACGCCTTTACTGTAGCTCTGGTTACAGGGGCCAACCTACGAGGTATTGCCTTACGCTTCCACTGAGTTCCCTTTAAAGAAACCACCAAAATTATTTCACTGGAGCCGGGAAAGAGGAAAGACAGGGGGAGAGCAACCCTCAAAGGACTGACTGAACACTAGGCCTTAAAAACGACACGGGCAGAGAGGAAATAGTAATCCTGCTGAGTCGAGAAAATATTCGCGATTCCTTAACCGCAAAGCCTCAAACACCAAAACAGGGAGCGCCAAGCGGGTGTGCCCCAATTCAGAAAAATCTATTAATCTTTCTCAACTTGGAAAGAAGTTCAGCCTGGAATTGCCGCACTTCCTTTTCATAGCAGCCTTCTGCAAAGAAGGAAGAGGGCAGTATAAATAGTCCAACAGCTATTTGGACCGGGCAGCACAGCGGCTCCATCTATGAACGGGCTCTATGGTGTCTGAAGGGATGTCAGGATTTTACTCCAAGCAACAAGGTCTCACCTGCGGCCCATTCGCAGTCAAGTCATCCCTGAATACTACCAAGTTGTGTGAAGTAACTCTTTTAGGGAAGAAAATGCATAGATTGGGAGCGTTGAACTCATTTGTTATGAGGGTCGAATCTGACATAAATGAGACTTTGTCGGGCTGGGAAATGTACTCCACCCTAGGCCCTCATGGGGGAATGGGCCGAATATAAATAAACTACTACTACTAATAATAATAATAATAATAATAATAATATACCTATTTAAGATTAGGTAGCAAAGATATAAACTTTATAAACACAATTAGACACAAACACAATTAGATTAAAAAAAAAACTTTTAAAATATGCTTAAAACATTAGCACTCTTAAAGGTGCTTCCTTTGTATTTCTCCCATGAGATCCAGGGAATTGGGCAAAGGAAGCTCCGGCTCTTTCCTTCCTTACTTCCTTCCCCAGGGGACCAGGAGGGGGAGGAGCCTCAGCCAACAGAAGGAAGAGAGGCTTGGCTCAGTAGCTCTTCTGTGCAATTCTGATAGCCAGGCAAAGCAAGCTCTTCCTTCCTCCCCAAGGGAGGAGCCTCAGCCAATGAAGAAAATAGCGGTTTTGTTCTGTAACTCCTGTGCAAGCCTTGCAAAGCAAGCTGTTACACAGAAGGAAGCAAGAGAGGGAGAAGGAAGCAGATGACAGCCAGTTGCTCAGAAGCCTGATAGGAGCCCTTTGGGGGTCTGATTTGGCCCCCAGGCCAGATGCTTGACACCCCTGGTATAGATAACATCAGTGACTTCCCCTAGCTCCAATCCAGAATGAAACTGCACAAAGCATAAGTATTTGAGGAGGGAGAGTTTGCCAAAGGAGTAAGAATGAGTTTTTCCCAGTATATTAACATTCTGTCATGAGTCAGCCAGGACTCAGCTATAGGAGTCCTGTATAACCAGCCTTGAGTTAACAGAAGCTGACCAGCAGGAAAATGAGCTGCAAGCTTGTCCGGATGCACAGCCAACAGCCGGTGAAGAGCCACCAACACCCTCCAACCCTGATTCGGCAGGTAAACCTCAGTTGGCTGTTCCCAGCCCACCAGTATCACCCACACCCTTAGTGCACTGTAGACACAGGCTGAGGACAGAACTACAGACAAGATGGCAAAGTGCACACCTCCTGGCTCAATGCCAGCTGCTTGCCAATAACAAAGACGCATAACTGCATGATCGCTTCTGAGCAGCTGGCTGCAAGCATGAACCTTAGGCATGGGGCAATAAAAACCAGCCAAGAGAGGCAATTAGGAGTGGATGCAACACGTATGATAGATGCTAAGTCCTCGATAATGCCTTGCTTGACTTTTGGACTCCTGATTTTGGACTGAACAACTCTGCTTTGCTTGATGTCTGGCACCTGAGACTTCGAGTCTGCAAGCCAGTACATGTTCCTTTAGTCAGACTCCTCAGCAGTTACCTTGGCTGGGCACTTCCCTGGAACCACTGAAGTCTCTGCCACCATCTTTGTTTGGTCTTCTGGCTTAGATGTGTATTCTCAACAAAAATAGCAGCATTTGGGAACAAAGGGGGCCAACACCCACTCTCACATCTAGGAGGGACTCTCTACCATGGACAGGGTTGCCAACTCCTGTTTTGGAAATTCCGGGACCTTTGGGAGTGGAGCCTAGTGAAGGGGCAGGGTATAATGCCAATACAGTCCACCCTCCAAAGCTGTTGTTTTCTCCAGAGGAACTGATCTGTCATCTGGAGAGCAGCTGTAATCCGGAGTGATCACCAGGTGAGACATGAAGGTCGGCAACCCCCAACCAAAGGGCAGGTGGATCTATGACAGGAAAGCAAATCAGCCACACCCACAAAGAGGGTTAAAGAAATTCCCCTACCCTTTGACCTGTTATGTTTTTATCCTGTGCAAAGCCCTATGAAGAAAGGTTAAAACGCTTGGGGCTCTTTAGCTTGGACGTCGACTAAGGGATGACATGATGCAGGTTACAAGATTATGTATAGGATAGAGAAGGTAGAGAAAGAAGGACTTTTCTCCTTTTCTCACAATACAAGAACTCGTGGGCATTCAATGAAATTACTGAGCAGTCGGGTTAGAACAGATAAAAGGAAGTCCTTCTTCACCCCAAGGGTGATTAACACGTGGAATTCACTGCCACAGGAGGTGGCGGCAGCTACAAGCATAGACAGCTTCAAGAGGGGTTTGGATAAGCATATGGAGCAGAGGTTCATCAGTGGCTATTAGCCACAGCTTATCGTTGGATCTCTGTCTGGGGCAGTGATGCTCTGTATTCTTGGTGCTTGGGGGAGGGCAAAGTGGGAGGGCTTCTAGTGTCCTGGTCCCACTAGTGGACCTCCTGATGGCACTTGGGGGTTTTTTGGCCACTGTGTGACACAGAGTGTTGGACTGGATGGGCCATTGGCCTGATCCAACATGGCTTCTCTGATGTTCTTAGGGCCACTGTGTGACACAGAGTGTTGGACGGGATGGGCAATTGGCCTGATCCAACATGGCTTCTCTGATGTTCTTAGGGCCACTGTGTGACACACAGTGCTGGACTGGGTGGGCCACTGGCCTGATCCAACATGGCTTCGCTTATGTTCTTAAAGCTCTTGCCATCTTTTTCCACAACAACCTACCGAGGTAGGGTTAGGCTAAGAGAAGCAGCTCGGGCTTCACAGCTGAGCCAAGGATTTGAATAGCTGGTGTGGATTTTCTGGGGAAATGCAGATTGGGAACCTTAAATAAGTTCAAATATTGAGCAAGGCTTAAGCAAAATTTGCATAAGAAGCACTACAGATTTCTTGACATGGCTCTTCTCATAATAATTATTTTGTTTCCAAGGGTACCTTTGAAAAATGCACTTGGATATTCGGAACCTGCTGGGCAAAGATTCCCTGAGAGCCAGCTTGGTGTTGTGGTTAAGAGCAGAGGACTCTAACCCGGAGAACCAGGTTTAATTCCCCACTCCTTCTCATGCAGCCAACTGGGTGAACTTGGGCGGGTCACAGTTCTCTCCGAGCTCTCAGACCCATCTAACTCACAGGGTGTCTGTTGTGGGGAGAGGAAGGGAAGGAGACTGTAAACCGCTCTGAGACTCCGAGTAAAGGGCAGGGTATAAATCCAGTATCTTCTTCTCCCCTCTCCAGGGTGTCATGGACTCTGTGCAGAGCCGGATTGACGATTAGGCCAAGTAGGCACTGACCTATGGGCCCCATGCCTTTAGGGGCCCCAGGTTGGCTTCTCCCCCCGCTTGCAACCCTCCCAGCCTGCACGCGCAGCCAGCAACTGAGCTGCTCTTTGCCCGACTTGCCTGGTGTGCCTTCTGCTGGCATTGTTGCCAACTTTGCCTCTCTCTGCCTCTCCCCCACAGCTTTGTCAAAGGGGCTTTTAAGAAAGTGCTTGCAGGCTGCAGTCGGCCTATAGGCAGTGGGGCAGGCACTCAGACTCTGAGATTATTTACAAGGGGGCCCCCAAGATTTCAACTGCCTAGGGGCCTCCACACAAGGTTGAACCCGGCACTGACTTTGTAGGTAAGAACAGGGAATGAAAACACAAGCTTCTTCAGAACTCCTGGAGGCAGCAAGGAGTTGCATTCCACTACAGGTTGATATAGCTTGTTTGTTTTAACCAGCTTAAGCACCTGGCCGAGGTCCACCAAACAGACCTTGAGCTCTGTCTACACACATGCACACAATAAAGGTCCTGCATTGTAACACAAAACTAAGGGAGAACCCACCGGTCTCCAGTTGCCGGCGATAGTTTCTCTGCTGGGAGCAGCAGAAAGCCATCTTACTTCTGTTTCTATAAGCCGTCAAGATCGGCGCAGGACCAAGACTCCACGCACAGAAGGAAGTTTGGGGAGGGGTGAGATCTGGAAAGATTCCAGCAGACAAGAGTGTCTCTTCAAAAACATGTCTTAGAATTGCAAAGGTTTAAGTTATATAGCAGGGCCAACAGTAGCTCTCCAGATTTTTTTTGCCTACAACTCCCATCAGCCCCAGTCAGCATGGCCAATGGCTGGGGCTGATGGGAGTTGTAGGCAAAAAACACCTGGAGAGCTACTGTTGGCCACCCCTGTTATATAGGACTGGGACAGCCGTGCTCAGGCCTTGAATTCAGCAGGAGCGCAGCTCCTGAACCTTTCTGAGGGTTCCCCCTCCTCCTCCCCACCTACCTTGTCCACTGAATAATAGGTGCAGCTGCATAACAATCCCCGGATTAGGAGAGCGGGAGCCAGCCAGTCACCAGGGGCTTTGCCACACCCCCAGCAGCCCTCATTAACCCCTGGAGAAGCCTGCACCACCCTTTCTCCACTTCTTATGTGATTTCGGGGGATGGGTGGCTTGCTGGCCTTTTCCATGGGGGGGGGGGGCAAGGAGAGCCCCAGATGTGCAAAGCCTGCTTGGGCTGGCTCAATCTCCAGCCAGCCCAAGCAGGCTCACTCGCCTGGGGTTCTCCTTTCTTGCATCTGGTTGCTTTTGACTGGTGGGAGGCGGAATAGGCTTCTTATGGAAGTTAGCCCAGCAGGGTATGTAACCACCTGTCTAGGAGGAGGACGCCAGAATAGCTCACTCGGTGCACCAGGCCAGTTTTCTGGCTAGGCAACTGAGGCCAACCGCTGAGGAACCACCAGTGTGGGAGAAGGCAACAGGCCTGTGTTCTGTCTGTTGTTGCTCAAGAAGGCATTGGATAAACATATGGAACGGAGATCCAACTTTAGCTATTAGCCACAAGGTATATCAGGAACGCTACACCTGGGGCAGTGATGCTCTCTGTTCTTGGTGCTTGGGGGGCAACAGTGGGAGAATTTCTGGTCCCGCTGGTGGATCTCCTGATAGCACCTGGGTTTTGGCCACTGTGTGACACAGAGTGTTGGAATGGACGGGCCATTGGTCTGATCCAACATGGCTTCTCTTGGCAGACTTTTACAGGGTGGTTTGCCATTGCCTTCCCCAGTCACCTACACTTTTCCCCCAGCAAGCGGGGTACTCGTTTTACTGACCTTGGAAGGATGGAAAGGCTGAGTCAACCTTGAGCCGACTACCTAAACCCAGCTTCCGCAGGGATCAAACTGAGGTCGTGAGCAGAGATTAGACTGCAGTACTGCAGCTTTACCCCTCTGCGCCACGGGGTTCCTTTGGAAATCTATAAATCCGACACAAACCCCATCTCGTGTGCAGGTGAGCATCTCAATAAACACGGTGACCCTGGCAAGCCCTGTTTTGGCCTCAAGACAGAAATCACAGTACACTGTGTCCCATAGGACACATACAGTGCCGCGTGACCCTCCTTTATTTCCCAGAAGAACTTCCTGGTGGATCGCACCCCATGGATCACCTCTGCCTTCATCCCACTTTGCCACCCAGTTCCCACTGCCCCAGGGGACAGCTCCAGGAGCCAAGCAGGAATCCGACAGGTTTTCCGTTTCCAGTCAAAAACAAAGGGGGGGGGGGAGAACCAGCTGTGATACAGATGTTCCGACGCTGCCAAGAGAAGCTATTTTCGTTCCCGTTTAAGGCTGGGGTGAGACTCCGCTCGGCTACAGAGATGGAAATCTTCTGGCACATGTTGAGGGAGAGCTGATGAAAGCATTAATGCACGCTGCTGCTCCCGGGGGAGACGGTCTGAAGCTCAGTGAACAAGCCTCGGCGGCCCAAGACAGACAGTAGCAAGCTATCAAATGGCCCCAGGTCCCTCGAAAGAACGTGGGTGGGTGGGAAAAAGGAATATTCTGTTCACATCCAAAGGTTGGCTGCACAGTGTTATGGAAACGCTTGGCTCAAAAAGCCTCAGTGAGTCAAAAGAACATCACCATTTACTCCCCTGCTCCCCCGCGCACATGATCCATCCTTCCCACGCTGGTACAGCAAGGAGCATACTAAATCAAGCCAGACTTCCAAGTCAGGGGAGGGAAATTAAGGGAAGCCCCAAGTTAACAGAATTCTTTTCCCATCCCAGAACTCGGCTATTATGCAGAGTCACTCCTAGCAGCCAAATGCCGATCCACCCGTTCTTTACCGTCGCAAAAGCTGCAAGACCAAGGCAAAAGATTCTCCATTATCTCCCTAGAAATGCGGGGGGGGGAATAAGACTTTAAAGTTAAACCCAGGGCTTTTTTTCGAGCGGGAACGCAGTTCTGGCTGGCTTCGTATCAGGGATGCGTGGCCTAATATGCAAAAAAGTCCCTGCTGTACTTTTTCCTTTAAAAAGCCCTATGCAAAACAATGGCGACATCAGGGGGTGTTGCCTAATATGCAAATGAGTTCCTGCTGGACTTTTCCTACCCAAAAAGCCCTGGTTAAACCTACCCACCCAACAGAACTGGCTTGAGATGGACTGAGGAGGCTTCCAGAGGGCAGCAGCGTTAGGAAGAGCTGAGAGTCAGTTAAAGGGAAAAGCAGAAAGAAATTACACTGGCCAAGCTCCAGAGAACTGACATGATTCAAGAGGATGAGACTTTAAGTACTGAGGTTTCAGACATGTACAACCCTCTTGTGACTGCTGGGGAAGCAGGTTGTATTATACACGGTGGAAAGTGCTGCTAAGTCACAGAGAGTTTGGACTTTCATGATCACACCAAAAATGAAGTAAAATCAATATAAGCACACGCCAGTCTCCAACACCACTACAACCAGTAGAGTAAAAACATGATACAAACAGTAACTTTCCTCCCTAATGGGGACTTAGAGCAACTTAACAGCATTCTCCCCTGCCCCCTTCGTTTTATCCTAACAGCCACCCTGCAAGGTAGGTTAGGCTGCAAGAAAGTGGCAGGCCTGAGGTCACTCAGCGAGCTTCTATGGCAGGGGGAGATTCGAATCTGGGCCTCGCAGATCCTAGCGTGACGGCCCAATCACCACACCATGCGCAGTATACCTATCGTATATGTTTCGCTTAATTGTTTAAAACACTTTGGCTGCGATCATGCACACTAAATAATACACTTTCAATCCACTTTCAATGCACTTCCCAACTGGATTTTGTCAGTTCACACAGTAAAATCCAGTTGGAAAGTGGATTGGAAGTGAATTATTTAGTGTGTGTGATCACAGCCTCCATGTCTTTATTTGTACTTTAAACTGTGTTAAATGTTTGAAATCTTCTCCACCTCAGGGGGTAAAATAGGGCCAATGCCGATGGTGCAAAAATCAAGTAAAACTATACTATCTTTTAAAACTCTTTCTGCAAGTTGAACGGATTCCCCTGACGTAGCCTATTGGCAAAAGGTATAAGGAATTTTTGAGATTTGAGTAATATCAGGGGTGGCCAACAGTAGCTCTCCAGATGCTTTTTGCCTACAACTCCCATCAGCCCCAGCCAGAATGGCCAATGGCTGGGGCTGATGGGAGTTGTAGGCAAAAAACATCTGGAGAGTCACTGTTGGCCACCCCTAATATGTTTTTACCAGATTTTGCACCATCGACATTAGCCCTTATTTTTTACCTCCTGTGACTGGTACGGCTCTTTATTGTATTCATGCCAGCCATAACATTTCAGTTGGAACTGATCTTCTATTCCAATGCTCCCCTGTGATCCCTCTTGTAAAGGAGAGGGGCATGTAACAAACTCTAGCCAAGGGGTTAGGAACTCACCATGCACCAGAAGTGGCCAAACTTGCTTAATGTAAGAGCCACATAGAATAAACATCAGATTTACAGCCACAGGGCGGGGAAGGGAGGGAGGGAGGGAGGGAGGGCGGGGAAGGGAGGGAGGGAGGGAGGGAGGGAGGGAGGGAGGGAGGAAGGAAGGAAGGAAGGAAGGAAGGAAGGAAGGAAGGAAGGAAGGAAGGAAGGAAGGAAGGAAGGAAGGAAGGAAGGAAGGAAGGAAGGAAGGAAGGAAGGAAGGGAGGGAGGGAGGGAGGGAAGGAAAATGTGATGAGGAAGAAAGGTAGAAAGAAAGCAACTTTAACTTTAAATGCCACCAGCTGGCTTGGCGAAGTGATTTAAAGAGAGAAATGCCTTCTCCAAGCCAGCTGATGGAGTGGTCAGGACTTCAAGAGCCACATAATACATGTGAAAGAGTCACATGTGGTCCTGAGCCACAGTTTGGCCAACCCTGCCATACATAAAGCATAGGGGAGGGAGGAAAAAAAGGATCACAGATCCAGGTAACCAGCTTAGGAAATTCCAAGTGAACACACCTTGCTCACTTCCTGCCTGGTCAGTGATTCTCCAGCAGTCCAGGGCTGGGAGAGGGGGGCCACCCCTGTTCAAGTTTGGCCACCCCTGTTCAAGACCAACAAAGTTTTATTGCAGGTATAAGCTTTCCTGTACAAGCACACTTCTGGAGAATGGGGGATTCTTCTGACAAGACACCTAGATAGAAAGCCTGAAGCAGCAAGGAAGGATACAATCCTACAGCAGGATCCTACAGCAGGCAGGAGGCCAATGGCATTTCCCTCAAGGCAGAAATTGCGTAGCACTGAAGCTGCAAACACGCCTACAGTTACCTGCACAGAGGCAGGGAAGGTATGGGAACATCACACCAACTGTTAAGCAGCTTGTGAGCCAGGTGTGTTCCCCCCTGGGCACTATCTGCCCACTTCCACCGTTTCATGGAATTACCCCATGCTCTGGTTTCATCACCTTGCCCCACTCTTAAAAGGGTTAGTAAGGAATGAGGAGATGGGCAGGGATGCCAACAGAGAGGCAAGCAGGACTACAGATGTTACAAAGAGGATGTTAAAAATCAGTATCCTGAGGCTGCCATTTTCAGCTGCAGCCCTTCACTCACGCCTAAGAGGGTTACTCACCGACAACCGAACTCCGATACTCTGGCCCTTACTGCGGAAGGTAGAGAAAGAAGTTCCTTTCTCCTTTTCTCGCAATACAAGAACTCGTGGGCACTCAATGAAATTGCTGAGCAGTCAGGTTAGAATGGATAAAAGGAAGTCCTTCTTCGCCCAAAAGGTGATTAACACATGGAATTCACTGCCACAGGAGGTGGTGGCAGCTGCAAGCATAGACAGCTTCAAGAGGGGATTGGATAAACATATGGAGCAGAAATCCATCAGTAGCTATTAGCCACAGGAAATACATGTAACTCTCTGTCTGAGGCAAGTGATACTCTGTATTCTTGATGCTTGGGGGGGGGCAACAGTGGGAGGGCTTCTAGTGTCTGTGCCCCATTGGTGGACCTCCTGATGGCACCTGGTTTCTTTGGCCACTGTGTGACACAGAGTGTTGGACTGGATGGGCCACTGGCCTGATCCAACATGGCTTCTCTTATGTTCTTATGTTACAACACATGTCCTATGACAAACCCACTGAAATCATTCACGCAAGGCACAGACTCCTGGGCCATGTTTCTACCTGTTGTTCAAGGTGCCATTTTCTAGTTCATTCTATTTTTAAAAACGTACAGGCCAAGGATGTCAACTGTGTGGCCCACAGGCCGTTTCCGTCCCCTGCAGGGTGGTATCTGCCTGGGAACATCTCCTGCATCCTTCTCCTGGCTGCCACTGCGGCTGTGTGGAAAAGCCTCTTTGAGGGGGAAAGATAAAGAGAGCGCACACATGTGCACCAGAGAAAAGCTCCCCCACTCCCTTCCTCCTCTGGGGCTTCAGCTTTGCAAATTCGTCTTCCCTCGTTTGGGGAAGAAGCACGGTGAAAGGAAAAAGAGAGCCCATGTTGTGCAACAGAGAAAAGCTCCCCCCCACACACACACTCTCTTCTTGCTTCTTCCACTGGGGCTTCTCCTGCTTTGCCAAGCTTGTCTTAGAGGGAGGGAGGAAAGTGGAAGGAAAGACAAGAACAGGGAGTTCCATGGCACTTTCAAGACCAAGGGTGACAAAACTGTGCCTCGGGAGCCACATATGGCTCTTTCACACATATTGTGTGGTTCTCAAAGCCCTCAGCCAGCTTGGAGAAGGCATTTGTCTCTTCAAATCACTCCTTCAAGCCAAGCCAGCTGATGGTTTGAAGAATGAAAAAGTTGCTTGCTTTCCACCACTCCCTCCCCATCTATTTCCCTTCCTTCCTTCCTGTCTTGCAGCTCTCAAATATCTGAAATTCATGTCTTGCGGTTCTCAAACAGCTCATGCTTATTCTGTGTGGCTCTTGCATTAAGCAAGTTTGGCAACCCCTGTTCAAAACCAACGAAGTTTCATTCCAGGTATAAACTTTCCTGTACAAGTACACTTCTGGAGAATGGGGGATTCTTCTGACAAGCCCTACTCTGATGTTTTCTTTGAGTCCTGATTACACATAAAGGTAAAGCTAGTCCCCTGTGCAAGCACCAGTCGTTTTTGACTCTGGGGTGACGTTGCTTTCACGTTTTCACGGCAGACTTTTTACGGGGTGGTTTGCCATTGCCTTCCCCAGTCATCTACACTTTCCCCTCAGCATCTGGGTACTCATTTTACCGACCTCAGAAGGCTAAGTCAACCTGGAGCCGGCTACCTGAACCAGCTTCCACTGGGATTGAACTCAGGTCGTGAGCAGAGGGCTCTGACTGCAGTACTGCAGCTTTACCACTCTGCACCCCAGGCATGATTACACATGCACACACATTAAAAATGGGGAGGGGGGGCTGGAAACAGATGTATCTGGGATAAGAGGAAATAAAAGGAAATCATTTTGGTTTATTCTGAAAAGATTTTTTTAAAGATTGGATTTCTATGTGCATAGCTGGGATTTTATTTTCTTGCAAAGAGACCCTGTTTAGGAATTACAACACTTGGATTGGATTCCATGGTTTAACGACTGGAAGTAGATGGCTAGGTATTTTTTTAAAAATACATTTTTAATTCCATATATTCCAGTTCAACACGCCGTTTCCCACTCTTCTCTCCCACGTCACTGGCTGCCTTTCTTCACATTAACCACCCCCCTTGCCTTTTAAACTTTTTATTATCGTCACTAGCTATGAGTGGGTTTTGTCCAGTCTGAAAGCAACAGATTATTTCACTTGGAGAGATCCCCCTTTCCAGTTTTTACAGATAAAAATAATAATAAAAGAAACCTAACTGCACAGCTTGCAATCTTTGTTAGTGGAAGGGAGCAAGAGTCCAGTAGGACCCTGAAGACACAAAAAAATTGTGGCAGGGCATGACTTTTGTGAGACACTGCTCACTTCTTCAGACTTATGCCCATTTATTATTTGCATCCTCCTGGACCAAACTGAGACGTAGGTTTCCTGTCTCATTATCAATTATTACATATCCATATCTACTATCCATCTGCATATCAGACCTAATCCAATCAAGCCTACTGCCATTTGGTATCGGAAATCGTCTTTATAAAATTTATATCTCTAATACTTTGTGTTACATTTTATGGCATACATGGTCCGGCTCAACAAACTGACATTTATGTGAGATCCGGCCCTCATAACAAATGAATTTGACACCTCTGGGTAGACCTTAACCCACTATTATTTTAAGGTAACTAATAGACACACTTTCCCAGTAAAAGACATCCTCTTTAGGTCCTTTTTTACTTTCTATGTTTACTATTATGTTTACTACTATGTTTTTTTAGTTTCTACATTTACTACTAACACTGGCCTTTAAATAAGGAGTGGACTGCACATATGCAGTTTTGTAAGCTGCCTCAAGGAAAGGTGGTAAGTATCTTAATAGATAGATTAAAATAGCAAAAATCAGGTCTCGCTTTCATGTAACTGGATTGTGTATTTACTGGGGGTCCATGAAGCACCGTGGCAGATTTCCTGCTCTCTCTCTGGCACCACTAAGTTTTTGGCTTCACTTTTTAGGATTGGCCAGTCCTGAACTCATACAGGTGACCACCAGGGCTTTTTTTGTAGCAGGAATTCCTCTGCAGATCAGGCCTCACGCCCCTGATGTAGCCAATCCTCCTGGAGCTTACAGTAGGCACTGTAAACCAGTGGTGTCAAACATGTGGCCTGGGGCTGAATCAGGCCCCTGGAGAGTTCCTCTAAGGCCTCCGAGTAACTGGTTGTTCTCCCTCTCTCTTGCTTCCTTCTGCAGCACATTTTGCTTTGCAAGGCTTGCTTAATTGCACAGGAGCTACAGAGCAAAACCTCTATTTTCTCCATTAGCTGAGGCTCCTCCCTTGGGGAGGAAGGGGGGAGAGGCAGACTTTGCTTTGCCAGGCTCTCTCAGTTGCACAGCAGTTACTGAGCCACACCTCTGTCCCACCTGTTGGCTGAGGATCCTTCCCCTCTTGGTCCCCTGGGGAAGGAAGGAGAGAGCCAGAACTTCCTTAGCCCAGTTCCCTGCATCTCATGGGAGAAATACAAAGAAAGCACCTTTAAAAACAACAAGTGCTGATGTTTTAAGCATGTTTTAAGGGGTTTTTTTTTTAAAAAAAATCTTTAATTGTGTTCACGTCCTTTATAAAGTTTATATCTCCGCTACCTAATCTTAAATAAGTACACACATGGCCAGGCCCAACATGACCCAACAAGGTCTCATTTATGTCAGATCCGGCCCTCATAACAAATGAGTTTGACACCCCAAGGATTGGCTACAACAGGGGTGTGCGGCCTCATATGCAAAAGAGTTCCTGCTACAAAATAGTCCCGGTGACCACCAACCCCCCTCTAACTCCCGTCCCTTGAATCACTAAACGCACATGTTCAAGGTGCCACAAGATCTAGTTGCACAATTTAGCTAGGCTCACAGCATTTCAATCCCATCTTTTAAAGGAAAAGCAAAAGCAGACAGCAAAAGAGGGAAAAAACCAAACTAGGAACATCAGGAGCTGCAGTGCTGGCCACGCAAAACAGTCACGCTGTTCCGTTGCATAAGCCCCACGCCTTGCCAGAAGCTGCCACCTCTCCTAGCCCAGTTTCTCATCAGTCACCAGCACCTTCCACTTCCCACTCCGCCCCCATCCCGAAACTTTACTCGGATTACACACACCCGAGGGGGAAAATGCACAATAGCCAAGGCAGCTAAAGATAGTATCTGCTTCATTTAGTGTAAGATCAGAGATAAAAGCACGTGAGCATACCCTGCAGTGCAGACTCCAATAATACCAGGTTTTTCAGGCAGCAATCTGTAAGCAGTGTCGCTTTCCATATACTTGTCAGCGTTTTCCAAAACTCACACACCCAAAGTCAAGCTCTGAGTTCCATTGGTTGCCCAGTCCTTACAGGAAAGCATAGGTTGCATCAGTGGTGGAATTCCACAAGTACAGCCATGTAACAATTACCACTGCAAGATGACACGGTGGGGTGAATCCTGGCAAATGCAGCTGCAAAGGTTCAGACTGCTTGCAGAACGGTACCAAGGGAAAAAGAGCCCCATTGCACTGCAGTCCAAGCTCTGCTCATGACCTGAGTTTGATCCCGGTGGAAGCTGGGTTCAGGTAGCCGGCTCAAGGTTGACTCAGACTTCCATCCTTCCGAGGTCGGTAAAACGAGGACCCAGCTTGCTGGGGGTAGAGTGTAGATGGCTGTGGAATGGCAAACCACCCCGTAAAAAGTCTGCCAAGAAAATGTCACAATGTGACATCACTCCATGGGTCGGTAACGACTTTGTGCTTGCAGAGGGGACCACCTTTACCTTTTTACCAAGGGGAAGGCAGGATGCTATTTAAAAAAAAAATTAAGCAAAGCGACAGAAATCAGGTGTCCATGAGAGATGGACATAATCTGTCTTGGAACTGAGCTTTGGTCTTTAACTCCCAAGGTGTGGAGGTAAACTGTAGTTGGTCTGCAGAGAGTGGAAAAGCCAAAAAAAAAAAAAGAGAGAATGTTCTCACTATTACTTCAAGTGTCTAGCCAGAGAAGAAGGAAGGAGGGACTATGGCTTAGTGGCCAAAGCCTCTGTTTGGCATGCAGAAGGTCCCAGGTTCAATCCCCGGCATCTCCAGTTTAAAAGGATCTGGATGAGAATTATGTGAAAGACCTCAGCTCGAGACTCTGAAGAGCAACTGCTGGTCTGGGTATACAATACTGACCTAGATAGACCGGTGCTACTTCACGTGTGTCCACATGACCAGTGCAGATCAGGTGTGGTTTGCTCCATGGTCACCAGCCCTAGCAAGCAATACTTTTCAACTGGATTTGGTAGCACATACTTAAGTGTTCCAAGCTCACTGAGCACAAGAGCTGATTACCATTTCAACAACATGTAAGAAGAAGAAAAAGAAGGGGGGGCTGGATTTATATCCCACCCTTCACTCGGAGTCTCAAGAGTAGCTTTCAAGCTCCTTTTCCTTCCCCTCCCCACAACAGACACCCTGTGAGGCCAGTGGGGTTGAGAGAGCTCTGACAAAAACTGCTCTTAAACAGAACAGCTCTGAGAGTGTTCGATGGACCCAAAGTCACCCCAGCAGTTGCAAATGGAGGGGTAGGGAATCAAACCTGGTTCTCCCAGATAAAGAGTTTGCACACTTAACCACTAAACCAGACTGGCCTAATGTAAAGGTGAAGGTAGTCCCCTGTGCAAGCACAGAGTTGTTTCCAACTCTTGAGGTGACGTCGCATCACAATGTTTTCATGGCAGACTTTTTGTTACGGGGTGGTTTGCCATTGCCTTCCCCAGTCATCTACACTTCACCCCTAGCAAGCTGGGTACTCATTTCACCAACCTTGGAAGAATGGAAGGCTGAGTCAACTTTGAGCCAGCTACTTGAACCCAGCTTCCGCCAGGATCGAACTCAGGTCATGAGCAGAGTTTGGACTGCAGTACTGCAGCTTACCGCTCTGTGCCACAGAGCTCTGGCCTAAGGTCTCCTTACACCAAACAGCCGGGGCTGAGGTTAGCAAAAGAGATGTTTACCCAGCAAGTCTATGGCAGAGTCTAGACTGGAACCAGACAACAGTTCCCAAGGAGAAAGATTCAGGAGATCAAAGGTTTGCAGAAGGCTATTGGCAGGGAGAGAGGGGGCACAGTGGTCTCCGCATCTGGACCCATGAATAATGCTATGCTACAGCAAGCTCGTTATGTCTTCATGGTACCACTACACTGCTGCTTCTGCCACGACCAGTTGGGCACATCTGCTCCATCATTATCCTGACCTGCATGGCCCAGGCTAGCCCTATCTTGGCAGCTAAGCAGGGGCACCCCTGGTTCACATTTGGATGGGAGACCACCAAGGAAGTCCAAGGCCATGACACAGAGGCAGGCAACAGCAAGCCGCCTCTGAAGGTCTCTAGCCTTGAACACCCAAAGGGTCTCCCTAAGTCGGATACGACTTGACGGTCCTTTTCCCACTAATGCCTACTTTGTACTCTCGCAGAATGCTGTGCTTTGCTTTGCCACACTGTCTTCACCCCTAAACCACATGACACACCTCAGCTAAACAAGTCAGCGGAGGCAAGCAGTTCAAGAGAAGGGCCCCCAACGTGCTTAGGGATACCCCCATAGGATCCTAGAGTACACCTTTCATCCCACTTCATCTGCATTCCTACAGGCCAGGGGTGTGGCCAAACTGTGGCTTGGGAACCACATGTGGCTCTTTTAGACATATTGTGTGGCTCTTGAAACCCCCACTGCCTCATTGGCCAGCTTGGAGAAGGCGTTTCTCTCTTTAAATCACTTCTCCACGCATCTTGGAGAATGCATGTGAAGTTAAAGCTGCTTTCTTTCCACCTCCCTCCCCCATCTATTTTCCTTCCTACTTTCCTGCTCTCAAACATCCAACGTTCATGTCCTGTGGCTCTCAAACATCTGATGTTTACTCTATGTGGCTCTTACGTTACGCAAGTTTGGCCACCCCTGCTGCAGACAATGGCAACCCAAGAAACTGCCTGGTTCAATCAGACATCTGAGCCAGCACAGAACAGAAGTCTCATCGTGAACAAGCTACACCAGAGAGTTTGTTCTCCGTTGCCCTTCCCATAAGAAACGGATAGCTACGAGCCACACAATGCTGGTGTTGACTTTAGGGAGAAAGAAAAGCAGAGGAGGAAATCGGCTTCCTATAGCCAGGACCAAGTCTGGGCAACCTACTGTTCTGGCAGAAACTGCAGCCGCAAATATGAGGAGCCTCAAACCAGTTTCCCTTCTCCCTCGGACTGCGGAGCGAGCTCTGTTTTCAATAAGGTATTCCCCTTCCCTCCGACAACTTTGTTCTAAGTTTTGGGAATGCAATGTACCTTGAAATAAGCCTGATGAACTTCAAGCAGATCCTTGGGGGGGCAGGGGGGAGGTTGGCATTTCAAGCTCTGCCTTTTCTCCATTCGCTGGGAAAGTCCGCACGCATCCTGTCCCCAAACAGTGTGACCTAGGCCTAATTCAACATTATGAGAGTGCACAGACTGTCGCTGTACCAGGAAAAAACAACTAGGCGCAAGAATTACTTTCTCAAAACCTCCCCCTATAGGGAGCAGAATAAGAGCCATGCTATGAGGACAAAGAGACCCATTCATGTTGCTCGCGTGTAGGAGGACCTGATACTTTTCAAATTATCAGAACTTGACGCACAGGACTGAGGGGGAAATGAACCCTGTTCTCTTACCCACACTTCCCTATATTAAAAATTTCTGTTCCTCCTGGCCTGTTTACTTCAGTCATCACAGCCAGTGTGAGAGAAAAATGCTTCCAACATTGGGGTAGAGAGGAACAAAGATGGGGAAGGTTATTGTGTTTCTCAGCAGACAGCTACGTTGGTACACTGGAAGAAATCGAACACGTGGCAGCGAGTGACTGTGTGAAAACCGCCAAGGAAGGAGAGCCCAGCACCTCCCAAGGAAGCCTATTCCACGGAGGAACTGCTCTGTCAGAAAGTAAAAGGTAAAGGTAGTCCCCTGTGCAAGCACCAGTCATTTTTTACTCTGGGGTGACGTTGCTTTCACAACGTTTTCACAGCAGACTTTTTACCGGGTGGTTTGCCATTGCTTTCCCCAGTCATCTACACTTTCCCCCCAGCAAGCTGGGGACTCATTTTACCAACCTCGGAAGGATGGAAGGCTGAGTCAACCTTGGGCCGGCTACCTGAACCAGCTTTCACTGGGATAGAACTCAGGTCATGAGCAGAGGGCTCCAACTGCAGTACTGCAGCTTTACCACTCTGAGCCACGGGACTCTTTCTGACAGAAAGTCCTTCCTAATATTTAGCCAAAAACTCTTTTGATTTAATTTCAATCCGTTGGTTCTGGTACGACCTTCTGGGGCCACAGAAAACAACCCTGCACCATCCTCTATAGGACAGCCCTTCAAGTATACAGGATGACCTTGACAGGATGGAAAACTGGGCTAAAACCAATAAAATGAATTTTGACAGGGATAAATGTAAAGTTATGCATTTAGGTAGGAAAAATCCAATGCATGGTTATAGGATGGGGGAGCCTTGTCTTAGCAGCAGTATGTGCGAAAAGGATCTAGGGGTCTTAGTGGGTCATATGCTGAACATGAGTTGACAGTGTGATGTGGTGGCTTAAAAGGCAAATGCAATTTTGGGCTGTATCAACAGAAGTATAGTGTCCAGATCACATGGAGCGATGGTATTGCTTTACTCTGCTCTGGTAAGACCTCACCTGGGTCCAGAGGAGGGCGACGAAGATGGTGAGGGGTCTGGAGACCAAGTCCTGTGAGAAAAGGTTGAAGGAGCTGGGCATGTTTAGCCTGGAGAGGCAGTGGCTGAGAGGTGATATGATCACCATCTTCAAGTACTTGAAGAGCTGTCATATAGAGAACAGGGTGGAATTGTTTTCTGTGGCCCCAGAAAGTAGAACTGGAACCGATGGGTTGAAATTAAATCAAAAGAGTTTCTGGCTTAACATTAGGAAGAACTTCCTGACCATTAGAGCGGTTCCTCAGTGAAACAGGCTTCCTCGGGAGAGGGTGTGCAGGGGGTTGGACTAGATAACCCTGGAGGTCTCTTCCAGCTCTATGATTCGATGATTCTAACAGTGTGGTCCACTCAGACACAATGCTTCCTAAGCGACACTGGAGCAATCACCCTTTCTCAGCCTGACCTACCTCGCAAGGTCGATGTTAATGCAAGGTCAAGGACAGGAAAACCACAAACACTGCTTTGAGCAACTTTACAGGAAGGGTGAAACAAAAAGCCCCAAGTGATAGAACACTTTAAATCAACATGAAACATTGATTTAGCTGCCACCAATATGTCAAATCCCTGTGGAGAGGTATGGATGCAATTTTGTTCCAAAGAATAGCATTTGTTTGCTTCTGTCTGTCCTACTCTTAAAGCGACTGAAATTTCTTTCACCCCTTGCATGGGCTTACCTAATATTATTAGAGAGCATTTTGCCAGCAAAATCCAGAATGCTTTTGCATCTGGTTAAGAGAAGATGTTGAGGGCTGGCTTAAGCTCCATATAAATATAAACCCTTAAGTGGTACTGAGAGATAAGTTCTGAATAACAGTTAACAATATATTAAATATTATTCATTTAAGAATTTAAGAATTATCCACTTCCATTCAGCTTTGCGTTGCATCTCCTTGTAATTAGCATGGGTTTTTTTCCAGGATGAGAGATCTTGAAGAAAATAAAGACGTTGCAGAGAGCATCAACATTGAATTGTACCGAGAGGCTGATAATCCTGAAGAACAGATAAAAGGAAGTACTTCTTCACCCAAAGGGTGATTAACACACGGAATTCACTGCCACAGGAGGTGGTGGCTGCTACAAGCATAGGCAGCTTCAAGAGGGGATTGGATAACATATGGAGCAAAGGTCCATCAGTGGCTATTAGTCACAGTGTATTGTTGGAACTCTCTGTCAGGGGCAGTGATGCTCTGTATTCTGGGTGCTTGGGGGAGCACAGTGGGAGGGCTTCTAGTGTCCTGGCCCCACTGGTGGACCTCCTGATGGCACCTGGGGTTTTTGGTCACTGTGTGGCAGAGTGTTGGCCTGATCCAACATGGCTTCTCTTATGTTCTTATGAAATAGGAATACTCTTGTAGAAGTTTCTTGACGAAATGAGCCTATTTGCAAGTGCTCAATGGATGGACCTTTCTTGTAATATTGTAATGCACAAAAAGCTTATCTGAAGGTTATCTAAATGTTTTTAGCCAGTACATCACAGTGGGTTTTTTTGTACTGCCTGTAATATGAACTGTGATCCCAGGTTGGTGGTTTTATCCTGCTCTTAAAGCAAGTATCTCCTGTGCATCGTTGGCAGGCAATGCGGGTGGGAAGGGGGGGGGTGTTCCATCATACCCTGAAAAAACATTTCCCTTTCATGACAGCTATCTGAAAGAGAATTCTGCAGGACTTGAAAAGCCAGCACATTAGGCTCCTGTTGATCTTAGTCAAAGATGCCTACCAGCCGCAAGTTTTCTCACCCTACCCTTCCGAGGAAGGCAAAACAGGGTACATAGTTCTTCCTTTCCTCATGTTACTCTCACCACAACCCTGTGAGATAGGTTAGGCCAGGGGTGTCAAACATGCGACCTGTGGGCCGAATCAGGCCCCCAAGCAACTGGCTGTCGTCTGCTTCCTTCTCCCTCTCTCTTGCTTCCTTCTGCATCACAGCTTGCTTTGCCAGGCTTGCTCAATCGTACAGGAGCTACAGAGCAAAACCTCTATTTTCTCCATCGGTTGAGGCTCCTCCCCCTCCTGGTCCCCTGGGGAAAGAGGGAAAGAGGCAGAGTTTCCTTTGCCCAGTTCCCCGGATCCCATGGGAGAAATACAAAGAAATCATCTTTAAGACCAGCGAGTGCTAATGCATACTTTATTTTACTTTTAAAAAACCCTTTAATTGTATTTGTCTGTATCCATTATAATAATAATAATAATATTTAATTTGTATCCCGCCCTCCCTGCCGGAGCAGGCTCAGGGCGGCTCACATAGTATAACATAATATAGAACATTACAATAGTTAAAAACAAACTGTTTACACAGCATATTACAACTCACTTATATATACTATTGTCATACATTAAAACCATCTAATTAAAACCATCAAATTTAGTTCCATCAAATTAGTTTGGTGCTACAGTCTTGATGTTACCCATCTTACAATTTTTCTGTGATGACGGTACAATTGATTCCACATTAAGAAAAAGCCAGCTGAAAGAGGGTAGTCTTGCAGGCCCTTGCAGGCACTGGGCAAGGCTCCCCAAGGCCCGCACCTCCTCTGGTAATTGATTCCATCATTATAAAGTTTATATCTCTGCTACCTAATCTTGAATAGGTACACACACAGCCCGACCCAACAAGGTCTCATTTATGTTAGATTCAGCCCTCATAACAAATGAATTTGACACCCCTGGGTTAGGCCAACAGCCAATCCACTGAGTTCCAGGTAGGGGCGGGGGATTCAAACCTATTTCTTCATCACCCTTGCCCGCCATCTTAACCCACACCAGTGCTGCTCACCCTTGTTTATCACGTCCAATGCCGCTTATTTCCACTAAATTGTCCCAAAAGGCATTCTTATTAAGGGAATAAGTCATACCCCCTGTGAAATTTGGGGGGTTATTCTCCCCCTGACCTGGATAGCCCAGGCAAATTGGATCTCGTCAGATCTCAGAAGCTAAGCAGGGCCGACCCTGGGAAGTACTTGGATGGGAGACCTCCTTGGAATACCAGGGGCGGGAGGCAGGGGCAGGCTGTATCAAGCCACTTCTGAGCGTCCTCCATAACCCTGTAGGGGTTGCCAGAGGTCACCATGATTTCCAGGCACACACGAGTACACGCACACACACAAAATACAAAATAAAAGTTGAAGGTTATTCCCACTGCTTTGTTCCTGTATTGTTGTCGTTCAGTCGCACAGTCAAGTCCAACTCTTTGCGACCCCATGGACAAAGTCGTGCCAGGCCCTCCTGTCTTCCACCATCCTCCGAAGTCTGCTCAAATCTGTGTTTGTTACATCAGTAACGCTGTCCAGCCATCTCATCTTTTGCCCTCCCCTTCTTTTTTTGCCTTCTGACTTTCGCAGCATCAGGATCTTCTCCAGTGAGTGTTCCCTGTATACGCCATATCATGGCTGCGTTTCTCTAACTATGCACTCTAGTTCCATCGACTTGTATGGTTCTGCTCTGCATAGATCATATTTAATTATGCAAACTGCTCCAAGCTTCAGTGAAAAAGGTGGGTGAGAAAAGTGGGTGAGAAATGAAGTAAATAAATTCATACTCAGGAAGAAATTCAATGCAAATTGTGCGTGTGTTTTTAAAAGAAAACGTGTGTTCCATATATAACACATGGTGATAAAAATGGACTAGGGAAATACAAAGGAAAGACAAGCTGCTAGGAAGAATTCTTCAGAGATGACGGTGATTCAAGACAGGATGAAAGAACTGGTCAAGGAACAGAAAAACACCACACTGCGTAGAGTGCCGGCTACTAATCCAAAGGCAGAGGTGGTTACAGCAGTCCATAAATATTGGAAAGATCCCCTCCCCTGGGCAGAACAACGAGAATCTTATGCAACATGATAGCTGAGCCCAGAGGAGGTGAAATTTAAGGAGATGAATCCAAGAGCGGCATCAATAACTACAAGAAATCCAGGTGGGATTTGGTTGGCAATGCAGGCTCATGACCACTTGAGTACCCGAGTGCCCACCTGAGAACCCCCTCCATTAAGCCAATTGTATCCGAGAGAAATTTGACCTTCCTTGCCCAAATTGTAAGGTTCCAGGCAAAAACAAAGCGACTCAGACGCTCACACAGCCCTTTCAACATGCACAGTCCGGCGTTAATAATTGATTTAACTTCTCAGCACTCAAAAGCGCATTGTTCTCACTGCAACTTTTCAAGCTATCCTCTAAGGGAGGTCAG
Source organism: Heteronotia binoei (assembly GCF_032191835.1). Lineage (NCBI taxonomy): Eukaryota > Metazoa > Chordata > Lepidosauria > Squamata > Gekkonidae > Heteronotia > Heteronotia binoei. The sequence goes on along the minus strand of NC_083242.1, from coordinate 13,511,606 downwards.
CACAGTGTTAAAACAGGGAGGGAGGGGGCTGGGGGGGCGAGTGGAATCCAGGACTTTGGAAGCTCAACAGCTCATGTGATGTTTGTTCTTACGCCAACCCTATCAGGTAGGCCAGTGTCGTTCGACAGAGGGATGGTACACAGGGTGATTAGAGTTCTGGATCAGGAGCAGAGAGACTCAGCAGTTCACATCACCGCTTTGGCGTGAAGCTCTCTGGCTGTCTTAGGGTCAGCTGCTCCCTCTCAGCCGAGCCCAACCCCACAAGGGTGTTTAAGGATAACAGTCATTAAAACTCTGGGGAAAGGTCAGGATAAAAACGAACTAAAATAAATTATCCTGTGAAGAGGAACATTAGAGAAGATTGAGGCAGGGGGGAAACTATAGCGTGGCGCACAAAGGTTAACCTTGCCAACCCCGTGCAGCTTTGGTAATCGAAACAGAGCTTTACAGACACATTCCTGGTTGAGACTGAAGTTTTATTTCAGGGCAACACTTGGATGTTTGGGGGTTCCTCAAAGGCATCAGGGTAGCCACCAAAGGGAATCATGGAAGGGGCCATAGAGGCCATCCATTCCAACCCCCTGCTCAATACAGGATCAGCTTAAAGCAGGGGTGGCCAAACTGTGGCTCTTTCACACACATTATGTGGCTCTCGAGACCTCCACCACCCCATCGGCTGGCTTGGAGAAGGCATTTGTCTCTTTAAATCACTTCCTCAAGCCAAGCCAGCTGGCAGTTCCAATAATGCATTTAAAGTTATAGTTGCTTTCTTTCCACCTCTCCCTCCCTCCTTCCTCCCCCATCTATTTTCCTTCCATCCTTCCTTCCTTCTGGCTCTCAGACATCTGATGTTCATATCTTGCTGCTCTCAAACATCTGATGTTAATTCTATGTGGCTCTTATGTTAAGCACATTTGGTCATCCCTCACGTACAGCATCCCTGACTAGTATTCAGGGAGAGCCTCCTGACTAGTATTCAGGAGAGCCAGTTTGGTGTAGTGGTTAAGTGTGCAGACTCTTATCTGGGAGAACCAGGTTTGATTCCCCAGTCCTCCATTTGCACCTGCTAGCATGGCCTTGGGTCAGCCATAGCTCTGGCAGAGGTTGTCCTTGAAAGGGCAGCTGCTGTGAGAGCCCTCTCCAGCCCCACCCACCTCACAGGGTGTCTGTTGTGGGGGAGGAAGGGAAAGGAGATTGTGAGCCGCTCTGAGACTCTTCAGAGTGGAGGGCGGGATATAAATCCAATATCTTCTTCTTCAACATCATCCAGCCGCTGCTTTAAGACTGCCACAGTGAGGGGGAGCTCACCACCTCCCTTGGAAGCTGAATCCATTGCTGAACAACACAGACTGCAAAAAACGGTTTTTTCCTAATATCCAGCCAGTACCTTCCCTTAATTTAAATCCATGATTGTGAGTCCTCTCCTCTGCCGCCAACAGGAACAGTTCCCTGTCCTAAGTGACAGCCCTTCAAATACTTAAAAGAGAGCAATCACGTTCCCCTCTTCTCCAGACTGAACATTTCCAAATTCCTCAGCCTTTTCTCTTAGGTCTTGGTCTCCAGACACTACGAATAGAACACTCATCCAGAGGCACCAACCCAGCAAGGCAATCTTTTTACATTCTTCCATCCTGTCAGCTTCGCTGCTGTAAAGTCAGCATAGTGTACAGGCGAAAGCGCAGACTAGGAACAACACCTGGATTCATGTCCCCCCATCTGGTCATGAACCTCACTGACAACTCCGAGACTGTTGCACGCTCTCTCTTAACCTGACCTATTTCAAAGGGTTCTTGCAAAGACAAAATTGGAGAGGGGGAGGGGGGTCCACATACACAGACTAGAGCTCCTAGAAGGAAGGAAGAAGTTAGACAAATTGTAAGCATTATGTAGGCTTTTGAGGAGAAGATGAAAGAAAAGATGCATGTCAACGTTACCCCAGGAAATCTGCTATGGTTCAAAAATAATTCAACCTCCACTCTTTCCACGTTCCACTACCCTTTGTGAATATCCTGCTGCAAGGGCCTTTTTTTCCTACCAATAACAGTGATAATCCTCAGTTTTGACTTTGCATAGGAGGACTGAGAAAGGCTGCAGACAAAAGTTTCAGATGCCAGGTCAAAAAGGCTCAACACAACAAAAAATGCAAGCTAGTGACCAATCTACTAAACATGTTATTTGCACCATTAGGGTGCACAAGAAGCCACATACTGAGCTGTAGCCGAGGTGAAATTGATGCTGGAGATGCTCTGCGTCCCTCTTTTTTGAAAATTGTGTAAAAATCCATATAATTGAATCAATATGTAAGTATGATATACGTTTTCACTGGAAGAAGGTTGGTGTCTGAATGTCCTTCTAATATTGTTGTATAATATTTTCTTTTGTTAGCGGTCCCAGGTCTGATGAAGACTGGAATGAAACAAGTATTTAATCCATTGGCTTGTCACCACACTACTTTGGGACTTGAATATACATGTTTTGGACATTTGGACTGATTTCTATATACTTCTTAGTAAACTGGTCACTAGCTTGCATTTTTTGTTGTGTTATCCATTATAGTGACCTCTCTCAGATTGTACTCCAGGTCAAAAAGGCTTGGCAGGGCCCTGACCTGGTTAGCCCAGGCAAGCCCGAACTCATCAGATCTTGGAAGCTAAGCAGGATCGATTCTGGCAAGTACTTGGAAGGGAGACCTCCTTGGAATACCAGAGCCGGGGGGCAGGGGCAGGCTCTATTCAGCCACCTCTCTGAACATCTTCCAGGCCCCCGGTAGGGGTCGGTCACTAGAGGTTGCCATGACTTCCAGATGCAGACACACATAAATATACAAAATATCCCAAAAAAAAGTTTGGCAGGTTTTTGAACAATAAAATCAGAGGCCTGCCAAACCTCTTTAGCAGAGGGGGGAAAAACCAGTATGATCGAGTGTGTAATGAGCTCTCTTTTCAACTGAACTTCAACTGAGGATGATAAGTGTCACCAAGTTTCAGCTTACAATGTCTCATTTTGCCCTTTCCTGCCTCTGCACAGCAACCCTGGGCTTCCCTTGGTGGTTTCCCATTCAAATGCTAACCAGGGCTGACCTTCCCCCTAGCTTCTGAGATCTGATGAGAACGGTATTGCCAGGGCCATGAAGGTCAGGATGAACTTCAACCACCAGAGGGAAAAAAATTCAGCACTGACCCAAAGCAGGGATGTCAAACATGCAGTTTGGGGGCCAAATCAGGCCCCCAGAGGGCTCCTATCAGGCCCCCGAGCAACTGGCTATCCTCTGCTTCCTTCTCCCTATATCTTGCTTCCTTCTGCATCACAGCTTGCTTTGCCAGGCTTGCTCAATCACACAGGAGCTACAGAGCAAAACCTCTATTTTCCCCATTGGCTGAGGCTCCTCCATTGGGGAGGAAGAGCTTGCTTTGCCAGGCTCTCTCAATTGCACAGTGGCGCTACAGAGCCAAGCCTCTCTTTCTTCTATTGGCTGAGGCTCCCCCCCCCCAGTCCCCTGGGGGAGGAAGGAAAGAGCCAGAGCTTCCTTTGGCCAGATCCCTGGATCCCACAGGAGAAATACAAAGAAAACATCTTTAAGACCAATGAGTGCTAATGTTTTAAGTTTTAAAAAAATATATATATTTGTTTTTGTCCGTTTACTTTACAAAATATGTATCTCTGTTAACTAATCTTAAATAGGTACACACATGGCCCGGCCCAACATGGCTTGGCCCAACAAGGTCTCATTCATGTCAGATCCGTCCCTCATTATAAATGAGTTCGACACCCCAACCCAAAGCTGTAGAAGAATTCTATTACGGTTTGGTAAAGAGGGGTTTTTAACTGCATTACTTGATCCTGCTTGGCAAAACACGGTAGCCAGGACTTAACAGAGGACCTCACTGTTCCAAAAGGCAATCGCTTCATGTGCCGCCGTTTCCAGATCTATAGAAACCCCTTTTTAATGCACCTGTAATAGCCAGGTCATGGTGGATTTACACAGCAGGGAAGAACGAAAAGTCTGCAGTCTCCAAGATACTTTTTGGAGGGCTGGCAAGAAAATAATCCCTCGCCTTTCACGCCTGGAAATTGAGAGGCACAAGCGAGAACAGCGGAGGGCTTGAACATTACACACCCCGTAACACACCCTCATGCAAGGGTCTGTTGCCAGCTTGAAGTACAGTCAAGCCAATAGACTGGCCAGTCTTTCAAACTGAAGGGAGCAGCCAACCATCTACTGGCTTAAGTAGCTAAATTGCAAAAGGGAACAAGCGACTCTAAACGCCTCGTTACCTAAAGTAAGCTCCTCTGCTCAGATCCGAAAGGGCAGATCTTCCCATACTGTATCGCATGGTCCAGCCCTCCTTCTTCACCCATTCCACTTCAAAATACAAGCATCTCTTTCACTTTTTTTCTAATGGCAAACCAGAATGTATGTTACATGTTAAAAAGTAAATTAGGTAGACAACAGCGCCTCTGGGAAAGACATGTCCTCAGTTTAACCCAGACTTGCAAGCAGCAGAGCAATTAACAGACTCCATTTATTGCCTTATGACACTCTCACAATCATTCTCCCATTCTGACATGTTACTGTTTTATTGGTTTCCCCCGCAAATGCCATCTAGACCAAATTTCTGTTATTTCACTATTTTGCCATTGAATTCTAACTTTGCATTCTTAACCACTGCCCACCAGCTATATGTAGCTCTGCTCACTGTACCCCATTCCCTCGTCTGAAGAAATCTGCATGCATACAAAAGTTTACATTCTGAATAAAACTTCTGTTGGTCTTAAAGCTGCTACTGGACTCCTACTTTGTTCTATTGCTTCAGACCAACACGGCTGCCCATCTGAGTCTGCCCAGACTTATGTGATTAAAACATGTGCATTTACAACCCGGGATGCATGTAGTTTATTATTTTTCAATGAAAGGCTGAACAGACTACCTGTCATCAAAACTGGTATCCTGTTTTGTAAATCCTTGTAGATTTGAATTGAAAAAATTGTGAATTGAAAAAAAAAGAATTATTGGTTTAACAGCTTTGGACTTGGAATTATATTCCTTTTGCAAGTAATGGACTGTATGTGAAAGAATGTAATACTTGATATTGTTCATATTATAAATCTGTCAAATGTTGTACACAGTGTGTTGTTGTTGACTCTGCCCAGATTGCCAGACTGTGGGCAGACAGCCAATACTTCAAAAGCAGACTAGAAACCATTCTGTGACAGACAAGTTTTCCACAGGTAGGGCATTTGTGGGTAAACTGGTTTCAACTTTAAGTGTAACACAGGTCCAGCAACTGTTTGTTCCCCACCTACTTTCATAAACACAAATTAATTTTGAACACCAGTGATTTATTACATTTTCAAGTTATCACAAGTCCTTCTACACAGGCATAAACAGGCACTAATGAGGACTAATTTGGGTGGGATAGGACTTCAGTTCCCCAGTTAATTTTCTAGCAGCCAACATTTATTAAAGCCAGGGCTGTTCAGCAAATAAGCTTGTGAGCTCCAATCCCTAGTTATCTCACCCCAGCCCTAATTTTGCAGTGTGATGTCAGGTGGGCCACTACGCTCAAGTTCCCCTTCACAATTAGTGCTGGAGCACTAATTAAATCTGAGTGATCAAATGTTGCCTGGCGACAACAAATATAATTATTTTAAATTTATTCCTTCAACACAATGAATCTCCCCATCCTGACGGATGCGAGGCTCTGGGCAACATACAGGGCTTTCTTTGTAGAAAAAGCCCAGCAGGAACTCATTTGCTTATTAGGCCACACCCCCTGACACCAAGGCAGCCAGAACTGTGTTCCTGCTCAAAAAAAGACCTGGCGATATACAAAATTAATAAATGCAAACATTTAAACCCAGTAAAATTGATTAAAATAACAATTTTAAACCCTGATGGTGTCCTATTGAAATTCTTACCCAGATTTCTGGACGCAGCATCGAGGGGGGTACCCCCGAGAGGCAGGAGGAAAAGGTTTTTACAACCCGGGATGCATGTAATTGGTGTCCTATTGAAATTCTTATCCAGATTTCTGGACGCAGCATCGAGGGGGGTACCCCCGAGAGGCAGGAGGAAAAGGTTCCAGCCTAGCAATCCTCGCAGTCCTTAAATGAAAGCCTGGCAGAACATCTCTGCCTTACAGGCCCTGCAGAACTGTAAAAGATCTTGCAGGGCTCTGATGTTCTCTGGCAGTGTTCCACCAGGTTGGGGCCAGGACTGAAAAGGTCCTGGCCCTCATTGAGGACTGCTGGACCTCTTTAGGGCCAGGGATGACCAACAAGTTTTGACCAGTAGAGCGTATATAGCAGAGGAGGCAGTCCCAGACCACTCAAGGCCTTAAAGGCCCTAAAAGGTCAAGTATTTCACAAAGGCAACGATTGCTGCTACGTAGGCAACAACAAAAGAGGAGAGACGAATGGTCAGGGCTGATGTTCCCTCTAAGCTAAGTTAGCGTGAGCTAGCTCACAGTTTTTTTAGCCTCCGGCTCACACATTTTTGTCCTTGCTCAGGAAAAATGGCCCCCCAGCACGCGAACTGATGCAGTAGCTCACAACTTTCATGCCAGTAGCTCACAAAGCAGAGTTTTTGCTCACAAGCCTCTACAGCTTAAAGGGAGCATTGGTCAGGGCATGTTCATAGAAATCTTCCTTCCCCAACATTGTTAAAATCAATTCCATGGGGGGCAGGGCGGGGCATCCCTGAGTAACGGCGGACGTGTTTCAGTGAAGCTCCTAAGCCTTCCCCGCTAAAACTGGGTGCTTCGACCACGTCGCAGACTCCGAAACTGGTCCCAGATGGGAAAATCTTTCAAAACGAAAGCCAAAACAAAAACCAGAGCTAAATCTAAAGCGAAAGCCTCTACAGAGACCTCACCATCGGTAAGAGACCTTTTTCTTCGGGCTCTTCCCCTGCACAACCCAGTCGCTGTCCTTCTACGGGCCCTAACATGGCGTCCGGGCAGAACGCTTCTGATAACTCACTACTTGATACTGATGATGCTCCAATCTGCAGGAGAGATTTGAACTCACTGAGGGAAGACATACATGTCTATTTTAAAGAATCTGTAGGGGTTTTATTAGCACCGGTCAATAAGCGGGTGGAGGAAGTCGCAAATAATCTAGAAATAACGGCTAAAATGGCAGAACGTACAGCTGAAATATCACTGTCCCTGCAAGCAGAGCTAAAACAAACGTAGACGTATCAATAATTTGTTTTATAAAGAACGGGCTAACGTATTTTTTACAGAAAACCCACCAAAAAACCAAACTTACACAATTTCTGAAATCCTCTTGGTTCACCCAAACATTCCAAGCCAAAGGCACATCTAAGTGAAGAGGTGTTGCGATACTAATTTCGAAGAATACACCATTTCATTGTCAACAAACAAGAGCAGATCTCTCTGGATGATATCTGTTTGTTCAAGGTGAGCTAAATGGTTCCCCAATCACCCTGGCATCAATATATGCCCCCAATTCGGCTCAGATTGACTTTATTAAAGCTACGTTAGAAGATCTAAACACATTCAAAAAAGGGGAAGTAATCATTGGAGGAGATTTTAACTTAATCTCAGACCCATTTTACAATAAAACATACAAGCAAGGGAATCCAACTCGCTCTCTATTAAAACCAACTGTTTTGCAAAATACTGTGGATAGTTACAACATGGTAGATGTTTGGCGAATGCTAAATCCCGGCTCCAGTGAATATACTTTTTTTTCTCAGGTACATGAGACATATTCTAGGATTGATTTCATACTTGCTTCAAAATCTTATCTGAACAATTTTTCTAATGCTTCCATTGGGTCGCGAAACATTTCTGACCATGCATGGGTCTCTTGTGACTTATTCTTACATTATTCAGACGATAAAGGGCCTAAATGGACTCTAAACGAACTACTACTAACAAATTCAGTAATTTCTGAGGAAACAGAACAGCAAATTAAAGAATACTTTTCCTTTAATGCTAACTGTGGCGTGTCCCAGGATTGTGTCTGGGATGCTTTTAAAGCAGTTTTAAGGGGGAAACTGATCTCTATTGCCTCCAAGTGTAAAAAAGAAAGACAGCAAAATATACTTAATTTACAGTCGAAAATCTCTTTATTAGAGAAAAGGCAAGAAGTTTGGAGGCAAGAAGACTCTCAGTAAATTAAATCTTGAAAGGAAAAAATTAGAGCTAGTGGAAACTTCTGCTATTCAAAAAGATATGTTATATTTAAGACAAAAATATATCACTAGATCTTGCAGGTCTCTCAAACTTTTGAAAAATAGGGTCTCACGTCGGAAAACAAGCTCTTTGATTCATGCTATTAAAACACCTTCTGGTCAGATTGTGTCTGACTAAAAGGATATTGCTGCTTCCTTTTTTAATTTTTATAAGAACTTGTATGCCACATCTAAACCTAATCCTAATGCAATATCTGAGTACTTGAAATCTATTAAGTTTCATAAAGTCTTATCACAGGATCATTCTTCCTTTTTAGACAGGTCAATTAATTTGACAGAACTGAAATCAGCCTTGACTAAAATAAAAAACAATAAAGGTATTGGGAGAGACGGCTTCCCAATAGAATTTTATAAGCATTTTAAAGACCAAATTGCGGAATACCTCCTAAACACCTGTAACAATATAATGACTTCCGATAAATTACCCAACTCTTGGAAGGAGGCTAGGGTTGTTTTACATAAGGCAGGGAAGGATAAGCTGAGCCCCTCATCATACCGCCCGATATCTATTTTGAACCATGATTTAAAAAAATTTTCTACTATTCTTGCAGAAAGATTGAATAAAATTACAGCACACTATATTAATAATGATCAATCTGGTTTCATACCGGGCCGTTCTATAACTGACAACATCTGTAGAATACTTAATGTAATACATTACTGTAGAATAACAAACATCCCCTCTTTGATATTCTCCTTAGATGCTGAAAAAGCGTTTGACAAATTGGAAATTCCCTTTTTAAAGTCTGTCTTAACTTTCATGCAATTTGGTCCTAACTTTGTATGTTCTATAGATGCTATTTATGACTCACCAAACACTCAAATTGCAATCAATTTCATTCTGATACTTTAACTTTAAGCGGAGGCACTCATCAGGGATGCCCGCTGTCCCCGATTTTATTTGCATTGTCTCTTGAATCTTTAGTTTACGCAATTTTATTTGTCCCCGATTTTATTTGCATTGTCTCTTGAATCTTTAGTTTAGGGAAGACCCAGAAATAGAGGGCATCTCGTTGAATGATAAATCTCATAAGGTCAGCCTATTTGCTGATGATACCTTATTCTATCTTAACCCTTTAAATTCATTACAAAAATTAAAACAAGTCATTGATTTATTTATTTAGTGTACATTCTGGTTTCACAGTTAATTTTTTAAAATCGGAAATCTACCCTATGGTGATGACACCCATTTTGAAACATGACATACTGAACAATTTCGCCTATAAATGAGTAGAAAAATCTTGGAGATATTTGGGGATCAACATCCCGGTGAACCTTATTTTAGGCTAATTACTCCCCTATTTTTCTTTCAGTTAAAAGGTCATTAGCAGAATGGTCAAAATGTAACTTCTCAATCACTGAAAAGGTTGATCTTTTAAAATCTTTTTTATTACCAACATTTCTTTCTTTATTTCAAAATCTGCCTATTCCAGTCAGTAAGCAGGACTTAAGATGGCAAAATGCATTTTTAGATTTCTTATGGAACTCAAGACATTATAGAATTTAATCTGCTCTAATCTCAAAACTGCCAGCGCTTGGAAGCTTGGGAGTTCCGCTTCTCAAAAGATATTGCTTAGCATCCCAGTTAAAAAAATATTCTCATCTATGCTCTACCAGAATGCAAAACCTCTAGGCTTAGTATAGAAAAGGTTGCCTTAAAAGATATTTTATTACTGAGAGTATTTGGCTTGGGAAATCTGAAAGACCAAAATTAATTTTGGACAACCCATTTTTAGAACACACGCTTAAAATTTGGGTCAAATATACGGAGGTTATAACACTGGCAATGTCGCTTTTCATGTCTTTTCTTGGACAACCTTGGTTTCAACCAGGTAAAGCATTATGTGACTATAAAATCTGGTGAGACAAAAACATTTTTTGGCTGATTGATATTACAACCAATGGTAAACTTAGTACTAAACCACAACTAGAAGCAAAATACAAAATAACAATTCCTTGGATGCAGTACTATCAGCTATTTGATGCTTTACACAAGGTAATACCACTTACATGTGTAAATAGAGCACCAAATTCCTTTGAATCTTGTTTAAAATCTGGATCTTCTTCTGTTAGAGGTGCAATTTCATGTATCTGTCAATTACTAAATAGGAAAGATTGGGACCAATGTACCTCACAACAGAATCAATGGCATAAAGACTGTGAAAAAGTATTTTCAGAGGAGCAATGGAAAACCTTATGGAAAAGTTCTTTATTTAAATCAAGATCTACATATATTAGAATACAAAACTTTAAGGTATGGTCTCAATGGTATTTTACGCCATATAAATTGTTCCATAGCAACTTGACCCCAACTCCATATTGTTGGAAAGGATGTGGAGGAACAAATACTCTGAAACATTGTTGGTGGGACTGTCCAAAAATTAAGGAATTTTGGAAATCAGTGATTAAGGTAGCCAGGGAAGTAGTAGATTTTGACATTCCTTTTTTACCAGAATCCGTTCTGCTTAATATTTGGCATAAAAAACCCTGTTCTAATCTGAAACTAGAACTTCCTTCATTATTGTTACTACCAGCCAAAATTATTATAGCTTTATGTTGGAAATCTGATAGATGCCCCACTATTCATCAATGGTATGATAAAGTCTGGGATTTGATGATCCAAGATAAACTGTCTTCAAGTATTTTAAGATATGAAAATCCATTGTTAGCTGACAATTTTGTCGAAAAATGGTTTACTTTTCTCTCATATATCAATGAAAAACCCTCAACCAGTCTATCGGTTCCAACGAAGTATCTTGACTTTATTCTGTATTAAGTATTTGACTCTACCTTGTCAGCGCTCAAAGTTATGTGGTGTATTTTTTTTTGTAAGAATTATTTTGTTCCTAGTTTGCAATATATAACTTATATTTTTGTGTTAAATGGTAGATGTCATTTTGTTTACATGTTAATGGTTGGTTATTTTGTATTGGTTTGTTAAAAATAAAAAATGTGAGTTATAAAAAAAAAAATCAATTCCAATTTTCTTCCACCGGGCGCCCCAACAGTTGAGCCAATTCCATTGAGCCAGTAGCGTAAACTTCAATCCTGTTGATAATGGAAGTAATTTCTTTATTATGACAAAATTAAGGCTTTGGTGTTTAGGGCGGTTTTTAAAATTGTTTTGACCAAGGTTTCTGCCACCCATACCTAACCCTGGGATGATAATGCTGGTTTCTTTGACGAGGCTATTGCCAAGATTACAAACAGACGACCCCGTCAGAACACTTTGTAATTCACCAAGCGTTCCTAAGTGAAATTGCTTATGATGGGATGCTGAACAAAGCAACGCTGAGAGGGGAGAGAAAGAGACCTACAAAAGATTTTCACTCCCCTGAAGCCAACCGATCACCACATTCAGACTGAATGACCCCGCTTGATGCACGTAGTATATCTATACGTACAGGGGTCGTTTTGTAGAAAAATAGGTGGTGGAGCTCATCAGCATAACTCATTAGCGTATGCTGCCCCCCCCCCAACCAAAAGCAACCCGATGCAAGAAAGGAGAGCCCCAGGCGAGCGAAGCCTGCTTGGGTTGGCTAGAGATCCAGCCAGCCCAAGCAGGCCTCGCTCACCTGGGGCTTTCCTGGGCTGCCCCCGCTGTCAAAAAGCCAGCAAGCCACCTGTCGCCCAAAATCACATGGCAAGTGGGAAAAGGGTGGTATGGGCTTCTCCAGCCGTTAATGAGGGCTGCTGGGGGTGTGGCAAAGCCCCTGCTGGATGGCTGCTCTCCTAATCCAGGGATTGTTATGCAGTTGCACCTACTATGCAATGGACAAGGTAGTTGGGAAGGAAGAGGGGGAACCCTCAGAAAGATTTAAGAGTTGTGCTCCTGTGAGCTCCTGCTGAATCTAAGACCTGTACATGTACATCCACACCAGTCTCAAAAGCCAAAAAGCCTGTGACATTTCCCTTTCAGGACAGCACTGGATCACTCCCATACAACACACACACCCCTCTGACCAGACTGACTCAGAACTCCAGTGAGAACACGACATGTCTAAGCAAACCACAGATTGATACACATCTCTGCAGATTTGCAGGTAGCATCAAATTCAGGTTTTAAAGAGACATCAGCCACACAGGGAAATCAGTTTCCTAAACACAAATGCACTGCCGGCACACACACTGCACAAAAGGAATCTGCCACACAACTTTCATTTGCGGATAAAAGCTTTTTGCAAACTCCACATTTGGATTCCGGAATAAGCTTTGATTTCTTTGCTATGTTGTTGGTTATTTTGGTATTTATACTTTGCTTCTTTCCTCAACAGGGAAAGCTGCTTGCAACATCTTTTTCCCCTCCTCCACTTTAACCTCGTAACAACCACCTTGCACAGTAGGCAAGACTGAAAGAGTGACAAGCCCAAGGATAGCTGGTGGGTTTCCAAAGTGGAGCAGGGCTTTGAACCTGGGTTTCCCACATCTAAGGCCAGCATTCAGCCACTACTCCATGCTGAAATGCCTGGGCTCCCAGATGACTAGGAGAAACGTCGGCTGGCATTTATTTATTGAAGTCATTCCTGGCAGGGCCCTACCCAAGTGCAAGGAGACTGTACTTCTGCAGACTTCCCTTTCATTCATTCCCCATTCATTTCTTCCACAACTGGGTGACGCACCACAACGGGTTCAGCCCCCAACAAGGTGATGCTCTGAAAACACACCCAGACATTTCTTTATTATGATAAAATTAAGGCTTTGGTGTTTAAGGTGGTTTTTAAAATTGTCTTGACCAAGTTTTCTGCCACCGGTACCTAACCCTGGCATAATATTGCTGGTTTCTTTGATAAGGAGAATGCCAAGATTACAAACAGACGACCCCTCGGAACATTTTGTAATTCACGAAGCGTTTCTAAGTGAAATAGAGAGCCCGTTTGGTGTAGTGGTTAAGTGTGGGGACTCTTATCTGTGAGAACCAGATTTGATTCCCCACTCCTCCACTTGCAGCTGCTAGAATGGCTTTGGATCGGTCATAGCTCTCGTAGTTGTTGTCCTTGAAAGGGCAGCTGCTGTGAGAGCCCTCTCAGCCCCACTCACCTTGCAGGGTGTCTGTTGTGGGGGAGGAAGGTAAAGGAGATTGTGACCGCTCTGAGACTCTGAGATTCAGAGTATAGGGCAGGATATAAATGCAATATCTTCTTCTTCGATGCAACAGAAGCACAAGTTCTCTTCCAACCATTAAACAAGTTCTCTTCCTCCCAAAAAAAGACACCTCTAACAACCTCAACAAGCACCAACATGCAAAGGACAAACAGCTTACCCATTCACATTTATCATTTCCATATTTCCTCCTGGAAATCATGTGTGGCTCCACTCTCGAGACCATGCTGCCGGTTTTTGTCCCACGGACGCACATACAAGCCCAGTTTGCCCCCCAGGAGGTCAAGAAAGCTGTTCCGCTTCTCTGCTTTTCTAATATGGAAAGACCCAGAATGCTATAACCGGAGGAAGCAAATGAGAAAGACGACTGAGCGTGTGATTCCACCTCCATGGTTTCCTGTGATTCCACCCCCATGGTTTCCCAAGATAACCAGGACCGGGAGTCAGGGGAATGTCAATACATGGAAGATACATTAAGCAGAACAAAACCTGCCAATTCTTTTCAGTAATTCCCTATCCCTTTCTCCTAACGCAGGTAATTTTTGGCTTGAAAACCTAACTCGAGTTAAAAACCACAACATTCTAAAAGAGCTTTCTGTTTTTCTCCTCCCTAGCTACAGATGTCCCCGACATCCCACGAGAAATGGAAACCATCACCATGAGAGGTTTCCAAGCCAAGTTGGTCATCAACTACTACAGCAACCTGACCACAAAACAGAACAACACCGTTTAGGCCAAGCTGCACTCCTGCTAGTCCTAGAACTACACAAACAGAGAGGAATTCTTACTGCAGGCTGAAAAAGGAGATGCACAAAGGGTGTACAAGCCAACCTAGAGTAAGCACTCCAGTAACCCCAAAGAATAACTACTACAAGCACAGAACTGCAGAATCAAGGGTCTAGCTATGAAACTGGAATGCTGGTTATTGAATGAAGGAGGCCCCTTTGGAGCAGATGGGTCCATTTGGATGGTGTCCAGTTTCAAGAGGGGGGACTGTCAGGTAAAAACATTTCCCCAGCCTGCACCCCCACCACCACCACGCACACACACAGTGGAAGTGAGAAAGTTGGAAGAACATAAGAGACGCCATGTTGGATCAGACCAATCGCCCATCCAGTCCAACACTCTGTCACACAGTGGCCAAAAACCCAGGTGCCACCAGGAGGTCCACCAGTGGGGCCAGGACACTAGAAGCCCTCCTACTGTGGCCCCCCCAAGCACCAACAATACAGAACATCACTGCCCCAGACAGAGAGTTCCATCCATATGCTGTGGCTAATAGCCATTGATGGACCTCTGCTCCATATGTTTATCCAATCCCCTCTTGAAGCTGGCTACGCTGGCATCCATCACCACCTCCTGTGGCAGTGAATTCCATGTGTTATTCACCCTTTGGGTGAAGAAGGACTTCCTTTTATCAGTTCTAATGTGACTGCCCAGCAATTTCATTGAATGTCCACAAGTTCTTGTATTGTGAGAATGGGAGGAAAGTCCTTCTTTCTCTGCCTTCTCTATCCCATGCATAATCTTGTAAACCTTTATCATGTCATAGAATCAGAGTTGGAATGGACCTCTATGGTCATCTAGTCCAACCCCCTGCACAATACAGGAAACTCACAAACACTTCCCCCTAAATTCACAGGATCTTCATTGCTGTCAGATGGCCATCTAGCCTCTGTTTAAAAACCTCCAAGGAAGGAGAGCCCACCACCTCCCGAGGAAGCCTGTTCCACTGAGGAACCGCTCTAACAGTCAGAAAGTTCTTCCTAATGTTCAGCCAGAAACTCTTTTGATTTAATTTCAACCCATTAGTTCTGGTCCTACCTTCCAGGGCCACAGAAAACAATTCCACACCATCTTCCATATGACAGCCCTTCAAGGACTTGAAGATGGTGATCATATCACCTCTCAGCCGCCTCCTCTCCAGGCTAAACATTCCCAGCTCCTTCAACCTTTCCTCACAGGACTTGGTCTCCAGACCTCTCACCATCTTCGTCACCCTCCTCTGGACCCGTTCCAGCTTGTCTACATCCTTCTTAAAATGTCACCCCACAGTCGACGTTTCTCCAAGCTAAAGAGCCCCAAGCCCTTTAACCTTTCTTCATAGAGAAAGGGTTACAACCCTTTAATCCAGGGGTATCGAAATCGTTTGTTATGAGGGCCAGATCTGATATGAATGAGACCTTGTTGGGCCAGGGCATGTCAGGTTGGGTTGAACCATGTCAGGCCAGGCCATGTGTATACCTCTTTAAGATTAGGTAGCAGAGATATAAATTTATAAAGGACACAGACAAACACAATTAAAGATTTTTATTTTACAAAATCCTTAAAACATGCTTAAAATGTTAGCACTCATTGGTCTTAAAGGTGCTTAAAGGTGGGATCCAGGGAATGGGGCAAAGGAAGCTGGAGCGCTCTCCTTCCTTTCCCAGAGGACTGGGGGGGAGCCTCAGCCAATAGAAGAAAGACAGATTTGGCTCAGTAGCTTTGCTGTGCAGTTGAGAGAGCCTGGAAAAAATAAGCTCTGCCTTCCCTGCTTCCTCCCCAAGGGAGGAGCCTCAGCCAATTGAGAAAATAGAGATTTTGCTCTGTAGCTCCTATGTGATTGAGCAAGCCTTGCAAAGCAAGCTGTTATGCAGAAGGAAGCAAGAGATAGGGAGAAGGAAGCAGATGACAGCCAATTGCTTGGGGGCCTGATAGGAGCCCTCTGGGGGCCTGATTTGGCCCCCAGTCTGCATGTTTGACACCCCTGCTTTAATCGTTCGAGTTGCCCTTTTCTGCACTTTTTCCAATGCTATAATATCTTTTTTGAGGTGTGGAGATCAGAACTGTGCACAGTACTCTAAATGAGGCCGCAACATCGATTTATACAGGGGCATTACGATACTGGCTGATTTGTTTTCACTTCCCAGGCGTGTACCCACTGCACATGGATACTGAGCCAGTGGTGGCGGCTTTTTCTCACCTTGGAAATCCTCGTCTTGTTGACACCTTGACCCTGTGTGGAACCAGGTGGCAGCTACCCAGGTCATTAGCTCAGGGGGACTTTTCCTGGCGGCTCTAATGGTTTCTCGCCACACTAAGCTCCTTAGCTTTCTCAGTCATGGAAGACACCGGTTAGAAACCACAGATTCATAGGCTAAGCCTCAAAGGGCCAAACTTTTACAATAACCCTTCAGCTGAACAGAATCCGCCCACTGTTGCCAGTGAAACAGACGTGCCAAAACTAGTGAAGTCATCATATTTGACCAGATTTCATTAAGGGCAAGCAACAACACACAAGCTTCGACTGGAATAAACTGTGGCTTTTAAAGATACCACCAGACTCCTGTTTTAATTGCAATACATGAATTGCCCAGCAAAATGTGAGATAGTCTTTCTGGGCTGGACCACTTCCAACTGCTGGGGACAGGGGTTGAGTTCAGGATGCTGCAATACCAAGGTCCACAAAGAGGCACACGCTCTTCCTTGGATACAGCAAGCTAGTTTGCCAAATATGCTTCTACCTAGTTTTCTTGCTCGTGAAGAACACTGAAAGCACGCTAGGCCTAGCATCCTGAAATACATCCAGGGTAAACAGTTCCATTAAAAGCTGCAAAATGCCTAAACCAGGCCTTAAGCTACACTTATCAACGAGTAAGCCTCACTGACCTCAATGTGACTTACATCCAAGCAGGCAAGGAAAGGGTCAAGTCCAAGCAGAACACTCAAAGGTTTCAACTGTGGCCATTCAACTACTCCCACGACAAATATGTTTCCCGAAAACATCAAGTAGCCACAAAAAAATGGTCTTTATATGAGAAGCAAGGTCACGCCTTTCACTCAGTGTCGGAATGGAAAAAGACGTAACTGAATTACGATATTTTTTTTAAATTACCTGCAGAAATACAAGAGTAGGTACCCATTTCAGCACATTTGAAAGGCACATGGGTTCGGGGTTCAAAATTACCTGCTCGGCTCCATACATGGTGGCGAACTGGATAAACTCCTCTATCCGCACAAAGCCATCTCCATCTCCATCCAGGGCATCAAAGACGGCTCGGAGCCGGGAAGCATCTTCTGTAGAACTTGGAGGCTCCTCACCTGGATGATGCTCGGACTCCCCAAATTCAAGGTGGGGGCTGAGGTCACCTGGGGAACAAAAAGCTGGGAAAAGGTCCACTCCCCCCATGGGGGCCAGGTCTAAGGGTCTCAACAAAGGGCTCCCCGGGCAGCTCTGGGCCTGATAGCTTTCCCCCTTGGGAGCCCAGAACAGGAGTCCATCGAAGGGGGCCTCCTCCCGAAGAGACTCCATAGCGATGAACGAGTCCCTTTCCGCCGGCAGAACCACCGAGGCTTCAGGCACCGGTTCTCCTGGGTCCGATCCTTCTGCAATCAGGTGTAAATCCGGAGCAGCCGCAGGCCCAGCCTGCTCCTCGGAGGAGGAAGCCAATGCAACCCCTTCCCCTCCCTCAAGGTCCCCCAAGGCGTCCCGCACCGGAACCAGGTTCAAATCCAACCCGTACCCGGGGCAATCCGGATCAGCAGCGCCACCTGCACCGCTTCCGCGGCCGCTGATTGGCTCCGGCTCCACCAGTAGGCTCACCTCCGCTTTTCCCAGGGGGTAGAGATAGCCTTCCATGGGGCCGTCGGAGCAAAGGGGCCGCTGGTCCCTTTCGGAGGGGAGCTTCAGGCCGTTGCAAACGCGCTCCAGGATCTTCTCGCCGGCGCCGGGGGGCATGATCCGGAGCGGAGGCGGTTTCCCCTGGGGGCTCTCCCGGGAGAGGAGGACGAAATCCGGATCGGGTCCTTCTTTCGGGCGGTAGGGGCCGTTGTGCTCGGCCAAGAGCTGCCCCAGCGCCAGCAGCGTCGCCTCACGATCCGGTTTGGCCCCCGGATCGTTGGCAAGAGTCCTTAGCAAATCCGGATCCATTTTCATCAGAGAAGGCGGAGGGGGGCTTGCAAGAAGGGATCCGCTTTCCCGGCTTCTCCAGCGGCGATGTCAAGAGGAGAAGGTCCCGGAGGCCGTTCGGCGTCGCCTTAGCGGCCGCCCCCCCATCACGCGGTGGGGCTGGGGGCGCCGCGGAGCCGCCGAGGGACCGAGCCGGGATGCCGCCTCCTCCTGGCTTCCATCGAAGAGCAACCCAAGGCCCGGGGAGGAAGAGCGGAGGGGGAAGCAAAGGCAGATTAAAAAAAAAAAAAATGAAGGGTGGGGGAGATTCGATTGCAATGCAAAAAAATAACAATCCCGGGGGGAAATTGCTGCAATGCAAACGGGCGCCGCTTGCAAAGGACGGCCCTGCCCGGGAAGGGGGGGGGGGTTGCAAATAAAAAGGGGGTGCAAAAAGAAAAAAACCAGAGATCGGGGCTCTCCGCACCGCTTAACGTGCCATCTTTCCGACCCCCACCCAGTTCTTAGCTTGGAGCCGTGAACAACTGCCTCGCTTTCTTTCCCCGCAAGCCGGCTACAGAGGGCGGGCGGCTTCGCCTCTGTCTGCCCGGCGGCAGCCCGAGCAAGCTCCGCCCATTCGGGGCGGAGAGGAGGTGGGCTTTGTGGCTCTCCCCATCAGGCTCCGCCCGCCGCCTGGCCCAGGCGAAGTCATCGGCCGCTCTTGTTCCTGGCGAAGAAAGGCGACACTCGTGGAGCATCCGTCGCGCAAGCTGGCCGCGGCCTTGTTTGCATGATAGGGTTGTCAGTCCCCAGGTGGGAGCAGGGGATCCCCCGGTTTGGAGGCCCTCCCCCGCTTCAGGGTTATCAGAAACGACTGGTGTTTGCACAGGGGGACTACCTTTACCTTGTAGTTGGAGCCCCAGTGGAAAAGGTGGACTATAAATAAAAACAAAAATTTAACAAGGAAGAGGTGCCTTGTTGAATTAGATCCATCTGTCCAAGGTGTCCAGCATCCAGGCTCACACGGTGGCCAACTAGTTGCCCTGGAAGGCCAGGAGACAAGGCGGGGTCCATGCACTTGCACCCTGGGATTCAGAGGGTGATTGCCTCTGGAAGTGGAGGTTCCCTTTCGGTGGGAGGTGCCAACCAACCAAATTTTCAGAGTCCCCCAGTTTATTATATTCGAGGTCAGAGGTCATTCCATAGAAAAAGAGGTGCAGGAGCTCATTAGCACAACTTATTTGCTTGCACCCCCCTGACTTCACCGGAAGGTGGGCTAAATTATATCAGCTCAGCATCTACCTTGAAAATGTTTCTTGAATTAGAATTGTCATAAGAACATAAGAGAAGCCATGTTGGATCAGGCCAATGGCCCATCCAGTCCAACACTCTGTCACACAGGGGCCAAAAAAGAAAGGCGGTTCACAAGTGGGGCTAAAAGCCCTTCCACTTTGCCCCCCCCCCAAGCACCAAGAATGCAGAGTATCACTTCCCCAGACAGTTCCAATAATATGCTATGGCTAATAGCCACTGATGGACCTCTGCTCCATATTTTTATCCAAACCCCTCTTGAAGCTGGCAATGCTTCCCATCATACTTTGTAAATGACTTTCTCTTCTGCGGCCACAGTGGCATGAGGAAGATTTCCATCTGTCTGTTTGATATGTTTTGGTGATTTCCCCCCTTTTTTGTGCAGAAAAATATTAGAAAGTTTGTCAGCTCTTAGAGTTCAGCAAAATTTTCACAGGGGGTTTGAACAATGGAGCCCTAAAGCAAGTATTGGTGTGGGGGTAGTTTAAGAAAGAAAGCACAATAAAATTTAGAGGTTCTGGAGTTCTGCTCCTGTGAGCTCCTACCCAAAATGAGACCTGTTTGAGATATTAATACCCTGCTTTCCTCCCCAGTGGGGACTTAAGTTAACACAAAGTCACATCCCCCCCCCCTTCCTATATCTGGAAACCTTCCAAATGTAGCCTGCATGGCACATGGGGGGGGGGCTTTGTAGTGCTGATCCAGTGTTAAGGGGGGGGGGGGTACATGAACTCTGGTTGCCAACTTCTGGTTGGGAGTTGGAACATTCCTGGAGATTTGAGGGTGGAGTCTGCAGAGACCTCATCAGGGTATAATCCCAAAGAGTCTACCCTCCAAAGCGGCCATTTTCTTCAGAAGAACTGATTTCTAGTCTGGAAATCAGTTGTGATTCCTGGGGATCTCCAGGCTGCACCTGCTGGTTGGCAACACAGCTGTGTACATAATAGCACTTAAAAAAAATCACTACATGCATCTCAGGGTTGATTCCTGGTGTTGAATCTTAATTCTGCATGAGACCGGGTTTGAGGGTTGCAAAGTTCAATTCAAGAAATATCTGGGGACTTTGGGGGTGGAGCCAGGAGACTTTGGGGTTGGAGCCAGGAGTGAGATTGTGGCAAGCATAACTGAACTCCAAAGGGAGTTCTGGACATCACATTTACAGAGACCGTACAACTTTTAAATGCCTTCCCTCCATTGGAAACCATGAAGGATAGGGACACCTTTGGGGGCTCATGGAATTGGACCCCCCCTCCCCCGTCCAATCTTTTTGAAACTTGGAGGGTATTTTGAGGAGAGGCACTGGATGCTATGCTAAAAATCTGGTCATCTACCTCAAAAAACAGCCTCCCTCCAGAACCCCAGATACCCGTGGATCAATTCTCCATTATACCCTATGGGAATCAGTCTCCATAGGGAACAATGGAGTGCCCAGCAGATATTTTCCTCTCCACACCGCCACTTTCTGATGACCCTGAAGCGGGGGGAGGGCCTCCAAACTGGGAGATCCCCTGCCGCCACCTGGAGATTGGCAACCCTGCAGGGGGGTTTTCAATATAATTCAAATCTTCCACAAGCGAAGCGGGCGGTTTCTTCAAGTACATCAATCGCCCACGCTTGTTTTGGCCGGAAAAACTAGCTGTGAACCGCAAAACTTATTGCCCTTTCTTGGCTCCAACCGCCGCCGCAGCGGTTTGAAGGATGACGTCACACAGCAACGGCCTCAAGACGTTGGCAACCTTGCCCACAGCCGAGCCTGCCGCGCATGCGTCAAGATAGGCCGGCATTAAAGGGCCAGCCGGGCTCTTTAAACCCATTCGATTTGCGATCTTTGTGCCAGCGCGGTTGAAAGCGCAGCCAACTGGCAATTGCTGGAGACCTATTTCCAACATATATATTTTTTTAAACTTGCTATTTACTTCTGCGGATTTTCACGTGCTGTGAAGGGAATGCACCGCAAACTCTGGTGTGTATTTTAAAGCCAAAGCATTAAAGTATAAGCTGGATTTTTTTGTATTACTTTTCAATCAAAGCAATGGCTTGCATCCCTTTGAAATCGGAGACTGACACCTGGTTTTCCCTGGACCACATGCCTTGTTGGTCAGAAACAGCAGAACACAGTTTTAAGTCCAATTGGGGCACCTTTAAGACCAATAACGTCTAATTCTGGGGATAAGCTTTTGTGTGCATTAGGGTTGCCAGGTCTGGGTTGGAAAATACCTGGAGACTTCGGGGGTGGATCCAGGAGAGGGCGGGGTTTGGGGAGGGGAGGGGCCTCAGAAGGGTACAATGCCCTAGAGCAGGGGTGGACAAACTTGCTTAACATAAGAGCCACGTAGAATAAATGTCAGAGTCTCAGACATGTTTGAGAGTTGCAGGATGTTAACATCAGATGTTTGAGAGCCACAAGACAGGGAGGGAGGGAAGGAGGAAGGAAAGCAAACAGACTGGGGAGGGAGAGGTGGAAAGAAAGCAACTTTAAATAAATTCTCCAAGCCACTAGCTCACTTGGCTTGGAGATGTGATTTAAAGAGAGAAATGCCTTTTCCAAGTCAGCTGATGGGGGGTTTTGAGAGCCACACAATATGCATGAAAGAGCTGCACGTGGCTCTCGAGCCGCAGTTCGGCTACCCCTGTGCTAGAGTCCACTCTTCAAAGCAGCCATTTCCCCAGGGGAGCTGATCTCTGCCAGCAGAAGATCAATTGTAAGAGCGGAAGCTCTCCAGGCCCCACCTGGAGGCTGGCAACCCTAGCTGTGCATGCACACTTAGCATGAACATATGAAGCTGCCTTATACTGAATCAGACCCTCGGTCCATCAAAGTCAGTATTGTCAACTCAGGCGGGCGGCTGCTCTCCAGGGTCTCAAGCTGAGGGTTTTCACACCTATTTACCTGGACCTGGGGGGTTTTGGGGGGTGGGCTCCCTCTGGGAATCCTACCCCCCCAGGGAAAGTGCATGCGCAATACATAGCCTCTCCTCTCCTGGTGTAGTGAACGCCGCGTGGTCACTGTCTGGCTATGCCTGGCAGATGGTCACTGCAATGGCCTCTCCTGCATTACTGCATCCGTAGCAACACCTTCTCGCTGGTCCCCCCCGTTTTCACAGAGTTTGCTACGTCATGGTGCGACCGAATTGTCCGGCGGTATAACCGGATGGGCAGGCTGGGCCCACCAACTTCGTCAGCCTAAGAGAAGGAAAACTCTAACATCAAACCCGGGCAGATAGAGCTCGTTAATGTAACACCTACCACCTGGAGGACTCACTGCCGGCGTCCCGGCTTACTGGGCCATGGCAGATGACCCCCAGGTGAAAGGGTGGAGCCAGTACCGCGCACACTGCGCTTCACCTAAAAAATTCCTCTGCGCAGGCCTGAAGGGCATATCCACACACACAACCCACAACGCATCAAGTCCTGCAGCGATAGGCAAGGGGCGAAACGGCAGGTGGAAGGTGCCACTGGAAGCCGCAGTCCCGATCCTGCATGTAGGCGGTTCAGGATATTGGTCGCCTGATGCTAACCCGGAGACGAAAGCATCTTTCGGCAGCACCCTGAACGACCAAGCAGCCTTATCTAGGGACAGCACTGCTTGCTCCACACGGAGAGGGGCCTAGAAAAGGTGGCTTAAACAAAGCTCGTCTCCCCCACCCCAGTTGGCTAGCCGCGGTCAACGGGCATCCTTACTTGCGGTCGAAAAATAACAACAAAGAAAAGGCATGCACCTGCCTCACAAAGTGTGCAAAGACTAAAGCTTGCGTGTTGGAACATCAGAACCATGCTTG
Organism: Heteronotia binoei; assembly: GCF_032191835.1. Taxonomy (NCBI): domain Eukaryota; kingdom Metazoa; phylum Chordata; class Lepidosauria; order Squamata; family Gekkonidae; genus Heteronotia; species Heteronotia binoei. The sequence continues at coordinate 13,488,322 of NC_083242.1, read as the reverse complement.
ACACAGTAGGCAGTGGTCGCCCTGAACGACGCTCTGCTCTCATTGCCCACGAACTTCTCAGGTTGAATATCGACATAGCAGCTCTCAGTGAGGTCCGTTTCCCTGAGGAAGGTAGTCTTCAAGAACACGGTGCTGGCTATACCCTCTACTGGTCAGGTAAGTCAAAGGCTGAGAGCCGCCTTTCTGGCGTTGGCTTCATGGTCAGGAACTCCATTGCCTCCAAACTCGAAAACCTTCCAACAGGTCACTCAGATCGCATCATGTCCATGCGCCTCCCACTTCAAAACAAGCAGCATGCAACACTCTTCAGTGTGTATGCCCCAACCCTTCAAGCAGATCCTGCCGAAAAGAACAAGTTCTATGCTGATCTACGCAACCTCGTACGGAAGACCCCTACAGAGGACAAGGTGATCATCCTTGGCGACTTCAATGCCAGAGTAGGTAAAGACTCGGAAGCCTGGAAAGGAGTACTTGGCAAACACGGCATTGGCAACTGCAATGACAACGGGCGCCTCCTGCTAGAATTCTGCAAGGAGCACCAGCTCACCATCACCAACACTATCTTCCAGCAGAAGAACAGTCTGAAGACAACCTGGATGCACCCACGGTCCAAGCATTGGCACCTTATCGACTACATTCTGGTGCGCCAGAGAGACCTTCGGGATGTCTTACACACCCGAGTAATGCCCAGCGCAGAATGTCATACGGATCATCGTCTTGTACGCTGCAATCTCCGTCTTCACTTTAAACCCACACCCAGGAGAGGAGGTATCCCTCGGAGGAAGTTTCAGGTTGGCAGCCTCCAGTCAGCCGAAGTTAAATCTGCCTTCCAGGCAAAACTCCAGTCAAGAATTGAGGACCTCAGTTGCCCCACAGACCCTTCTCCAGAAGCACTCTGGGAACACCTAAAAACTACCGTCCTGCAGATCTCTGAAGAAGTCCTCGGGTTCTCCACAAGGAAGAACAAGGACTGGTTTGATGAGAACAATCAAGAGATCCAAGAATTACTGGCAAAAAAGAGATCTGCCTACCAAGCACATCTTGCTCAGCCCTCCTGTCCTGGGAAAAAAGCAACCTTTCGCGCTGCATGTAGCAACTTCCAGCGCAAGCTTCGAGACATTCAGAACGAGTGGTGGACCAAGCTTGCAGAGAGAACCCAGCTGTGGGCAGACACTGGTGATTTAAGAGGGTTCTACGAAGCCCTGAAGGCAGTATATGGTCCATCATATCAGGCTCAGAGTCCCTTGCATAGTGCAGACGGCCAAGTGCTCCTCACAGACAAGGCATCCATACTGAACCGGTGGTCGGAGTATTTTCAGGTTCTCTTCAGTGCCACCCGCGTTGTTCAAGATTCAGCAATCCACCTCAACCCACTTCAACCGGTGAAAACAGAGTTGGATGAGATCCCCACCCTAGAAGAGACTGTTAAAGCCATCAAGCAACTGAAAAGTGGCAAGGCAGCAGGAGTTGATGGAATTCCACCAGAGATCTGGAAGCATGGGGGCACAGTACTACATAGCTCACTTCACAAAGTACTTGTCACCTGCTGGGAACAAGGCAAATTACCACAGGACTTTCGCGATGCAATCATCATCACCCTATACAAGAACAAAGGGGAAAAGTCAGACTGCTCCAACTACCGGGGGATAACCCTGCTCTCCATCGCAGGCAAAATCCTTGCCAGAATACTCCTGAACAGACTGGTGCCCACCATTGCAGAAGAACTCCTCCCAGAGAGCCAGTGCGGCTTCAGAGCTAACAGGAGCACCACCGACATGGTATTTGTTCTCAGGCAGCTCCAAGAGAAATGCAGGGAACAGAACAAGGGTCTGTATGTGACTTTTGTCGACCTTACCAAAGCTTTCGATACCGTTAGCAGGAAAGGCCTGTGGCAAATCTTGGAACGTTTAGGATGTCCCCCAAGGTTCCTCAGCATGATCATCCAGCTACACGAAGACCAGCGAGGCCAAGTCAGACACTGCAACGACCTCTCGGAGTCCTTCCCAATAGGCACAGGTGTAAAGCAAGGCTGCGTTCTTGCGCCAACTCTCTTTACGATCTTCTTTAGCATGATGCTTCAAAGAGCCGCAGTAGATCTAGATGAGGACGATGGTGTCTACATCCGCTATCGCACCGATGGCAGCCTGTTCAACCTGAGGCGACTAAAGGCACACTCCAAGACAATGGAAAAACTCATCCGAGAGCTACTGTTTGCTGATGATGCTGCACTCGTCTCCCACTCGGTATCAGCTCTGCAGCATATGACGTCCTGCTTTGCAGAGGCTGCCAAGCTATTCGGCCTAGAAGTTAGTCTGAAGAAGACAGAAGTTCTCCACCAGCCTGCACCCCAGGAAGATTATCACCCTCCCTGCATCACTGTGGGTGAATCAGTTCTGAAGACAGTCCAGCAGTCCAGCTACCTGGGGTGCATCATCTCCTCAGATGCCAAGATCGACAAGGAGATTGACAACAGGCTGGCAAAGGCAAACCGTGCATTTGGCCGACTGCACAAAAGAGTGTGGAGCAACAAGCATCTGAAAAAAGGCACAAAGATCAATGTTTACAAAGCTGTTGTGATGACAACCCTCATCTATGGCTCCGAATCGTGGGTTTTATACCGTCATCACCTGCGACTCCTTGAGCGCTTTCATCAGCGCTGCCTTCGCACCATCCTCAACATCCACTGGAGTGACTTTGTGACCAACACTGAAGTCCTCAAGCGGGCAGAGGTTACCAGCATCGAGGCACTGCTGTTGAAGACGCAGCTGCGCTGGGCAGGGCATATTTCTAGGATGGAAAACCACCGCCTTCCCAAGATTGCCCTGTATGGCGAACTCTCCACCGGCCATCGAAATAGAGGGGCACCAAAGAAGAGGTACAAGGACTCCTTGAAGAAATCCCTTAGCACCTGTCACATCAACCATCACCAGTGGTCTGACCTAGCCTCAGATCGCAAAGCATGGAGGCACACCATCCACCAGGCTGTCTCTTCCTTTGAGAACGCACGCATAGCTGGTCTTGAGGACAAAAGGAGATTGAGGAAGAATCACACTGCTACAGCACCAACCCCAAATCAGACTTTTCCCTGCAGCTACTGTGGCCGGACCTGCCTGTCCCGCATTGGTCTTGTCAGCCACCAGCGAGCCTGCAGCAAACGTGGACTATTGCACCCTTCTTAAATCTTCGTTCGCGAAGCCAAGCCGAGAGACCTGGACCCTTATTAGTTGGAGATGCCAGGGACTGAACATGGGGCCTTCTGCTTACCAAACAGATGCTCTACTACTGAGCCACCATCTCTCCCAATGAGCCACTGTCCCTCCCAGCCTCATACCCTGAATAGAACTTGGTTTGTCTCCAAAGTGCCACTGGACTTTAAGTTGATTCTGCCCACCTGAATCTATCTGAAGAAGCGTACATTGCACACAAAACCTTATACCCAGAAATAAACATGGCTTCTCTTAAGTCACCAGCCATTACATAGAGGTCTGGGCGGGGGGGGGGGGGAGGGTGTTGCCAGGAAGGGCTTATTAGAGTCAAGATGCATAAGTAACTGAGCAGTAAAGACAGCTGAAACTGGATGGAGACAAATAGCAGCAAATCAGCATACAGCATAACAAAAGAATCTACAAACAGATGGAAAACCTGAATCTATCCTGAGCAAATGACATTCCAAACCAGGGGTGGCCAAACGGTGTCTTGGAAACCACGTGGCTCTTTCGCACATATTGCATGGCTCTTGAAGTTCCCAGCAGCCCATCAGATGGCCTGGAGACAGCATTTGTCTCTTTAAACCACTTCTTCAAGCCAAGCCAGCCGGCAGCTTCAATAATGCATTTAAAGTTAAAGTTGCTTTCTTTCCACCTTTCTGCCTCCCTCCCCCACATCTATTTTCCTTCCTTCCTTCCTTCCTTCCTTCCTTCCTTCCTTCCTTCCTTCCTTCCTTCCTTCCTTCCTTCCTTCCTTCCTTCCTTCCTTCCTTCCTTCCTTCCTCCTATCCACCCACCCATCCATCTTGTGGCTTTCTGACATTCATATCTTGTGGTTTTCAAAAATCTGCCATTTATTCTATGTGGCTCTTAACGTTCAGCAAGTTTGGCCAACTCTGTTTCAAACCCAGCCAAGAGTCAACTGGCAACTGAGGGACCATTTATGGTGCAAGCTTTTTGAAATGAAATGGAAATCCAGGTGGGCAGCTGTGTTGGTATGAAACAACAGAACAAAGTTAAGAGTCCAGGCTGGACTCTCGAGTCCAGACTACGCAGCAGCACCTTTAAGATCAACAGAGTTTTGTTAAAAGTATGAGCTTTCGAATGCACGCACACTTCCACACAAAAGCTCATACCCTGAGTAAAACTTCGTTGGTTTAAAGGTGTCACCAGACTCTTAGCTTTGTCCCATTTTATAGAGGTGACACACAGAGGACTTGTGTTTCTGGACCTCCAGGTGATCTGGGCAGGGAACTCAAAATCCATGCAAAGCTGAAAACATTCCATGAATCGATTTAAGGGAAGCTCCAAAGAGAGCTGCCCTCCCCAGGCTCCACCCCCAAATCTCCAGGAGTTTCCCAGCCTGGATTTGGAAACCCGACTTTCCCATCCCCTGCAGGTGGCCAGGGGGGAGCTGGCCCATACTAAAGAGAGGCCAGGAGCATGGGGTTTTTTTTCTGGTCAGAGCTCCTTTGCATATTAGGCCACTCCCCCGTGATGTAGCCAATCCTCCAAGAGCTTACAGGGCTCTTCGTACAGGGTCTACTGTAAGCTCCAGGAGGATTGGCTGCATCTTGGGGGTTTGGCCTAATATGCAAACAGAGCCCTGGTATTCACCAACCATCTTGAAGGAGACTAGCAAAAGTCAACATGGCCTCCACAGTCTCCTCCACGGACGCTTTCGCTTGGCCAAGGAGGAAATCTCAAGGATGCATAATCAATTCTGATCGGCATAAATCTTTGCAAGCCATCTTTTCATAGAATCATAGAGTTGGAAGGGACCCCCAAGGTCATCTAGTCCATTCCCCTGCACAATGAAGGAAACTCACAAATACATCCCCCTAAATTCACAGGATCTTCATTGCTGTCAGCCATCTGTTGTTGTTCAGTCGCACAGTCAAGTCCAACTCTTTGAGAACCCATGGACAAACTCATGCCAGGCCCTCCTGCCTTCCACCATCCTCCAAAGTCTGCTCAAATTCATGTTTGTTACATCAGTAACACTGTCCAGCCATCTCATCTTTTGCTGTCCCCTTCTTCTTTTGCCTTCTGTCCTTCCCAGCATCAGGGTCTTCTCCAGTGAGTGCTCCCTTCTCATTTGGTGGTCAAAGTATTTGAGCTTCAGCTTCAGCATCTGACCTTCCAGGGAACAGTCTGGGTTGATTTCCCTTAGGACTGACTGATTGGATCTTCTTGCAGTCCAAGGGACTCTCAAGATTCTTCTCCAGCACCGCAGCTCAAAAGCATCTATTCTTCTGTGCTTGGCCTTCCTTATGGTCCAACTCTCACAGCCATACATTACTACTGGGAATACCATTGCTTTGACTATACGGACTTTTGTTGGCAGGGTGATATCTCTACTTTTTATTATACTGCCCAGGTTCGCCATAGCTGTCCTCCCAAGGAGCAAATATCTTTTAATTTCATGGCTACAGTCACCAACTGCAGTGATCTTGGATCCCAGAAATGTGATAGCCATCTAGCCTCTGTTTAAAAACTTCCAAGGAAGGAGAGCCTACCACCTCCTGAGGAAGCCTGTTCCACTGAGGAACCGCTGGGTTTTTTTGAATGGGGGACATCTTTGAAGGGGTGGAAAGGGAAGGGAGAGATTCAGGGCTGACTTGTTTTATTTTTGGTTTTAACTGAAAACATTTTTTAGCTACAATGGTGAGCTGCCTTGAATCGCAAGGAAAGGTGGGATTATAAATGTTTTCATAACTAATTGTATCAAAAACACCTTTTAAAATGTCACTTGTTCGACAGGAAGGAATCTCTTGGGTGCTCATTATTGCGTTGATCCTTGTTGCCCGGGTAACAGTGACGCATCGTCTTTTGTGACATCACCCTCGATGATCGGCCGTTGGTCAGTTAGGGTCAAGAATGTCGATCGGTTGGCTTCGTTGAAGAGCTTCTCTGGTTTTCTTTGAACAGCTGTGTTTTGTTTGAATTTCTTTGAAGTTTCATCAGAAAAGAGAGAGAGATTTATTATTCCTGGGGAGGCGCCATGGCTCAGAGGCAGAGCCTCTGTTTTGTACGCAGAAGGTCCCAGGTTCAAACCCGAGAATCTCCAGTTAAAAGGACTGGGCAGCAGGTGTTGGGAAAGACCTCTGCCCCCTGGAAAGCTGCTGCCAGTCATTGTAGACAAGACTAACCCTGATGGACGAAGAAGGGTCTGATTCAGTAGAAGGAAGCGTCACGTGTATTTATGTATATTTGTAGCTTTGGTTTTTTTACAGTTTCATCCATATAATTTTTAATTGGTCTTACAGCTTCATGGAAGATACAGGACTATTTGCGATTTTTACGCTTTAAGACTAGGTGTTGTCTTAATTTTCTTCAGTCTGAAAAACCCTAGAGTGTTTTTTTAAGCTGTTATAGTTAGCAAAAAGAGCCCCATGGCGCAGAGTGGTAAAGCTGCAGTACTGCAGTCCAAGCTCTGCTCACGACCTGAGTTCGATCCTGGCAGAAGCTGGGTTCAGGTAGCCAGGTCGAGGTTGACTCAGCCTTCCATCCTTCCGAAGTTGGTAAAAAGAGTACCCAGCTTGCTGTGGGGAAAGGGTAGATGATTGGGGAAGCCAATGGCAAACTACCCCGTAAAAAGTCTGCCATGAGAACGTTGTGAAAGCAACATCACCCCAGACCATCCCAGAAACAACTGGTGCTTGCACAAGGGACTACCTTTACCTTTTAAAAAAGTTAGCAATGGTTAATAATGCTAGAGAAAAGTGGCAGAAAAAGAGGAAGACCCAACACAAAATGGATAGACTCAACAAAAGAAGCCGCAGGCCTCTGTTTGCAAATTCAGCCGGAACGCCTCCAAGAAGTACCCAAGGAGATAATATAAATGAAATTCGCTCTGATCTGCATGGAGATCTCCTCTGTGACAACGAGGAGCTAAGGGAACTCATCCAGATTAGGCTCAGGGTAACCAGGGTTTTTTTCATAGAAAAAGCCCAGCATGAACTCATTTGCATATCAGGCCACACCCCCTGACATCACCAGGAGGAGCTCATTTGCATATCAGGCCACACACCCTGCCACCAAGCCAGCCAGAAATGTGTTCCTGTGCATTCCTGCCCAAAAAAAGCAGTGGTGACTAATAACAGCTTTACATTGGGTAATTCTTTATTACCATCAGATGTCCATCTGTTGATGGAAGGTGACACACAACAGTCTCTGGAAGTTCATATTCATCAGTTTGCCTTCTTTTGAAGAAGAACACCCTCCCCCCATTACCTCCTGACTTCCCACCCATATCAAACAGAGCAGTAATATCCCCTGCTAAGGTGTCTGAAGCCCGGTTGGAGAATACAGCTTTAGAAGGTGATATTGGATTTATATCCCGCCCTCCACGCCGAACCTCAGAGTCTTGGAGTGACTCACAATCTCCTTTATCTTCCTCCCCCACAACAGACACCCTGCGAGGTGGATGGGGCTGAGAGGGCTCCCATAGCTGCTGCCCTTTCAAGGACAACCTCTGCCAGAGCTATGGTTGACCCAAGGCCATTCCCGCAAGTGCAAGTGGAGGAGTGGGGAATCAAACCCGGTTCTCCCAGATAAGAGCCTGCACACTTAACCACTACACCAAACTGGCTCTTAAATTCGCAGTACCTTCAGGAAAGTCACCATTTGATGGAGAGAGGACAGTGAAGACAGAAACCAATCCCACTTTCCAGAGGACAGGTTCTAAACCTAGTCATTATTGACACTTGCGTTCAGAAAAGTCTCTTCTTCGGTTGCTCTCTTGGAACATATAAGGGGCGCTCAGCAAAATTAACATTCGTTGACAATAGCCACTATCTTTGAGGAGATCTTAGAGACTCAGCCTTGAGAGGAGCTGGTTTTGCTGCATGCTGGTTTGAAGCAACTCCTTGTGTCAAATGTAGTCGGGGAAAGGACCACCCATCTCAACCCTGCGTGTAACCAGGCCAGGTCAGCAAGGTCGGGGGGGGCATTCATCCTAAATTCTGAGGGTAGCCTGGTCTGGTTGGCAGGGGGAGGGGGTCACCCATCTTAAGCCTGAGGGAAGCCAGGCCTGGTCTGCAAAAGGAGGAGCTGATCTTTCCGAGCATAAAAGCAGATCTCCAGGCCCAATCTGGAGGCTGGCAAATCTAGAGTAACTTCTTATCTACTACTGCCATCCGTGGACTTTCGCTACACTCCAACAAGGAGACTTGATTCATTATTGCCAGAAACAGACTTGGAACCAGGATTTTTTTTGTAGCAGGAACGCCTTTGCATATTAGGCTACACCTCCCTGATGTAGGCAATCCTCCAAGAGCTTGCAGGGCTCTTCGTACAAGGCCTACTGTAACCTCCAAGAGGACTGGCTCCATCAAGGGGTCGTGGCCTAATATGCAAAGGAGTTCCTGCTACAAAAAAAGCCCTGCTCGGAGCGAATATTGTTAGTTTCCTACTTCAGTTATATGTTTGTACTGCATTAAGAACCTTTCGCTTACGTTTTTTGTTATTGTGTCCACGGTTTTTTTTTCATACTTGTTTTTGTCTTTGTTTTCTCTCGCCACTGGGACAGGACCAGGTTTCGAGACCAGCGATGAAACCAGAGGAGCGGGGGCAGGAGCCAGATGTCAACAGCTGTTTCCCGGGAACATCTTCCTTGGCCCATCGCCCTTCCAGTCGACAAGATTCTGCCGGTGGCTCCAATGGAGATGAGAGGCTGAGGTCTGGGCCATATCACCTGGAGGACGTCCATCCCGATCCTGTGTTTCTTTGTCTTTCTCTTTGTTTTTCTCTCGCTTTTGTCTTTGTTTTGTCTCGCAGGTGTGACGGGACCACCGATGGAGTCAGAGGAGCAAGGCAGGAAAAAGATGGCAACAGCTACTTCCCATGAGTGGCCAAGGCCTTCACTGGTTCAGCTAGGGGCGGGGGCACCTTCCAACCAAGCACAGCTAGCCTTGAATAACTGTTGATTGTGGATCTTCCAATGGAGTGTTACTAGCCTTGAGTGGCTATTGAGAGAGCACCTCCAAATTGAGCAATGCTAGCCATGTGTGGCTACAGAGTGTACACCTCCACATTGAGCAATCCTAGCCTTGTGTGGCTACAGAGTGTACACCTCCACACTGAGCAATGCTAGCCCTCTGAGGCTACAGAGCGTGCATCTCCACATTGAGCAATGGTAGCCTTGTGTGGCTACAAAAAGTGCACCTCCACAATGAGCAATGCTAGCCTACTGAGAGGACAGCTATGGCAAACCTAGGCAGCATTATAAAAAAGTAGAGACATCACACTGCCGACAAAAGTCTGTTTAGTCAAAGCAGAGGTATTCCCAGAAGTACTGTATGGCTGTGAGAGTTGGACTATAAGGAAGGCCGAGCACTGAAGAATAAATGTTTTCAAACTGTGGTGCTGGAGAGTTCTCTTGAGAGTCTCTTGGAGGGCAAAGAGATCTAGTCAGTCAGTCCTAAAGGAAATCAACGCAGACTGTTCCCTGGAAGGTCAGATGCTGAAGCTGAAGCTCAAAGACTCTGGCCACCAAAGGAGAAGGGAGCGCTCACTGGAGAAGACCCTGGGATGCTGGGAAAGTCAGAAGGCAAAAGAAGAAGTGGACAGCAAAGGATGAGATGGTTAGACAGTGTGGTTGATTCAACGAACATGAATTTGAGTGAACTTAGGAGGATGGCGGAAGATGGAAGGGCCTGGTGATCACAAAGAGTCGCTTGACTGTGTGACTGAACAACAAAAACCTTGAGTGGTTATTTAGAGACTTCCTCCAAATTTAGCGTTGCTAGCCTTGAGTGGCAACTGAGGGTACACCTCCAAATCGAGCATTGCTAACCTTGAGAGGCAATTGAGGGCACACCTCCAAATCGAGCATTCCTAGCCCTGCGTGGCAACTGAGGGCACACCTCCAAATCGAGCATCGCTAGCCTTGAGTGGCAATTGAGTGCACACCTCCAAATCGAGCACAGTTAGCCTTGAGTGGCAATTGAGGGCATACTTCTAAACTGAGCAATGCTAGCCTTGAATGGCAACTGAGGGAGCACCTTCAAACTAAGCATTGCTAGCCTTCAGTGGCTTCAGAGAGTGCCCCTCCCAATTGAGCATAGCTAGCTGTGTGTGGCTGTGGAAGGTGCCCTCCCAACTGAGCATTCCTAGGGATTCTTTCCCCATGCTTAACCTGGGGAAGCCTTGTGACATTAATGGACTTTTGATACACTCCAACAAGGACACTTGTTTCATTATTGCTGTAAAAAGGCTTGGAACAAACATTGTTATTTTACTTTAGTGCAGGGCTTTTTTTGTAAGGAACCCCCCCCAGCAGGAACTCATTTGCATATTAGGCCACACCCCTGATGTCACCATTGTTTCGCATGGGGCTTTTCTGTGGGGAAAGCCCAGCAGGAACTCATTTGCATATCAGGCCACACCTGGTGATCCCAAGCCAACCAGAACAGCGTTCCTGTGCATTCCTGCTCAAAAGAAGCCTTGCTACTTCATGTTTGTACACTGTATTGTACCACTTCATGCATGAAGGGCCTTCCACTTATCTTTTTCGTTATTATGTCCATGTTTTTTTGTCTTGTTTTTGTTGTTGTTCTCTTTGTTTTTCTCTGTCTCTCTCGTTTTTGTCTTTGTTTTGTCTCGCAGCTGTGACAGGACCAGGTTTCGAGACCGGTGATGGAGCCAGAGGAGGAGTAAGATGTCAACAGCTACTTCCCAGGACCATCTTCCTTGGGCCATCTCCCTTCCCGTTGACGAGATTTTGCTGGTGGCTCTGATGGAGACGGGAGGCTGAGGTCTGGGCCACATTGTCTGGAGGACACCCATCCCCACCCTTAAGAACATAAGAACGTAAGAGAAGCCATGTTAGATCAGGTCAATGGCCCATCCAGTCCAACACTCTGTGTCACACAGTGGCAAAAAAAAATTTATATATATATAAATATATATATATATATATATATATATATATATATACATACACACACACACACACACACACACACTGTGGCTAATAGCCACTGATGGACCTCTGCTCCATATTTTTATCTAACACCCTCTTGAAGGTGGCTATGCTTGTGGCTGCCACCACCTCCTGTGGCAGCGAATTCCACATGTTAATCACCCTTTGGGTGAAGAAGTACTTCCTTTTATCCGTTTTAACCTGTCTGCTCAGCAATTTCATCGAATGCCCACGAGTTCTTATATTGTGAGAAAGAGAGAAAAGTACTTCTTTCTCTACTTTCTCCATCCCATGCATTATCTTGTAAACCTCTATCATGTCACCCCGCAGTTGACGTTTCTCCAAGCTAAAGAGTCCCAAGCGTTTCAACCTTTCTTCATAGGGAAAGTGTCATGGGCTGGGGCCGGGTCAGGCAAAGTCCAGGGGCAGTCCAAGGTCTGTAGCTGGTGAGCAAAGAGGGTCCAAGGCGCCAAAACCGAATCACAGTCCAGGTATCACAGGTCAGAGGTTCAGAAGCCAAAGTCAGGGGGTCCAGAAGTCAAAGCCAAAGTCAGGGGGTCCAGAAGCCAAAGTCAAAAGCCGAAGAGGATGCTAGAACATCAGGTAAGTGACTAGTTGCTTCCACAAAGCCTCCTCCCAAAGCCCACAGCTATATAGCCCTCTGCTGTCTGTTGCCCATTTGGGCTAATTGCTGGCTCAGAGAGGCAGCCAGGATCCTGCTGAGACTCAAGCATCCTCACTCCTAGAAGGGCCAGAATCCTTTCAAAACTCAGGGCTCAGGGAGCGTCTTGCTCGTGAGCGTGCCACCCTCCCCCGATCCCTGAGGTCCTGACGAAGGCGGTCACGCACACGAGCCACCCGAGAGGGCGAGGCAGGGGGGCTTGGATCTTCTCCAGCAGGTGGCAGGGGCACTGGTGCAGGTGGCAGCGGCACAGTTTCTTCTGCAGGCTCAGCTTCTTCTGCAGGGTCCCCAGTACCCATGACAGAAAGTGTTCCAGCCCTTTAATCATTCTAGTTGCCCTTTTCTGGACTTTCTCCAATGCTATATCCTTTTTGAGGTGCGATATCCTTTTTGAGATATCCTCATTTCTTTGTTTTGTCTTTGTTCTTCCTCTTTGTTTTGTCTCGCAGATGTGACAGGACCAGGTTTTGAGACCGGTGATGGAGTGAGAGAAGCAAGGGAGAAGCAAGTTGGAAACAGCTGCTTCTCAGGAGTCTAACTTGCGCCATCTCCTTTTCCGTTGACAAGATTCTGCTGATGGCTCTGATGGAGATGAGAGGTGAAGGCCTACGCTGGTTCAGCTGGGAGAAGGGGCCACCTCCCAACCAAGCATAACCAGCCTTGAGTGGCTATTGATCATGGACCTTCTAACAGAGTGGCTATCAAGAGAGCACTTCCAAATTGAGCAATGCTAGCCTCGTGTGGGTACAGAGAGTGCACCTCCACTTTGAGCAACACTAGCCATGTGGCTATTGAGAAAGCACCTCCACTTTGAGCAACACTAGCCTCGTGTGGCTACAGAGAGTGCACCTCCACTTTGAGCCATGCTAGCACCATGTGGCTACAGAGAGTGTACCTCCAAATAGAGCAATGCTAGCCATGTGGCTATTGAGAGAGCACCTCCACATTGAGCAATGCTAGCCTTGAGAGGCAATTGAGGGCACACCTCCAAACTGAGCATTGCTAGCCTTGAGTGGCAATTGAGGGCACACCTCCAAATTGAGCATTGCGAGGACTTCTATCCCCATGCTGAAGCAGGGTTTCTTATCTACTTGTGACATTAATGGACTTTCGATAGGCTCCAACAAGGAGACTTGATTCATTATTACCAGAAACAGACTTGGAACCAGGATTTTTTTGGTAGCAGGAACGCCTTTGCATATTAGGCTACACCTCCCTGATGTAGGCAATCCTCCAAGAGCTTGCAGGGCTCTTCGTACAAGGCCTACTGTAATCTCCAGGAGGATTGGCTCCATCAAGGGGTCGTGGCCTAATATGCAAAGGAGTTCCTGCTACAAAAAAAGCCCTGCTCGGAACGAATATCGTTAGTTTGCTACTTCAGTTATATGTTTGTACTGCATTAAGAACCTTTCGCTTACGTTTTTTGTTATTGTGTCCACGTTTGTTGTTTTCATGTTTGTTTTTGTCTTTGTTTTCTCTCGCCACTGGGACAGGACAGGTTTCGAGACCATCACCCTCGATGATCGGCCGTTGGTCAGTTAGGGTCAAGAATGTCGATCAGTTGGCTTCGTTGAAGAGCTTCTCTGGTTTTCTTTGAACAGCTGTGTTTTGTTTGAATTTCTTTGAAGTTTCATCAGAAAAGAGAGAGAGATTTATTATTCCCGGGGAGGCGCCATGGCTCAGAGGCAGAGCCTCTGTTTTGTACGCAGAAGGTCCCAGGTTCAAACCCGAGAATCTCCAGTTAAAAGGACTGGGCAGCAGGTGTTGGGAAAGACCTCTGCCCCCTGGAAAGCTGCTGCCAGTCGTTGTAGACAAGACTAACCCTGATGGACGAAGAAGGGTCTGATTCAGTAGAAGGAAGCGTCACGTGTATTTATGTATATTTGTAGCTTTGGTTTTTTTACAGTTTCATCCATATAATTTTTAATTGGACTTACAGCTTCATGGAAGATACAGGACTATTTGCGATTTTTACGCTTTACGACTAGGTGTTGTCTTAATTTTCTTCAGTCTGAAAAGCACTAGAGTGTTTTTTTAAGCGTATAGTTAGCAAAAAGAGCCCCGTGGCGCAGAGTGGTAAAGCTGCAGTACTGCAGTCCAAGCTCTGCTCACGACCTGAGTTCGATCCTGGCAGAAGCTGGGTTCAGGTAGCCAGGTCGAGGTTGACTCAGCCTTCCATCCTTCTGAAGTTGGTAAAAAGAGTACCCAGCTTGCTGTGGGGAAAGGGTAGATGATTGGGGAAGCCAATGGCAAACTACCCCGTAAAAAGTCTGCCATGAGAACGTTGTGAAAGCAACATCACCCCAGACCATCCCAGAAACAACTGGTGCTTGCACAAGGGACTACCTTTACCTTTTAAAAAAGTTAGCAATGGTTAATAATGCTAGAGAAAAGTGGCAGAAAAAGAGGAAGACCCAACACAAAATGGATAGACTCAACAAAAGAAGCCGCAGGCCTCTGTTTGCAAATTCAGCCGGAACGCCTCCAAGAAGTACCCAAGGAGATAATATAATTGAAATATGCTCTGATCTACATGGAGATCTCCTCTGTGACAACGAGGAGCTAAGGGAACTCATCCAGATTAGTCTCAGGGTGACCAGGGTTTTTTTCATAGAAAAAGCCCAGCAGGAACTCATTTGCATATTAGGCCACACACCCCGACATCACCAGGAGGAGCTCATTTGCATATCAGGCCACACACCCTGCCACCAAGCCAGCCAGAAATGTGTTCCTGTGCATTCCTGCCCAAAAAAAGCAGTGGTGACTAATAACAGCTTTACATTGGGTAATTCTTTATTACCATCAGATGTCCATCTGTTGATGGAAGGTGACACACAACAGTCTCTGGAAGTTCATATTCATCAGTTTGCCTTCTTTTGAAGAAGAACACCCTCCCCCCATTACCTCCTGACTTCCCACCCATATCAAACAGAGCAGTAATATCCCCTGCTAAGGTGTCTGAAGCCCGGTTGGAGAATACAGCTTTAGAAGGTGATATTGGATTTATATCCCTCCTTCCACGCCGAGTCTTGGAGTGGCTCACAATCTCCTTTATCTTCCTCCCCCACAACAGACACCCTGCGAGGTGGATGGGGCTGAGAGGGCTCTCATGGCTGCTGCCCTTTCAAGGGCAACCTCTGCCAGAGCTATGACTGACCCAAGGCCATTCCAGCAGGCGCAAGTGGAGGAGTGGGGAATCAAACCCGGATCTCCCAGATAAGAGT
Organism: Heteronotia binoei; assembly: GCF_032191835.1. Taxonomy (NCBI): domain Eukaryota; kingdom Metazoa; phylum Chordata; class Lepidosauria; order Squamata; family Gekkonidae; genus Heteronotia; species Heteronotia binoei. Next base: position 13,473,283 of record NC_083242.1, on the reverse strand, counting down.
CTGCACACTTAACCACTACACCAAACTGGCTCTTAGATTCGCAACACCTTCAGGAAAGTCACCATTTGATGGAGAGAGGACAGTGAAGACAGAAACCAATCCCACTTTCCAGAGGACAGGTTCTAAACCTAGTAATTATTGACACTTGCGTTCAGAAAAGTCTCTTCTTCAAGTGCTCTCTTGGAACATCTAAGGGGCGCTCAACAAAATTAACATTCGTTGACAATAGCCACTATCTTTGAGGAGATCTTAGAGACTCAGCCTTGAGAGGAGCTGGTTTCGCTGCATGCTGGTTTGAAGCAACTCCTTGTGTCAAATGTAGTCGGGGAAAGGACCACCCATCTCAACCCTGCGTGTAACCAGGCCAGGTCAGCAAGGTCGGGGGGGGCATTCATCCCAAATTCTGAGGGTAGCCTGGTCTGGTTGGCAGGGGGAGGGGGGTCACCCATCTTAAGCCTGAGGGAAGCCAGGCCTGGTCTGCAGAAGGAGGAGCTGATCTTTCCCAGCATAAAAGCAGATCTCCAGGCCCAATCTGGAGGCTGGCAAATCTAGAGTAACTTCTTATCTACTACTGCCATCCATGGACTTTCGCTACACTCCAACAAGGAGACTTGATTCATTGTTGCCAGAAACAGACTTGGAACCAGGAGTTTTTTTTATAGCAGGAACACCTTTGCATATTAGGCTACACCTCCCTGATGTAGGCAATCCTCCAAGAGCTTGCAGGGCTCTTCGTACAAGGCCTACTGTAACCTCCAAGAGGATTGGCTCCATCAAGGGGTCGTGTCCTAATATGCAAAGGAGTTCCTGCTACAAAAAAAGCCCTGCTCGGAACGAATATTGTTAGTTTCCTACTTCAGTTATATGTTTGTACTGCATTAAGAACCTTTCGCTTAGTTTTTTGTTATTGTGTCCACGTTTTTTTTTTTCATACTTGTTTTTGTCTTTGTTTTCTCTCGCCACTGGGACAGGACCAGGTTTCGAGACCAGCGATGAAACCAGAGGAGCGGGGGCAGGAGCCAGATGTCAACAGCTGTTTCCCGGGAACATCTTCCTTGGCCCATCGCCCTTCCAGTCGACAAGATTCTGCCGGTGGCTCCAATGGAGATGAGAGGCTGAGGTCTGGGCCATATCACCTGGAGGACGTCCATCCCGATCCTGTGTTTCTTTGTCTTTCTCTTTGTTTTTCTCTCGCTTTTGTCTTTGTTTTGTCTCGCAGGTGTGACGGGACCACCGATGGAGTCAGAGGAGCAAGGCAGGAAAAAGATGGCAACAGCTACTTCCCATGAGTGGCCAAGGCCTTCACTGGTTCAGCTAGGGGCGGGGGCACCTTCCAACCAAGCACAGCTAGCCTTGAATAACTGTTGATTGTGGATCTTCCAATGGAGTGTTACTAGCCTTGAGTGGCTATTGAGAGAGCACCTCCAAATTGAGCAATGCTAGCCATGTGTGGCTACAGAGTGTACACCTCCACATTGAGCAATCCTAGCCTTGTGTGGCTACAGAGTGTACACCTCCACACTGAGCAATGCTAGCCCTCTGAGGCTACAGAGCGTGCATCTCCACATTGAGCAATGGTAGCCTTGTGTGGCTACAAAAAGTGCACCTCCACAATGAGCAATGCTAGCCTACTGAGAGGACAGCTATGGCCAACCTAGGCAGCATAATAAAAAAGTAGAGACATCACACTGCCGACAAAAGTCTGTTTAGTCAAAGCAGAGGTATTCCCAGTAGTACTGTATGGCTGTGAGAGTTGGACTATAAGGAAGGCCGAGCACTGAAGAATAAATGTTTTCAAACTGTGGTGCTGGAGAGTTCTCTTGAGAGTCTCTTGGAGGGCAAAGAGATCTAGTCAGTCAGTCCTAAAGGAAATCAACGCAGAGTGTTCCCTGGAAGGTCAGATGCTGAAGCTGAAGCTCAAATACTCTGGCCACCAAAGGAGAAGGGAGCGCTCACTGGAGAAGACCCTGATGCTGGGAAAGTCAGAAGGCAAAAGAAGAAGTGGACAGCAAAGGATGAGATGGTTAGACAGTGTGGTTGATTCAACGAACATGAATTTGAGTGAACTTAGGAGGATGACGGAAGATGGAAGGGCCTGGTGATCACAAAGAGTCGCTTGACTGTGTGACTGAACAACAAAAACCTTGAGTGGTTATTTAGAGACTTCCTCCAAATTTAGCGTTGCTAGCCTTGAGTGGCAACTGAGGGTACACCTCCAAATCGAGCATTGCTAACCTTGAGAGGCAATTGAGGGCACACCTCCAAATCGAGCATTCCTAGCCCTGTGTGGCAACTGAGGGCACACCTCCAAATCGAGCATCGCTAGCCTTGAGTGGCATTTGAGTGCACACCTCCAAATCGAGCACAGTTAGCCTTGAGTGGCAATTGAGGGCATACTTCTAAACTGAGCAATGCTAGCCTTGAATGGCAACTGAGGGAGCACCTTCAAACTAAGCATTGCTAGCCTTCAGTGGCTACAGAGAGTGCCCCTCCCAATTGAGCATAGCTAGCTGTGTGTGGCTGTGGAAGGTGCCCTTCCAACCGAGCATTCCCCATGCTTAACCTGGACTTTTGATCTACTTGTGACATTAATGGACTTTTGATACACTCCAACAAGGACACTTGTTTAATTATTGCTGGAAACGGGCTTGGAACAAACATTTTTATTTTATTTTAGTGCAGGGCTTTTTTTGTAAGGAAAACCTCCAGCAGGAACTCATTTGCATATTAGGCCACACCCCCTGATGTCGCCATTAAGAACATAAGAGAAGCTATGTTGGATCAGGCCAATGGCCCATCCAGTCCAACACTCTGTGTCACACAGTGGCAAAAAAATTTATACATACACACACACTGTGGTTAATAGCCACTGATGGACCTCTGCTCCATATTTTTATATTTGTTTCACATAGGGCTTTTCTGTGGGGAAAGCCCAGCAGGAACTCATTTGCATATCAGGCCACACCTGGTGATGCCAAGCCAGCCAGAACAGCGTTCCTGCTCAAAAGAAGCCCTGCTACTTCATGTTTGTACACTGTATTGTACTATCAAAGATTTCAGGTTTTCACGGCTGGTAACATCATTAGGGTTTGTAGAATCTTTCGGGATCAAGTGCCGTGTTCTACTGGAGAAAGTTTTCCTTCCAGACGTTTCGTTCTCAGCTGCGGAGAACATCCTCAGTGGCGTTGCAGCCGGAGCAGGCGCTCAGACCTTCAATGCACAGCAGCCAAGAAGGTCTGAGCGCCTGCTCCGGCTGCAACGCCACTGAGGATGTTCTCCGCAGCTGAGAACGAAACGTCTGGAAGGAAAACTTTCTCCAGTAGAACACGGCACTTGAGCCCGGAAGATTCTACAAACCCTAATGTATTGTACCACTTCATGCATGAAGTGCCTTCCACTTATCTTTTTTGTTATTATGTCCATGTTTTTTTGTCTTGTTTTTGTTGTTGTTCTCTTTGTTTTTCTCTCTCTCTCTCGTTTTTGTCTTTGTTTTGTCTCGCAGCTGTGACAGGACCAGGTTTCGAGACCGGTGATGGAGCCAGAGGAGGAGTAAGATGTCAACAGCTACTTCCCGGGACCATCTTCCTTGGGCCATCTCCCTTCCCGTTGACGAGATTTTGCTGTGGCTCCGATGGAGACGGGAGGCTGAGGTCTGGGCCACATTGTCTGGAGGACACCCATCCCCACTCTTTGTTTCTTTGTCTTTGTTTTTCTCTATGTTTCATCTTGTTTTCTCTTTGTTTTGTCTCGCAGCTGTGATGGGACCAGGTATCAAGACTGGTGATGGAACCAGAGAAGCAAGACAGGAGCAAGATGGCAAAAGGTATGTCCCAGGAACCTTTCTTGGGCCATCTCCCATCCCATTTATGAGATTCCGCTGGTGGCTCCAATGGAGATGAGAGGTCAAGGCCTACACTGGTTCAGCTGGGGACAGGGGGCACCTCTGAACCAAACGTTGCTAGCCTGTTGTGTGGTTATTGATCACGGACCTTCTAACCAAGTGTTGCTAGCCATGAGTGGCTACTGGGGATGCACTTTCAAATTGAGCAATGCTACTATGCTAGCTTTCTGTGTTAAACATGAGTGGCTGTTGAGGGAGCACCTCCCAACTGAGCATTGCTAGCGAGTGGCAACTGAGGGCACACCTCCAAATTGAGCATTGCTAGCCTTGAGGGGCAATTGAGAGCGTACCTTCAAACTGAGCACTGCTAGCCTTGAGGGGCAATTGAGGGTGCACCTCCAAACTGAGCATTGCTAGCCTTGAGTATCAACTGAGGCCACACTTCCAAAATGTGTATTGCTAGCCTTGAGTGGCAATTGAGGGCGCACCTCCAAACTGAGCACTGCTAGCCTTGAGTGGCAATTGAGGGCGCACCTCAAACTGAGCACTGCTAGCCTTGAGTGGCAATTGAGGGCGCACCTCCAAACTGAGCACTGCTAGCCTTGAGTGGCAATTGAGGGCGCACCTCCAAACTGAGCACTGCTAGCCTTGAGTGGCAATTGAGGGCGCACCTCCAAACTGAGCACTGCTAGCCTTGAGTGGCAATTGAGGGCGCATCTCCAAACTGAGCACTGCTAGTCTTGAGTGGCTACTGAGAGAGCATCTCCCAGTCAAGCACTGCTAGCCTTGTATGGCTATGGATGGTGCCCTCCCAACAGAGTCTTGCTAGGACTTCTTTCCCCATGCTGAACCAGGGCAGTGCCTGACACCATCCGCTCTTCTAGGGACAACTGCCACAGCCAGGACTGGAATCAACATGCAGCCAATTCTGGAAAGGGTTTTTTTTTTTTTTTTGCATTGTTTATTATTGAGCACTTCGTTGTTCCACTTTGGATACTGTTATATTTTTCCCCACAAATATGTGGTATGAATTCCCAGCTCTTGAAGAAGAAAAATATTTTCAGCACAATCGGGCTTAAACTTAATTGATTCTGCACCTTTCTGCTTTGGAGCTGCTTTGGAGGAGACTGACTTCTTATCTTCTCCTGACATTAATGGACTCTCGATACACTCCAACAAGGACACTTGATTCATTATTGTTGGAAATGGGCTTGGAACAAACATTGTTATTTTGCTACTTCTACAGGGCTTTTTTTTGTAGGAAAAAACCAGCAGGAACTCCTTTGCATATTAGACCACACACCCTGCATGTAGCCAACGGGGTCTGACACCACAGACAAGGCTAATTTCTGATGACCTTCCCCCTCTCCCCGCACTGATAATGTCACCCTGGGCTGTTTTTGTAGAAAAAGCACAGCAGGAACTCACCTGCATATTAGGCCACACCCCCTGACACCAAGCCAGCCAGAACTGTGTTCCTGTTAAAAAAAAAAGCCCTACTTTGCCTAATGGCAGGTTTTGAGCCCAGTAGACAATCCTCCAAGAGTCCTGTAATAAGAGCCCTGTAAGCTCTTGAAGGATTGGCTACATATGCAAAGGAGTTCCAGTTTGGTGTGGAGAGCCAGTTCGGTGTAGTGGTTAAGTGTGCGGACCCTTATCTGGGAAAACCGGGTTTGATTCCCCACTCCTCCACTTGCACCTGCTGGAATGGCCTTGGGTCAGCCATAGCTCTGGCAGAGGTTGTCCTTGAAAGGGCAGCTGCTGTGAGAGCCCTCTCAGCCCCACCCACCTCACAGGGTATCTGTTGTGGGGGGAGGAGATTGTAAGCCACTCTGAGTCTCTGATTCAGAGAGAAGGGTGTGGTATAAATCTGCAGTCTCCTTCTTCTTCCTGCTACAACCCCCCCTCCGCATATTAGGCCACACCCCTGATGTCAGCATTGTTTCTACAAAAAGCCCAGCAGGAACTCATTTGCATATAAGGCCACACCCCCGACACCACAACTGCATTCCTGCTCAAAGAAAGCCCTGCTACTTCATGTTTGTACACTGTATTGTACGACTTCATGTTCGTACACTGCGTGAAGAACCTTCCACTCATATTTTTTCCTTACTGTATCCAGTTTCTTTGTCTCATCCTTCTTGTTCTCTTTGTTTTTTTCCTCTCGTTTTTGTCTTTGTTTTGTCTCGCAGCTGGGACAGGATGAGGTTTCGAGACCGACAATGGAGCCAGAGGAGCGGGGCAGGAGCGAGATGCCAACGGCTGCTTTCCAGGACCATCATCTTTGGGCCGTCTCCCTTCCAGCCGATGAGATTCTGCCAGTGGCTCCAATGGAGATGAGAGGCCGAGGTCTGGGCCACATCATCTGGAGGACACGCAGCTCATCCTTCATCATATCTACATCAGCTCAGTTGGCGGCAGGAAGCACCACCCAACAGTGTCGCTAGCCTTGTTTGGCTATTGATATATGAACATATATGAAGCTGCCTTCTTCTGAATCAGACCCTCTTTAGTCCATCAAAGTCAGTATTGTCTACTCAGACTGGCAGTGGCTCTGCAGGGTCTCAAGCTGAGGTTTTCCACACCTACTCGCCTGGACCCTTTTTAGTTGGTGATGCCGGGGATTGAACCTGGGACCTTCTGTTTACCAAGCAGATGCTCTACTACTGAGCCATCCCTAATGGTGGACCTTCCAACCCATCGTTGCTAGCCTTGCATGGCTCTGCAGTGTGACTGCAGCGCAGAGGACAAGAAGGCAGAGAAAGGGAGACTCTTTCCTGCCATTCCCTCTGTGCAGCTCCCCACCCTCCCTCGCTGTGGCAACCGTGTGGGATTAGCCAGTCGCTTTGGGGCCAAGCAGGGATTTGGGGGGTCCCTATCTGATTGGCCGGAATCGGGACCTTTTTTTTTGCCTGCTTCACATTTGTTGCTGTAGGGTTGGAGGATAGAAAGAAACCAGATCTGGACAGATCAGCAGCTTTTGGGCAAGTGAGGGGTTTGTGGTTTCATATGATGCACAAGCACACTCCAGCATCCATGGATGCAGCACCCAAGCCAGGAGGAGGAGGAGGAGGAGGAGGAGGAAGAGGAGGAGGAGGAAGAGGAGGAAGAGGAAGAAGAGGAAGAGGAAGAAGAGGAAGAAGAAGAGGAAGAAGAAGAGGAAGAAGAAGAAGAAGAGGAAGAGGAAGATGATGATGATGATGATGATGATGATGATGATGATGATGATGATGATGATGATGATGATGATGATATTGGATTTATACCCCGCCCTCCACTCCGAATCTCAGAGTGGCTCACAACAGACACCCTGTGAGGTGGGTGGGGCTGGAGAGGGCTCTCACAGCAGCTGCCCTTTCAAGGACAACTCTGCGAGAGCTAGGGCTGACCCAAGGCCATTCCAGCAGTTGCAAGTGGAGGAGTGGGGAATCAAACCTGGCTCTCCCAGATAAGAGTCCGTACACTTAACCACTACAACCAAACTGGCACTAGTGGCTTCTCAGTCCCCAAGGGCTGGCAAAGGTTAACCCCTCAGCGCTGGACATTGACGTGTGAGGAGATTGTCCAAACGCTGGCAAACTCAAGGGTCAGCCTCTTCAAAAGTCCTCCCCATGTGGGGAGTCCATTGAATGCCCAGCAAATTCAGACTGCAGTTAATAAATCCTAGCAAAACCTGTGCGTTTTCGTCTGGTGCCTTTCCTGCAGGGTATGGGGAGCAAGTGATTTTGAGCGTCAGTTGTCTGGAAATTAGAGCCAAGAAAAGAAGCTGTGATCCAATGAACGAGAAGGGAGCAGAGGATGTACCAGAAGTTTTAGGGATGAGACTGAGAGTAGATCTGGAGATTGTGGAGGGAAGGAAAGCTTACTTAACAAAACGGCATAGATTCTGCATTACGGGCTTCCAATTCAACTTACTTTGCTGTGGGTCCTTCCTGTTCCTTAAATCAGTCAATTTTATCGGTTGATAAATCTCCAGACATTTTTGTGCCTGTGCATATTAAGTACTGTGAGACCACATGGGTGCCTAGGGTTGCCAAGTCAGTATCGGAAAATACCTGGAGATTTTGGGGGTGCATCAGGGAGAGGGTGGGGTTTGGGGAGGGGAGGGGAGGGGCCTCAGCATGGTGCAATGCTATAGAGACCACCTTTTAAAGCCACCATTTTCTCCAAGGGGAGCTGATCTCTGCCAGCAGGAGATCAGTTGTAAAGGCAGATCTCCAGGCCCCACCGGGAGGCTGGCAACCTTACGGATGCCGCTTCCTAATATGTCCGCCACCCCCAACAGATTATGACTGTATGCAAAATCCCATACCAACTTCCCTTAGAACATGTGCCGCAAAGGATTTTTTAATCCGTGACATTGTTTTCTTGTGCGTTGGCCTCTTTTTCTTATTTTAGACATTCTGCATTGTCGAAATAAAGCCACTGAGTAAAACAATTAAGACAAAAAAAGAAAGCCATTTCCAGCACGGCATCACACGGTGTTTTCTAGAATAATACAACACCCCAGAAGGTATCCGTTATGCACCAGGGATAATTATTGTACCTTTAATTAGCTTGGGGAGGGGGGGGGACACTCATCTAGGTCCAAATATGGCAAGCAAAGTCTGTTACACCAAGTAAATATAGAGGAGGACCTAAATGAGTAACACCAAGGTGGTGGAGGGAACATTCTCCACCAACACAGAACAGATGCAGTACCTTTGAGAACAATGCAATTCTGGGCCAAATTACAAAATATACTGCTGCCTCTCTGTATTTCCCCCACCAGGTTCTCTTTTTATAACCTAAAGAGACTGCAGATTTCAGTGAAGGGATGAAATATCTGTCTATCATGACTGTGCAGTTTTTCACCTTGGCGGGTAAGACAGGGATGCAAGCCTCCAGATAGGACCTGGAGATTCCCTGGTAATATAGTTCCTCTCCAGAATACAGAGATCAGTTCCCCTGGAGAAAAAGGAGGCTTTGGAGGAAGGACTCTGTGCCACTGCACCCCACTGAAGTCCCTGTCCTCCCCAGGCTCCATCTCTAAATCTCCAGGAGTCTCTCAGCCTAGATCTTATGCCCCCATCCCCTGCCAGTGACCAGGGGGACCTGGCAACCCAAGGAAACGATGCCACTGAGGGCCACTGTGGGGCCATAGTTAGCTTGTTGGGGAGCCGAATTCAAGGCAGCCATAAGAACATAAGAGAAGCCATGATGGATCAGGCCAATGGCCCATCCAGTTCAACACTCCATGTCACACAGTGGCCAAAAAACCCCAAGTGCCATCAGGAGATCCACCAGCTGGACTAAAAGCCGTCCCACTGTGCCCCGCCCACCCCAGCACCAAGAATACAGAGCATCACTGCCCCAGACAGACAGTTCCAACAATAAGCTGTGGCTAATAGCCCCTGATGGACCTCTGCTCCGTATGCTTATCCAATCCCCTCTTGAAGCTGTCTATGCTTGTAGCCACCATCACCACTCTGTGGTTGAAGAAGGACTTTTATCAGTTCTAACCCGACTGCTCAGCAATTTCATCGAATGTCCACGAGTTCTCGTATTGTGAGAAAGGGAGAAAAGTCCTCCTTTCTCAGCTTTCTCTATCCCATGCATAACCTTGTAAACCTCTATCATGTCACCCTCAGTCGACGTTTCTCCAAAAATGAAGTTGGGTCAGGGTTGCTAGGCTAAAATACGAGAAACACAGAACAATTTATGCTGCTCTGATAGGGTTGCCAGCTCTGGGCTTGGAAATACTGGGAGATTTTGAGGGCGGAGCCAGGGGGAGGCGGGTTTGTGGAGGAGAGGGAGTTCAGCAGGGTGCAATGCCATAGACTCCACCCTCCAAAGCAGTCATTTTCCCCAAGGGAACCAATCTCTGTTGTAAGAAGAACACCACAGATTTATACCCCTCTCTTCCCTCTGAATCAGAGTCTCAGAGCTGCTTACAATCTCCTATATCTTCTCCCCCCACAACGGACACCCTGTGAGGTGGGTGGGGCTGAGAGAGCTCTCCCAGCAGCTGCCCTTTCAAGGACAACTCCTGTGAGAGCTATGGCTAAGGCCATTCCAGCAGCTGCAAGTGGAGGAGTGGGGAATCAAACCCGGTTCTCCCAGATAAGAGTCCGCGCACTTAAACACTACGCCAAACTGGCTCTCTATTCGATGGGGTTGTCTGGAGATCAACTGCAATACCAGATCCCCAGGCCCTTTCTGGCTTTACAGATTTCTTAAAATTGCCTTTTCAGAGCCACTGGAGGAAAGACGGTCACCCTAACATGGCCTACTTTCGCCTCCATCCTAACTCAGGTTGTCTTAGAGGCACTGATGCTCAGCTGCTGGTTGCCATAGCTACCAGAGTAAAGGCTCGTGAGAAGGACTGCAGGGCTGCAGCATTCAAAGCCCCATTGGCTACCCAGAGACAGGCAGGCTGAGTTGCCTAGCAACGAGCTTGCTAGACAACGAAGAAACTTAGGAAGGAGAAAGCCAGCACCACCTACAAACAAGCAGCACTGAAACCTGAGGGGCAAAGCAAGATTTCCCAAGCAAGCCCCTCCTCTTCTTTTTTTTACAACAAGCGAGGCCTGGCAAATAGGGTTGCCAGGTCCAACTCAGGAAATATCTGGGGACTTTGGGGGTGGAGCTAGGAGACTTTGGGGGGTGGAGCCACTTGCATGCCATGCAATTTGTGAAAAGCTCATGCTAGTATTGCAGACTAACCATACAGTGACTGGATTACCACCTCACTCAGCCAGTTTGCTTCCTCAAAAATAATCTGGGAAATTTCTAGTATGACCCTTTCCCCTTGGTTCCTCTGAGTAGAACCATCTCCATTTTCAAAGTTTAGTCACCGAGCATGTTTCTTTGCCTGAATACATAGCCACTTTGGTGTAGTGGTTAAGTGTGCAGACTCTTATCTGGGATAACTGTGTTTGATTCCCCACTCCTCCACTTGCACCTGCTGGAATGGCCTTGGGTCAGCAATATATCTCGCAGGAGTTGTCCTTGAAAGGGCAGCTTCTGAGAGAGTTCTCTCAGCCCCACCTACTTCACTGGCAGTGTTCCCTCTAAGCTGAGTTAGCGTGAGCTACCTCACAGTTTTTTTTAACTTCCAGCTCACACATTTTTGTCCTAGCTAGGGAAGGATGACCGCAGAGCATTATAACTTACGGCGGTTGCTCACAACTTTAATGCCAGTAGCTCACAACTTTAGTATCACTAGGTCACAAAGAATTTTTGCTTACAAGACTCTGCAGCTTAGAGGGAACATCGCTCACAGGATGTCTGTTGTGGGGAGGGGAAGGGAAAGGAGATTTGTAAGCCGCTCTGAGACTCCTTTAGCTAGCGAAGGGTGGGGTATAAATCCAATCTCTTCTTCTTCTCCACCCCCCAAAAAAACTTACACATGGGAAGGGTCCATAACTGCCTTCCACTCAAAGCCAGGGCCAGCCCTAGACTGTCTGGCACCCTAGGCAAGACTAATCTTGCACCCCCTCCCCTGCACTGATAACATCACCAAGTCACATGGAGGGCACCCAATTTGGTGCCTCCAAAAGGCCGGCACCCTACGCAATCACCTAGGTCGCCTAGCGGCAGAGATGGCCCTGCTCAAAGCTTCAGATCTAACCATTCACAGCCATCTGCTGGCAACATGCAGCATACGACAGCTCTCGTATCACCAACGCACAGATGCTACTCAACACTTAAAAGTGGCAAGGGCACGAGACAGGAAAGCGCACCGCAGAAAGCAACTTCTTTTACAGCCAGCCGAGGGAAATGCAATTAAAACGTTCACCACTGCAGACAGCACTAAAAAAGAGCTATGGGGGGAGGGAATCAAAGGAAGGCGTCTCGAAGACGATGGGGCAGAAAGGTCACGATGCAAGGGGGAAAAAATCTATTTTTAGGACTGCTTCTGTCTGGTGCAGGTGTTACATAAAAGGTGATGCAGAGGCTGAGAAAAAGTGACTTCATGCAGATGAGCCGTTGTATAATTAACGAGGCTCTGATACCACAGGAGCGGAGAGAAAGCACAGCTGGTGGACCCTGGGCTTGCGGCTCAGGGGCTTTCCAATGCCTGAACTTTCATTAAAATAAAAAAGCAAGTCTCTAGTCCTTATGATATGAAGATGTGTGGAAGTTTGTCATCAACACCTATTTAAGTTTCTAAAGACAAGAAGGATAGCTAGCACATTCAGAAGCAGTATATGTAGGAGGGGGCAGCTTTAATTACCTGTGTAGCTCCTTACTCCTGACATCCCGTTCCTCTTCATTAGCCAAATGACAATTATCCAGTTGACAAAACAACAGAACTCACCCAAAATGATGCAAATTTGCACATATCATAGAACAGGGGTGGCCAAACTGCGGTTCAGGAGCAATGTTCCCTCTAAGCTGCAGAGTTTTGTGAGAAAAAATTCGATTTTGTGAGCTGCTGGCATTGAAGTTGTGAGCTACTGCATCAATTAGCTTGCTCTGGGGCCATTTTTCCTGAGGTAAAACAAAAACGTGTGAGCCAGAGGCTAAAAAACGGTGAGTTGGCTCACACTAACTCACCTTAGAAGGAAACACTGCTTGGGAGCCACTTGTGGGGTGGTGGAGCCCGAAAAAGGTGAGGTTTGGGGAAGGGAAGGACTTCCATAGGATATAACGCTAGGGTCCCCTTGCAAAGCCACCATTTTCTCTAGATGAACAGAGCTCACCGGAGATTAGTTATCATCCTGAGAGATCTCCAGCAGTTACCTTGAGGTTAAACCAAACCTATGATGGGATCTGTGTTAGTTCAAGGCAATGAAAAGACCACTGTTTAGAATAATTAACAAATTTCAGACACAAAAAGGAGAGCCCGATGATTTGACTGTGAAAGCTAAGAACTGTTATGTCCAGTACTTCACCCCGCCCCCCCCCCATAGGAGTCCAGTATGGAGCCTGGAGTCAGCTTGTAGCTTGTTGCGCCGTTTCCGATCTCTTTATCAAAGAGGGGTGGGTCTGAAGTCCTTTCCAACCTTCACATCATAAGAGTATACGATAGCTCACACAAGCACACAGATTCTTCTAAGGGCATGACACTTTACTATACAAGCACTTTCTCTGCACTAAGCGCTTTGAGGATGGAATCAGTTTCTGTAAAATATTGTACGTGTGCTTAGATGCATTTAGTTATAAAATGTTACTGATTATCTCACCCAGTTGAAATAGTATATGAATGTAGTGTGTGGAAACCACATTATTTAGAAAAAGTTTTGTATTCAATAATTTTTTGGATTTGAGTTATATTATTTTCGTTATTGTATCACGGTTTTTTTTCCTGTTTTCAACCTTTCTGTGATTCTCCTTATCAGTATTGAACTTCAGAAATCCAAGCAGTACTCAAACTACAGGACCGACCAACAAAGTATTTCAAAAGGGATTTATTAGGCAGAAAATAGAGAATCTACACAAGGACAACTTTTTGCTCCCTTCCAGCTGCTGCATTGCTAGTGGGGGGGGGGGGGGGAGAGCAGGGGAGAAAGTGCAAAAATGTTTAACATAGACCCACAAAGACGAGAAGCAAAGAAAATCCAGGCTCGGTGGGTAGATAGTCAACACGTGTGCATGCCTTTCTTTGAGAAAGGTCCAACTGGAGAACTTGCGAGACAAGCACAAGAATTTGCAAATATTTAAAAGCCCAGCTTAACTGTGCTTCTAGGAATTACAGTCTAGAGCAGGGATGGTAAAACTTGCTTAACGTAAGGGCTGCATAGAATAAACGTCAGAAGTTTGAGAGCTGCAAGACATCAACATCATAGGAAGGAAGGAAGATGGGGAGGGAGAGGTAGAAAGAAAGCGACTTTAACTTTAAATGCATTGTCCAAGCTGCCAGCTGGCTTGGCTTGGAGAAGTGATTTAAAGAGAGAAATGCCTTCTCCAAGCCAGCCGATGAGGCAGCGGGGGCTCTGAGAGCCATACCATATGTGTAAAAGAGCCACATGTGGCTCCCGAGCCACGGTTTGGCCACTCCTGGTCTAGAGCGAGCCACAAATGTTCATCTGGATACCATGCCAGATAGCTTCTGACAATCTCAAACTGGATAAAGATTGTGAATAAGAACATAAAATCCCCCATAACCTAGTTCCTTTATCCGTCACCTGCTCTCCCACAACTCTAAGGTTTCAACCCACCTTACAATTTCTTCTGTAATTATTTACAATGCAGCTTCTGGAATTGCTTTCTCAAGGAGATGAACAGCATGGGCGGGGGGGGGGGGGTTAATCGTCACCTACCCTGCGTTTTTTTCTTACTGAAGAAAAAGCAGTTCGATCGGGAATTTGATGTATGTAGATAGGAATAGTCCAATTAATCCAAACAAGCCAAATCGTCTAGTGCAGAAGATAATTTGGTCCTTCAAAACACAATTAAAAAATTAAAACAACAGAGCAGTTGAATGAATCTGTTTATCCATCACCACTCTGCGTCTTGGCATACTCAAGAAGGAAGCAGTCGATTAAGTAAATGATGTTTGCGGTTAAACCAACTTACTATATGGCTCTGAAATTTTATTCTATGCAGATGCACTGGTGGCTCTTTCCCTGTGTGTCAATCTCAACTGATCTTTGATTGCAACAAATAAAGATGGATTGATTTGGGAGGGGGACTCAACAACCATGGGACACTGCCTGGGTTTTCGGGGCCCCAAGCGGAAGTCTTTCACAGCACTTATTTTGCAATCATTTATGCGAAGATGTGAGGAATTGAATCCAGGACCTTCTGCATGCAAAACAGTGAGAACCAGGCCAGTTCCCAAGCTGTTTTCACCTCTGCCGGAGAACACGTACAACTACCCACATTTCTTTCTCCAGCTGGGAGAAAGGTGATCAGGAATAACCGATTTCTTTTTCCAGCCAGAAAACGGCAGGCAGAGAATTCTCCTTGTGAGACAAAGTGACCGGCAGGTTGTAGCTGTGAAATTAAGAATGAAGAAATCCTAAAGACGTGGCTGAGGTCTAAGTGGCATTCCCTTAAACGCTGCCAGTTCCACGGCTGTGTCTAAGACCACCCCGCTGTCAGAGAAAGGCCGAGGCCGCCCACAGCGAAACCGCGTAGATGTTTCTGGGAAAAGCATCTCAACGGAAGCGTGTTGTCGGCAAAAGTCCTGAAGTCCAGTTCATTTGCCTTTCTTTCCATCCGTGGCCCAGACAGCTGTAAGAAAGAAGAGGGATGTTGGATGAGGCCGATGAGATACGGGCAGAAGCAGAAAAAATGGTTCCCATTTATGGAGTCTATTTCAGCTTGTGATATCCTGCCAGGCAACCTAACTTAGAGATGAATTCTCTCTCTTTAAATCTTTAAATCATATATGTATATGTCAGTCCCACTTGTATCTTGCTTAGTTACTTGTTTTTTAAAAAATATATATTATTAATTTTATTGGATTTGGGATGATATCAGACAGTACTTTCATGTCATGATTGAATAATGTTTTGAATATCAAACCTTGGTCACAGGAAATGGATATTTACTCTTGAAGTCATTGCCATACTGAGTTTTCTAGTTGTATAGTATAAGGTTTATTGCGCTTAAATATTGCTTAAATGATTCCTCAGGGCATGTATCATTAGTAAAGTTTGCAATAAAAAAAGTTAAGAGAGAGAGAGAGAGAGACGGGCAGAAACAAGATCTGAAAGCACTCAGGTAGCAAGACCTTCCGCTAGACAGATAAGGCAATCTTATTTTCGGAACTTCCGGATCGCTCAACAACTTCGCAGCTCGGCTCAGAATAAAACTGCACGACGTGCGTAAACAACACATAAAGAAAAGGACGTGTCACTTAAGGACGCTGTATTTCTTTCTCCCCGCCCGTACATACAAAAGAGAACCCTGAAAGCCAGTTGTTCATGCATTTTAGTTATAAAAGGGCAGATACATAAACCCTTCACGTGCACGGTTAGAACGCTGATGCAAGCAGAGTCTCAAAGCTTCCTGAGAAATTCACAACGCAAGACGGTAACATCACAACAAAAGAAGCTGAGGCGAAGAGATCGAGATGCAAATTCAGATGTGACTTGTGTGAATGTCACCTGGCCGGCAAATTCATGACGTGTCCCTTCTGCAAATCACTCTCAGACCTGGACTCCCGCCTTCTACCTGCAATTTGGAGATCAACCTGACCTACCTTACACAGAAGGTTTTTGACACTTCAAATGTATTATCAGGGCATTTTTGTGTAGCAGGGACTCCTTTGCATATTAGGCCGCATACCCCTGATGTAGTCAGTTCTCCTGGAGCTTACAATAGGCCCTGTACTAAAAGCCCTGTCAGCTCTTGGAGGATTGGCTATAGCAGAAGAAGACGACGACTGCAGATTTATATCCCGCCCTTCTCTCTGAATCAGAGCCTCAGAGTGGTTTACCATCTCCCGTATCTTCTCCCCCTACAACAGACACACTGTGAGGTGGGTGGGGCTGAGAGGGCTCTCACACCAGCTGCCCTTTCAAGGACAACTCCTGCAAGAGCTGTGGCTGACCCAAGGCCATTCCAGCAGCTGCAAGTGGAGGAATGGGGAATAAAACCCCGTTCTCCCAGATAAGAGTCCGCACACACCAGGGGCATGTGGCCTAATATGCAAAGGAGTCCCTGCTACAAAAAAAGCCCTGTGTGTTATCCCTGTGTGTTATCATGTAATTATTGATCATCCTGGAACAGTATAGGCAGAGCTTTGGGCTAGGATCTGGGAGAGACCCAGGTTTGAATCCCAGCTCTGCCAAGGAAACTCAGCTAGGTGGTCCCGGGCCAGTCACTTTCTCTCAGCCTGACCTGCCTCACAGGGTTGTTGAGAAGATAAAATGATAAAACATATGTCACCCTGAAGTAAAAATGGATAAACTATATATGGGGGGTGGGGGGGCAGGAAACTCTGCTGTCTGTATTTGGAGAATACAACAAAAAATGCAAGCTAGTGACCAATTTATTAAGAAGTATATAGAAACCAGTCCACATGTCCAAAACATGTACATTCAAGTCCCAAAGTAGTGTGGTGACAAGCCAAGAAGCCTCATATTGAGCTGTAGCCAATGTGAAATTGCTGCTGGAGACGCTCCGCGTCCCTCTTTTTTGAAAATTGTGTAAAGAATCTATATAATTGAATCAATACTAGTCCCAGGTCTGATGAAGACTGGAAAGAAACAAGTACTTAATCGATTGGCTTGTCACCACGCTACTTTGGGACTTGAATGTACATTTCATTTGCATTTTTGTTGTATTATCCATTATAGTGACCTCTCTCGGATTGTATTCTAGTCTGTATTTGGAGGGCAGAAGAGCCTATTTGTGACTTTAAACTAACACCTGGATTTGAATTTGAGGATACTCAAGTGCCTCTGTACTTAAGACTCTTTGAATAAGGAGTGCAAGCAGGTCTTATACTGCATGCTTCCAGGCAGCTTGTTTGGGATGCAGAATGATGCAGTAACCTGCTCTCATCAGGCCTTGGAACGAAACAGGGTCAGTACTTGGAAGGGTGACCACCACCAAGCAAGACTCTGCAGAGGAAGGCAGAGGCAAACCACCTCTGCTTCTCCCTTGCCTTAAAAGCCCCTTGCTTGAAAGACGCAATTAGATCCCAGTAGGCAGCCGTGTTGGTCTGAAGCAATAGAACAAAGCAGTAGACAAGTGCACCTTTAAGACCAACTACGTTTTATTCAGAATGTAAACTCTTAAGCAGACTTCATACGAAAGCTTACATTCTGAATAAAACTTAGTTGGTCTTAAAGGTGAACTTGTCTACTGCTTTGTTTTAAAGATGCAAGTCTTTCACCTCCCAATGCATTTTGGATGCCAGTCTGAGTTAGGCAGGGCTTTTTTTTTTCGTAGCAGGTCCTCTTTTGCGTATTAGGCCACTCCTCCCCGACGTAGCCAATCCTCCTGGAGCTTCCAGGGCTCTTAGTTCAGGGCCTACTGTAAGCTCCAGGAGGACTGGCTACATCAGGGGTGTGTGGCCTAATACGCAAAGGAGTTCCTGCTACAAAAAAAAAAAGCCCTGGAGTCAGGAATAAACTCTCCAAGACGGGACAGTCGATGCATCCCATTTCTCCAGCCGTAGCCGTGCCAGAAGGTACCTATTAACCTCCGGGCACGAGCGTTCCCTTGGAAGATAAAGCAAAGAGCCCGATGTTCACCCTCTGCAGCTGCCATGCACAGCTCAGGCACCGAGACGTTCCAGCGGCAAGACACCCCGCCCCCGAGGAATACAACGCGACACAAACTCTCACCCCACTCTGCTTCCGACACGGGGCCCTCGCTTAGCTCTCTAAATCCCCCAGAGAGCGGGAAAGGAACGTCACCTAGAGCTTAGAAGAGTGTGAGGCAATACCCAACAGAGAGGGGAAGTCGTTCGGGGTGGTCAGCCAGCTGCCCCCGTCCACCACCAGGGTCGTGCCGGTCACATAAGAGGCCAAAGGGCTTGCCAAGTACAGCACGCTGTGGGCGATCTCCGTCTTGTTGCCCATGCGCAGGAGAGGGATGGTTTGGTAGAGGCCGCTCGACTCGGCGTGACGCCCGCCTGAGAGGGGGAGAAAGGGATCAGAAGACGGAGTGGCTGCGGAGGATCAGCATGGCTGATATCATATCAGCGCACACGCACACATATAAAATATATGACATGGTAACTTAATAAACCACTATAACAACCTACTCAACTTATTCTACTCTTGGGTCATAATATATTTTCATTTTTATCCCGTCTTATCAATAATAAAATCAAACCTGAATAGCCTCTTTGTGTATAATTTTAACATAACAGTTTGTTGTGATAAAAATCATACAAAAGATAATATTCTTAATATTTCCTATAAGAACTGTCATGTAATAGAAACCATTCAAATAGATAGCTACAAAGATTAGTAAGCAGGGCTTTTTTTGTAGCAGGAACGCCTTTGCATATTAGTCCACACACCCCTGATGTAGTCAATCTTCCAACAGCTTACTGTGCTCTTCTTGCAGGGCCTACTGTAAGCTCTAGGATGATTGGCTGCATCAGGGGTGTGCGGCCTAATATGTAAAAGAGTTCCTGCTACCAAAAAAAGGCCTGAATAAGCATAAAAAGCTCCCCAGTTGTTTTCAGATGTATCTTTTGGCCTTCAATTAATGTGATGTGTCAGTTTTGCCATAGTTACCCATTCTTGCATTTTGCTGTTCATCTTTATGATAGTTTGGTGCAGTGGTTAAGCGTGTGGACTCTTATCTGGGAGAACCAGGTTTGATTTCCCACTACTCCACTTGCACCTGCTGGAATGGCCTTGGGTCAGCCAGAGCTCTGGCAGAGGTTGTCCTTGAAAGGGCAGCTGCTGTGAGAGCCCTCTCAGCCCCACCCACCTCACAGGGTGTCTGTTGTGGGGGGAGAAGATATAGGAGATTGTAAGCCGCTCTGAGTCTCTGATTCAGAGAGAAGGGCGGGGTATAAATCTGCCATTCTTCTTCTTCTAGTTCCGCTCTGGTGGTGGGCACAAGGTCACTCAGCAAGATTCCATGGTGGAAGTGGGAATTCAAACCTAGGCCTCCAGGATCCCAGTTCAACACTTTATACTAGGGGTGGACAAACTGTGATTTGGGAGCCACATGTGGCTCTTTCACACATATTGTGTGGCTCTCGAAGCCCCTACTGCCCCACTGGCCAACTTGGAGAAGGCATTTCTCTCTTTAAACCACTTCTCCAAGCCAAGCCAGCCAGCAGCTTAGAGAATGCATTAAAGTTGCTTTCTTTCCACCTCCCCCATCTATTTGCTTCCTTCCTTCTTGTCTTGCAGCTCTCAAACATCTGACATTCATATCTTGTGGCTCTCAAACATCTGACATTTATTCTATGTGGCTCCTACATTAAGCAAGTTTGGCCACCTCTGCTCTATACACTAGGCCAGGGGTATCAAACACAAGGCCCGGAGGTCAAAACCCAGCCCACGTGCAACTGGTATATATGGAAATGTAAGGTACTCTCCCTTTTATGGTATCCCTTGGGGAAAACACTTAGTCTTGCATATAGTGAAATACATTTATTGGGTTTCCCAGTAAATCAGTTGCTTTCATTGCTAGGAATCAATTGTTTTTGTTTGTATTTTGAGTAAAAAAATAATAATATTGTTAATGGGGTTTGCCTGTATCTTTATAAAGTTTATATCTCCAGTACTTAATGTACATTTCACAGTGCACATGGCCCGGTCTGGCCCAACAAAGTGACTCATATTCAGATCCAGCCCTCATAACGAATGAGTTTGACACCTCTACACGAGGCCATTCTGGCTCACTCATCCAATAATAATTTTTTAAAAACCCAGAAAGCTCAATATCTACTACTCAACGCCTCCAACTACTTACCCAAACGCCGGAAGCCCTCTGTGCCTGTAATGGGGCCCGGGGCCAGGCTGTTCACTCGGATTCTGTTGGGTCCCCATTCGACAGCCAGATGTTTGGTCATTGCATCTGCAGGGAAAGAGGCAGACAGATTTGGGAGGAGGAGCTAAAAAGGACTGAGCCGGATAGGACCGGAACCCCAGTGCTCCCAAACTCATAACAACATCTGCTTCACCAAATAACAATTATTATTGTTTGGCACTTCATTGTATCTAAGGAAAAAGAAGACAACTGTAGATTTATACCCCATCCTTCTCTCTGAATCAGAGTCTCAGAGTGGCTTACAATCTCCTTTATCTTCTTCCCCCACAACAGACACCCTGTGAGGTGGGTGAATCTGAGAGAGCTCTCCCAGAAGCTGCCCTTTCACGAACAACCTCTGCCAGAGCTATGGCTGACCCAAGACCATTTCAGCAGGTACATTAAAGTTGTGAGCTAGTGCCATAAGTTACAGTGCTCTGCGGTCATCCTTTCTGAGCTAGGACAAAAATGTGTGAGGTGGAGGCTAAAAAATCTGTGAGCTAGCTCACACTAACTCGGCTTAGAGGGAACACTGCCTGTGAGGTAGGTGGGGCTGAGAGAGCTCTCCCAGAAGCTTCCCTTTCAAGAACAACCTCTGCGAGAGCTATGGCTGACCCAAAGCCATTCCAGCAGGTGCAAGTGGAATAGTGGGGAATCAAACCCGGTTCTCCCAGATAGGAGTCCGCACACTTAACCACTCCACCAAACTGGAAGCGTGCCTGCACACAAAAGTGCATACCTACAATAAACTTTTGTTGGTCTTATAGGTACCGCTGGACTCAATATTTAGTATCAGTTTTGACAGCTGATGCTTCCGTAACTATCAATAACCAATGAAATGGAAAAAAAGAGCATGAAAAAGCCTTTCCTAAATCAGAAAGGCAGACTTCAGCAAATAAATGCGGTATCCACAATAAGAAGTGTCCCTGCTCCTGCTCACTATTAAGAGGCTAAAAGGCTCTGCTGAAACATGGCCACGTGCAAAGGGAAGTAGCAACAGTCAGCACCCACGAGGCTGCAGAAGGCCCAAAGAGAGAGCAGTTTTTGCAAGCATTCATCATACCTACAGCGGCCTTAGCCGTCCCAGCATGCACCTGGAGAGCCTGGCCTCTGTAGCTGAGTGTTGCTGTGATATTCACAATGACTCCACCATGGTCCTAAATCAGTACAAAAAAGAGAGTCAATTTGAGCAACTAACCTGGAGGAATTAACAACAAATCGAGAGGAGTCCAGAAGCAAAACCACAGTTCCGTGTCCCAGAAGACCACGTGATCCATAGGTTTGCCTGCTGAACATCCTATGAAAGAAAGGGAATAATCCAGGAACAATTGCCATAAAATTGCCATAAAAAGGAGGAGGAAGAAGAAGAATTCGGTTTATATCTCGCCCTTCACTCAGAGTCCCAGAGAGCTTATGATCTCCTTTCCTTCCTCTCCCTACAACAGACACCCCAGGAGGTAGGTGGGGCTGAGAGAGCTCTGAGAGAACTGGGACTGCACCAAGGTCACCCAGACAGGAAGAAGAGATTAGATCTATACTCCACCTTTCACTTGGAGTCTCAGAGCAGCTTACAATCTCCTTCCCTCCCTCTCCCCACAACAGACACCCTGTGAGCTAAGTGGGGCTAAGAGAGCTCTCTGAGAACAGCTCTGAAAAAACTTGTGACTGACCCAAGGTCACCCAGCTGGCTGCATGTGGAGGAGTGGGGAAATCAAACCCGGTTCTCCAGATCAGAGTCTGCTACTCTTCACCACTACACCACACTGGCTCTACACTACACCAAAGAGACAGATACCTTCAGGGAACACTCAACCACAAGCCTAGATGTTCTATGGCCCTATTTTTCCACCCAGAATGTGTAAAGCAGAGGATATTTTTATAAAGTGAAAATGGCTATAGTCAGTGTCTTCAGAATCAAACTAAGCAGGGTCAGCCATGGTCAGTACTGGGATGGGAGACCACCAAGGAATACCAGGGCAGGGATGCAGAGGCAGGAAATGGCAAACCACCTCTGATCATCTCTTGCCTTGGAAGCCCCTTGAGGGGTTGTCATAAGTCAGCTGAGAGTCAACGGCACTTAATTGTTCATATTAATACAAAGTCACACTGCCTTGGTCCCAATTGTCTTTGTTCCAGCTTTACTGCCTGTACTTTCCATGTAATGCATTCTCATTTTGTATACAATATGTATTATGCTGGTCTAACTGCACTGTTTTTCACTGTAATCCACCTTGGGTCTTGTCTAGAAAGGTGGACTACAAAGGAAGGGAGGGAGGATTCAGTTGATCCCCTGCTTGGGCAGGGAAGGGTTGCTTACCCGGAGCCACTTATCATACAAGACTTTAGAGACGTTGAACGTGCCCAAAGTGTCTATATCAATCACTGTTTTGTAGGCGTTGAAGGACAGTGAGCTAGCTGGACAGAGGAAGTTACCTGCAGCATCTGGGGAAGAAAACCAGAGATGGAGTCAGGGCTGTTGAGGCCACTAGACAGGTTGCCCTTTGCATCTGCAACAGCTTATCTGCCCTACTATATGAACAAGAAAGCAAGTGGTATGGTGGCAGAACATCCACTTTGCACACAGGTCCCCAGTTCCATATCTTCACTTATCTGCCCTTTTAGAATCTCAGCAGCAGCTGGGAAAAACCCCTCTTGGCTCGACCCCAGAGAGCTACCAGCAATTGATAGAGACACTGCTAGAGACACAATTGCTAGAGACACTGGCAAACTAGGCCCCACTGGTGGACCTCCTGATGGCACTTGAGTTTTCTGTCCACTGTGTGACACAGAGTGTTGGACTGGATGGGCCATTGGCCTGATCCAACATGGTTTCTCTTATGTTCTTATGCTCCCGTTCCTGGAGCACGACGACTTAGCAATGGTGATCCATGCTACGGTCACCTCAAGAATAGATCACTGTAACACTCTCTACATGGGGCTACCCTTGACGCTAACCCGGAGACTACAGCTAGTGCAGAACGCTGCGGCGCGGCTGTTAATGAGACTCCCTTGATGGGAGCACATTCAGCCGGTGCTGAAAGAGATGCACCGGCTTCCTGTTGTGTTCCGAGTTCGTTTCAAGGTGTTGACCTTTAAAGCCCTTTATGGTCAGGGACCTGTCTATCTGAGGGACTGCCTTTCTCCGCATATTCCCCAGAGAGCACTGCATTCAGGGACGAAAAATCTATTGTCCATCCCTGGACCAAAAGAAGCCAGGTTGTGTATGACACGAGCCAGGGCCTTCTCGGTGGCAGCGCCAGAACTCTGGAATGCTCTCCCGGAGGCCATAAGGGCCCTGAGGGATTTGTCTACATTCCGCAGGGCCTGTAAGACCAAATTGTTCCGACAGGCCTTCGACATTTAACCGAGAGAGAGCTGCCACTGGACATCATATAGAGCTCCATGCAGAGTACCGATGGTCACCATCGAACTTTCAGAACCGCTATACTGTACTGTATTAATACAGCACCATGAAATGTTTTAAAGAATTTAAATATGTAATTATGTTTTATATGTTTTATTGGTTTTTAATGCAAGTAATGTGATGTTGTGAGCCGCCCTGAGTCCGCTTGCGGAGAGGGCGGGATATAAGCTTAACGTAATAAATAAATAAATATGTGACACAGAGTGTTGGACTGGATGGGCCATTGGCCTGATCTAACATGGCTTTTCTTATGTTCTTATGTGACTCAGAGTGTTGGACTGGAGGGGCCACTGGCCTGATCCAACATGGCTTCTCTTATGTTCTTATGTGACACAGAGTGTTGGACTGGATGGGCCATTGGCCTGATCCAACATGGCTTCTCTTATGTTCTTATGTGACTCAGAGTGTTGTACTGGATGGGCCATTGGCCTGATCCAACATGGCTTCTCTTATTATGTGACTCAGAGTGTTGGACTGGATGGGCCATTGGCCTGATCCAACATGGCTTCTCTTATGTTCTTATGTGACACAGAGTGTTGGACTGGATGGGCCATTGGCCTGATCTAACATGGCTTCTCTTATGTTCTTATGTGACTCAGAGTGTTGGACTGGATGGGCCACTGGCCTGATCCAACATGGCTTCTCTTATGTGACACAGAGTGTTGGACTGGATGGGCCATTGGCCTGATCCAACATGGCTTCTCTTCTGTTCTTATGTGACACAGAGTGTTGGACTGGATGGGCCATTGGCCTGATCCAACATGGCTTCTCTTATGTTCTCATGAGAACCAACTCAGTCTATGAACAGCATCACACATAGTCCTCCTTGCACTCGCAGAGGCCTTCGCTGTCTGAGAACTCGCAGGGACCCTGTTTTCTGAGCACACATCAGTATCCGTTTTTTCCCCCGGACTTGCTGGTGGCTGCCCAGGACCCCAAATGACAGCCCCTGCCCTCAACCCAACTCACTGTTAACAAGGATATCAATCCTCGAAAACTCTTTCAGGGCCTCATCCACAGCCGACACGATTGCCTGGGGTTGCCTGACGTCGAGGGAGAGGGGTAAGCATCGCTGGCCGGTGGCTGCTGACAGTTTTTGGGA
This sequence comes from Heteronotia binoei, assembly GCF_032191835.1. Taxonomy (NCBI): domain Eukaryota; kingdom Metazoa; phylum Chordata; class Lepidosauria; order Squamata; family Gekkonidae; genus Heteronotia; species Heteronotia binoei. The sequence continues at coordinate 13,448,530 of NC_083242.1, read as the reverse complement.
AGCCTGTAAAAGGAAAGAAGGGTTTGACGTGAAAGAATAACACATGCCCCTCCAGCCTTCCCGCCATAAAGATGCCAGACAAGGTGGAAAACATTTTGGGAGTGTTGTTGTTGTTGATATTGGATTTCTATCCCACTCTATACTCTGAATCTCAGAGTGGTCACACTCTCCTTTACCTTCCCCCCACCCAACAGACACTCTGTGAGGTGGGTGAGGCTGAGAGGGAGCTCCTGCGAGAGCTATGGCTGACCCGAGGCCATTCCAGCAGCTGCAAGTGGAGAAGAGGGGAATCAAGCCCGGTCCTCCCAGATATGAGTCCACACACTTAACCACTACACCAAACTGGCTGTTAAAGGATAAGGGAGAATTTCAACACGGTGGCTGTATCCAGAGGAGCCCTTCTTATTTTTACTTCATCATTTGATAGATATACGTTGAAAAACTCCACAGAGGTTTCATTTCCTTTTATTCCTGATTGTCAGCAGCATCAATCACAGATTTTCAGTTTTACCTTGGTTACTTATACGGACTGTAGATCTTAAGACACATTACTCAAAACGTTCTACCCATTGTTTATCAGCTGCTGTGCATCGTTTGGAACTTGCCCAACCCTGTTTTAAAAAAATCTTTATAAACCTTACTGCAACGTCTCACCCACTCACTTCCGTCAGTTTCTGCAGGTTCCTGCTTGCAATGATGGTTTGGCAGCCGTGTCTGCAAAGGAAAACCACCCCAAAATTAGGAACACGTGGATCCTGCATCACACACAAAATGAGGAACACATAGGACCCGCATCACACACAAACCTTCCACCTAAAGGGGAAACCCATTTGCTACTTAAGAGGGGTCATTTTGTAGAAAAATAGGTGGCAGAGCTCATTAACATACCTCATCAGCATACGCACCCCCCCCAGCCAAAAGCAACCTCATGCAAGAAAGGAGAGCCCTGGGCAAGCGAGGCCTGCTTGGGCTGGTGAGAGATCCAGCCAGCCCAAGCAGGCCTCACTCACCTGGGGCTCTCCTGGGCCGCCCCCCACAGTCAAAAGGCCAGCAAGCCACTTGCCGCCCCAAATCACATAAAAATTGGAGAAAGGGTGGCTTGGGCTTCTCCAGGGGTTAATGAGGGCTGCTGGGAGAGTGGCAAAGCCCCTGGTGGCTGGCTGGCTGCCTGCTCTCCTAATCCAGGGATTGTTATGCAGCTGCACCTAATATTCAATGGACAAGGGAGGTGGGGAGGAGGAGGGGGAACCCTCGAAAAGGTTGCGTTGCACTCCTGTGAGCTCCTGCTGAATCTGAGGCCTGCTACTTAAGCTATGGAAACCATCTTTGTCAGACATCTGAAATCTGCTACTTGGAAAAAAGGAAAATTGCTCAAGTAACACAATAATCCAAAACCAGGGATTTCTTAGTACCAGAAAAATTAAGCCAATTTCTCTTCTAGCATATGCATTTCTGGACCAGAACTCAATTCATCATGGTGCTGACCAAGCAGCCTCCATTTCACCAAAGTGTACGTTAGAACAGGAGTGTCAAATGCACAGCCCGTGGGCCTGCCAGTCTGCTGCTTTCTCCCTCTCTCTTGCTTCTTTCCTGTGCCACAGCTTGCTTTATCAGGATTCCTCAATTGCACAGAAGCTACAGAACAAGCCTCTATTTTCCCCATTGGTCGAGGCAGGGCTTTTTTTTGTAACAGGAACACTTTTGCATATTAGATGTATGCAACCTGGTGGAATCAGCTCCCTGTGGAGGTGTGGGCCCTACCGGATTTGTTGCCATTCCAGAGGTTCTGCAAGACGGAGCTCTTCCGCCAGGCCTATGGCCGAGGCAGGCGGACGTCCTTATCGGGTTACACCATCTAACTGGCCTCCCAGCACGGATTGCTGACGATGGGGCCGATATGGCTGACATCTTTTGGACACCTAAGCTGTGACAAGTATGTCTTAATTGATGTGTCCACGTCATCCATGCTGCCTAAATTAAGAAGCCTCATACTGAGCTGCAGCTAATGTAAAATTGCTGTTGGAGATGCTCTGCGCCCCCTTTTTAAAAAATTATGTAAAGAATCTAATATAATTGTATCAATATTGGTTTCAGGTCTGATGAAGACTGGAAAGAAACAAGTACTTAATCGATTGGCTTGTCACCACACTGCTTTGGGACTTGAATGTACATGTTTTGGACATGTGGACTGGTTTCTAGATATTTCTTAGTAAATTGGTCACTAGCTTGCATTTTTTGTTGTGTTATCCATTCTAGTGACCTCTCTCGGCTTGTATTCTAAATTAAATTCTGAGCAAATGGTCTAATTCAGGGGTGGCCAAAGGTAGCTCTCCAGATGTTTTTTGCCTACAACTCCCATCAGCCCCAGCCAGCATGACCAATGGCTGGGGCTGATGGGAGTTGTAGGCAAAAAAACATCTGGAGAGCTACTGTTGGCCACCCCTGGTCTAATTGTTTTAACTCCAAATCTGTTTTAACTGTTCGATTGTTCTATTATTTATCTGTTTGATTGTTTTACTGTTGGTTTTTAATTGTTTTACTATGTTGGAATCTGCCTTGAGCCCATGATGGGAAAGGGCGGACTATAAATTGACAGAAATAAATGTAGCCAATCCTCCTGGAGGAAATTAATCGCACCTCATCAGGACCTCTGCAATGCGGAATCCAATCCCAGAGCCCCCTCCAGTGATGAATGCGACCTTGCCCCTGGAAAAAGAGGAGGAAGGATATTTTCACACAACAGAATCTGCCTGTGACTTTTTGCCATGTACATTCAAAAATGACATTAAGACATCAAGGAAGGAATGGCCAGTCTGCTCCGGCAAATCTTGCACCACCTGCGAGAGGATCAAAGGGTCCCGGTAGCTGCAGGTGAAACCCGCCAACCACTCTGTCGTCTCAGGCAAAGGAGGAGGAGGAGAACTGGATTTATACCCCACCCTTCACTCGGCATCTCAGAGCGGCTTACAATCTCCTTTCCTCCTCCTCTCTGCACAACAGACATTTATTCTTTAAGTTTCCACGAGATTCCAGTCCGTTCTCTGGGAGGTCGGTAGGGCTGAGAGAGTTCTGAGATCTGTCTCAGACCTTTAGAAAAATGTCCTTGGGGGAAAAATTGGAAGAAGATGATATTGAATTTATATCCCGCCTTATACTCTGAATCTCAGAGTCTCAGAGCAGTCACAATCTCCTGTACCTCCCCCACTACCCAGAACAGACACCCTGTGAGGTAGGTGGGGCTGAGAGAGCTCCGACAGAAGCTGCCCTTTCAAGGACAACCTCTGCCAGAGCTATGGCTGACCCAAGGCCATTCCAGCAGGTGCAAGTGGAGGAGTGGGGAATCAAACCCGTTTCTCCCAGATAAGAGTCCGCACACTTAACCACTACACCAAACTTCCTCTGGAGAGGAAAGGTCCCCCCTCCAACAGTTTTACTAGATTTCCACACCTCTAGTGCTGGAACAAGTTTAACTTAAAAGGTTAAATGAAGGGTATTATCCCTATAATAGATTCACAACAGGTTTTTGGCCAGCACAAGAGCGATCTTGGCCACACTCACTTAAGGATGTCCGGGCTGAAGAGGTAGCAATACTCCTGGAGACAGTCGTCCGTGTCCACATCGGGAGGTGGCTCGCACGCAGAGCCTTGCTGGGGCATGGCGGGCTCCATGGAGGGGTCTGCAGAAAAGAAGCCCAACATGGAAAAACAGCCACCTCTTTCAGCCTGTGGCTCCCAAACACCACCAAGGCCATGATGCAGCTGGACTCGCATGCAGCCAGAACAGCTTGAGAAGAGACATCGTCACACGCAGTTGCTTTATACTGAATAAGACCTTCGGTCCATCAAGGTAAGTATTGTCTACTCCAGGGGTGGCCAAACTTGCTTAATGTAAAAACCACATAGAATAAACATCAGATGTTTGAAAGCCACAAAACAGGAAGGAAGGAAGGGAGGGAGGGAGGGAGGGAGGGAGGGGAGGAAAGAAAGCAACTTTAACTTCAAATGCATTCTCTAAGCTGCTGGCTGGCTTGGTTTGAAGTGATTTAAGGAGACAAATGCCTTCTCCAGGCTGGCCGATGGGTAGTGGGGGATTCAAGAGCCATACAATATGTGTGAAAGAGCCACAAGTAGCTCCCGAGCCACAGTTTGGCCACCTCTGGTCTACTCAGGCAGGCAGCGGTTCTCCAAGGTCTCAGTCTTCCCCATCACCTCCTGCCTGATCCTTGTAAGTGGAGATGCTGGGGATTGAACCTGGGACGTTCTGCATGCCAAGCAGATGCTCTGCCACAGAGCCACAGTCCCTCCCCAGCACAGGACACAAAGAAAATTGTTTTATAGCTGAAACAGAACATGAGCTGGAAAATCCTTTGATATCCCTTTAAAATCACCCCCACCCTGCTCCACCTAGTGTAAGTCGGTGTGATATACTGGTTGAACTAGGATCTGGGAGACCCAGGTTCGAATTCTCACTCTGCCATGGAAGCTTGCAGAGTGTCCTTGGGCCTGTCATATGCTCTTGGCTTAACCTACCTGAAAGTGTCATTATGAGAATAAAAGGGAATGTTGCAAACTACCAGGTCACTATTGGGGGAGGGGAGTGGGGGAAGTAAATAAATAGTTTCCCACACCAAACAAAACCAGGGAAAAATTCATCAGGGCAGGGCTTTTTCTGTAGTAGGAACTCCTTTGCATATTAGGCCACACACTCCTGATGTAGCCAATCCTACAAGAGCTTACAGGGCTCTTATTCCAGGGCCTACTGTAAGTTCCAGGAGGACTGGCTACATCAGGGGGTGTGTGGCCTAATATGCAAAGGAGCCCCTGCTACAAAAAGCCCTGATATTAGGCCACACACCCCTGATGTAGCCAATCCTCTTAAGAGTTTACAGGGCTCTTCATACAGGATCTACTGTAAGCTCCAGGAGGATTGGCTACATCAGGGTGTGTGTGGCCTAGTATGCAAAGAAGTTCTTGCTACAAAAAAGGCCCTGCATGTGGCTGGGGTGGGGTGGGGGGAGTCAATTACTTGGTATTTGTGTGTGCGCTTGTGTACTCGCATCTTGGAAGTCATGTTGACTTCTGGTGGCTCCAGCGGGGTTAGGACATTTCAGAGCGGTGGCTTGTATCACTGCCTCTGTGCCCCGGCTGGGGTATTCCAAAGAGGTCTTCCCTTCCAAGTACTTGCCAGGGTCATCCTTGCTTAGCTTCCAAGATCTGACGAGATCGGGCTCACCTGGGCAATCCAGGTCACAGCTAACAAGTGTCAAAATGTTATGAACTTTTCACACAAAACACTAGGAAGGAAACTCAACAGTAGCCTGCATACACGACACATGATTTAGTAGTTCACATCTCAGAAACAATCCAGCGCTTCTGAACTTTGTTGGGGTGGGGGTTGTTGATAAGACAGGTGGAGACGTTTCGCAACCCGCTTTTCTGCATCCCAGGCCACAGCTGCACGTGACATCAGCAAAAAAGATTTTTCTTAACGTGCAGGAACAGGCTGCAGTGTTGGCAAGGCAAAGCCTTCGGAAGGAATCAGCAGATCTTTTTAAAAGGCCAAAGGGGTGGAAATCTGTCAAGGTTCTCTGGGAAACGTGTTGGAATTCTGTCAATAAGTATCTTGCCAGGAGTACAGAGGGAAAAGTGCCCTCCAGGGTCCAATCTGGCAGAGAAGGGCATCTCTCGCGCACTTTTCCCTGCCATTCTTTGTACAGCAAGGTTAAGGAGAAATGGTAGAGAGAGTTGCAAAAGAGAGGGTCTAATGAAGTGCTTTCTCCCTTCAGCAAAACTCAAGCAAGGCAAGGTGGAAAACAAACAAAGAGGGAGCAGAGTTCAGGTGTGCAGAGGTGACTCCCGCCCATCTCATCTCTGGGAGGAGAAATTTCTCAGCGATCTGGCCACTGCAGTTTCATAGCAGTCTTGCCAACCTCCAAGTGGGGCCTGGAGTTCACCCAAAATTTCAACTGATTCCCAGACCACAAGAATCCGTTCCCCTGGAGAAAACAGCTCACCTGGAGGGTGGACTCTATGGCTTTATACCCTGCTGAGGTCCTCAGGCTCCACCCCCACATATCCAGGAAGTTCCCAACCTGGAGTTGGCAACCGTCTTTCACAGCCATGTCCCTCAGCCACTTCACCTCCCCCAACGCGAGGAAAGACAGAAAGGGCCATCTCTTTTCCAACCTATTTAAATGCTCTGGTGAATCTATTGCATTGAGCCTATTTAACACGACATCTTCATGCCTTAATACTACGTTGATTTCCTATTTGTTTGAGCCTGCTCTCTCTGGAAGAAGCGACCCCCCTTCACAGTTTCACGACCTTTCCTAAAAGAGATTCTAACCCATTTCTAAAAACACGTGTCGCTGAGCTGACTCGCATTCATCCCCCTCCCCCGTTGCCTCTTCCATTGCTTACAACCTGTAAGCTCCTCGGGAGCAGAAAACTGCCCTTGGTCCATCCCAGGTACAAAGTAGACCTACATTTGGGAGCTTAGGAGGTGGGTGCCGCTAAAAGAGTCCTTCCAACTTGGAAAACTCTTCCACCCCACATTTTGGGGTGCTCGCAAAGCTGATCTACCCCCTTCTTGCGATCCAGCATCCTACCCGGTCAGAAGCGCCCTAAATCCAGCTTTTCGAACTCCCCGCAGGTAAACCTCCACTCACCTGGCCAGCGCAAGACTTTGCTCTGAGCACCCTGCGCTTGCGCACATGGCTCGCTCCAAAGCATGCTGGGGATCCTAGTTTGCCACCGTTCGACCGCCCGCGGAGCATTCTGGGACGTGTAGGCTTTTTTATTTTGTTCCCTGAACCATCGCTGATTTTATTATTATTTTATTGATTAATTTCGTCTACGCGCGTTTATAATTAATAATTACATTGATGTAAATTATATTTATATAAATAAAGTGTGTAGGTGTGTGTGTGTATATGTGTTTCCTGCATTGTGCAGTGGGTTGGACTAGATGACCCTAGAGGTCCTTTCCAACTGTATGATTCTATGTGTATGTGTATATATGTGTGTGTATACACACACACACCTGTATTTGCCAACCTCCAGGGTAGGGTTGCCAAGCCCAATTCAAGAAATATGGGGACTTTGGGGGTGGAGCCAGGAGACATTGGGGGTGGAGCCAGAAGCAAGGGTGTGACAAGCATGATTGAACTCCAAAGGGAGGCCTGGCCATCACATTTAAAGAGACCGCACACCTTTTAAATGCCTTCCCTTCATTGGAAATAATGGATAGGGGCACTTTCTTTGGGGGCTCACAAAATTGGACCCCCTCGTCCAATCTTTTTGAAACTTGGGGGGGGGGTGTTTTGAGAGATGCACCCGATGCTATGCTGAAAATCTGGTGCCTCTACCTCAAAAAACACCCCCTCCCAGATACCCATGGATTGATTTTCGATTATACCCTACGGGAATTGGTCTCCACAAGACATAATGGAGTGCCCAGCAGACATATCCCTCCCTCTGCCCTGCTTTCTGATGACCCTGAGGGCCTCCAAACCAGGGGATCCCCTACCCCCACCTGGGGATTGGCAACCCTGCTCCAAGTTGAACCTAGGGATGCCAGGTTCGATTTAGGAAATATCTGGGGATTTTGGGGATGGAACCAGGAGCAAGGCTGGGACAAGCACGATTGAACCCCGAAGGGAGTTATGGCCGACATATTTAGATGGACTGTGCTCCTTCTAAATGCCTTCCCTTCATTGGAAATCATGGAGGATGGGAACACCTTCTTTTGGGGCTTGTAGAATTGGACCCTATAATCCAATCTTTAGAAACTTGGTGAGGGGAGGGGTGTTGAGGAGAGGCTATGCTGAAAATTTGGTGCCTCTGCTCCAAAAAGGTCCCTCTAGCACCCCAGATATCCCCCCTCCGCTTTCTGCTAACCCTGAGGTGGGGGGAGGACCTCCAAATCAGAGGATCCCCTGCTCCCAACTGAATTTGAAACTTTGGATCAGCTAGAAGTGTATTGACATGTATTAAAGCTTGGATAGCCTGTGCAGAGAATATTGGAAATTATTGCACATTGAAGAACCTTCTTTCAGACTGGAGCATTTTTTCCTGCCTCCTGAAGTCCATCTTAATATCTACTCTAAGTGGGAAAAGTGAGCAGTCAACCTAGAAAGAAAAGGAATTGGACTTACCTGTTGAATGGTGAACTGTATGAGAATTAACTGTTGCTTTCCCTTAAAAATGTACTGTTCTGTTGGTATTTTTGTATGGACGCATATTGTGATTTAATAATAGGTATTTAAGATTTCTCTGTTTCTGTTGCTTGATTAAGAAATTCTTATTAGTAGTATCTAGACAGTATACATGGAAGCTTAGCTTCTCTCCTTGCCACTTCTATCCGTGGATCTCACTCTGGTTGCCAACCCAACTGGGGACTGGCAAGCCTAGAAGCTGGTGAGGAGAATGCACTGTTGCCAACTTCCAGGTGAGGCCTGATGATCTGGGGATTACAACTGATTTCTAGATGGCATAGATCAGTTCCCCTGGAGAAAATGGGTCCTTCTGAGTGTGAACTCTATAATATTATACCCCACTGAGGTATTACCAGATGGCATCTCTCTCTCTCCCCCCATCCACTCTGGCTTTGGTAGTGTCCCATACCATACCATAGACCTTTATTGGCATTGATATAAGAATACAGTATACTTTAAAACCAACAGTAGCACTATAGAGTATAATAAAACCTTTAAAAAGCCAGCAAAAGTTAAATGACATAAAATAGCTGTGGGCTATGCATGAGTAAAAGCCTCTCTGATTTGGATCGCAACCTGTAAAAAGCCAGCAACGTGAGTAGTGACAAAGTTGTGTTTCCTGTGGAGTAAAAAGCGAACCTTGGCATTGTCAGAAAGGCCTTGATGGTCAAAGAGCAGAGCATCTAGGTATCTTGCTCGTGGACTGCTATAGAACGGGCAGTCCAGAAGAACATGAGGGACCGTTTCGATGACTTCTTGGCTACAAGGGCATCGTCTAAGATTGCGGGGGATTCTGTGGTATCTTCCGGAGAGGATGGCCGATGGTAATACATTAAATCTAGCCAGCATGAGTGCTCTTCTTTGGTGAAGATCAGTTAAAAAGAGGAAATAGGGAGCTAAAAGCCCAGGAGTCTGGGATAAACCCAGATAGCTTGGGGAGCAAGTTTTCCGAGCTGCCTCAGTTAGACGTTGCAACTGGATATCTAGTAGTCTGCGTTTGATGGATTGAAATACCGCAGAAGCAGAGGATAGATAAAATGCATCCAAGGAAATTCCTATGGATGTGATTTTCTTTTGGATCAGGGTCAACCATTTGGATGCATGATGGTCCATCAGCATCAAAAAGGTGAAAGAATTCTGATCAGAGTTAAATAAAAGGCGCAGCCGTCTTACTGTCATGTTCCCAAATTGGATTGAGGCGTCTATTATACCAAGTTATGACCTATCTCAATAACGAGTTAACCCTGAATTATGGGAAAACAAAGATTTTAGTTTTCTCTAAATCTTGGAAGCAACTATTATGGTCAGTCCAGGGAAACCCTATTGAACAGGTCAAAACTACCAAACATCTGGGGATTAATTTTTCCTACAATGGGAGCTGAGCAACCCATCGCAAGTGCGCTCTAACAGTGGCAAGAACTAGTGCCTTGGTTATTGCCCGTTTTTTTTATCTGAAAGGGAACCGATATGTCCCTATGGCCCTAAGAGCTTTCAATGCGAAATCTAGCCCCCAACTCTTATATGGTGCCCCCAATGGATCAGTGCCTTTGACTGCACCACTGAAGGCCTACAATCCTTCTTTTTGAGGAAAATACTGGGATTACTCAACTGTGTTCCTTATGCTGCAATTTGCATGGAAACTGGACTGTTGCTGCTGGTAGTGTCCTTTGCTGATCCTCCCTTGAGCAGGGGGTTGGACTAGGTGGCCTCTATGGACCCTTCCAACTCTATGATTCTGTGAAAAGGAAATAAAGCTGTTTTCGCACAAAGCCTGGCTTGTAAGGAGAAGAAATCCTGTCCCATCCATCTTGGTGTCATCATTTCTCTGTGATCATGAGGACTAGAAACACCCTTTTTTAAAAGAAGTGAAGAATCAAAGTTTTCATGCTATCGTGAAGCTGACATCTTCTGTGTTGCACAAAACAGCTTCTGCTGTGCCACAACGATAAGGGGGGGGGGGCGGGAAGATTCAGTGGTGCAGACGGGTTCTCGCTGCATCCAAAAGAGGCCGTCTGCATTTGGATAGGGACAGTCAAACTTGCTTAATATAAGAGTCACATAGAATAAACATCAGATGTTTGAGAGCCACAAGACAAGGAAGGAAGGAAGGAAGGAAGGAAGGAAGGAAGGAAGGAAGGAAGGAAGGAAGGAAGGAAGGAAGGAAGGAAGGAAGGAAGGAAGGAAAATAGATGGAGAGGAGAGGTGGAAAGAAATCAACTTTAACTTTAAATGCATTATACAAGCTGGCCAATAGAGTGGGGGGGCTTTGAGAGCCACACATGTGTGAAAGAGCCACAGTTCGGCTGCCCCTGCATTTGGACTAGACAAGAACCCTCTTCACAGTCACCAAGCACACAAAACAGAATCACATTTGCACAAATTACTGAGTGTGCATGTGTGTGTTTTAATGTGATTTCTTTTAAGAACAGTATTCTGTGGTTTTCTCGCAACACCCTTAAAAACTTTTTTCAAAGCAATGGCACTTGGGTTATTCCAACATACTCAGTGCAGCGGTTCTGCGTGAGGTACACACTCCCCTGAGCAGAGGCACAGTGGCTGAAGTGCAACACCATCCCACATACCCCCCACCCCCCAAATTCAGAGCCCGTGAGGCCCAACACTCATGGCTTCAAAAAGGCCGCACACCGGCTGAGGTAGCAGATCCGGAAGACAGGTTCCGGGCCTAGCAAGGCCTTCAGAGTTCATACATGATTTTGTGATCACAGCAGTCCCAGTCGACAAGCTCGTTGCTGCGGAACCACAAACTGATTTCCCGCTGGGCTGTCTCCACAGAGTCGCTGGCGTGGACGACATTCCTGTTTCCACGGGGAGAGAAAAAAGACATGTGCAGTGAGGACACATCACAGCTCACTGCAAAATTTAAAACTGTTCCCATCTGGCTGGCCCCCAAGCATTCTGGGAATTGCGTATGAGCAGGGGTGGAATTCTAGCAGGAGCTCCTTTGCATATGAGGCCACACAACCCTGATACAGCCAATCCTCCAGGAGCTCACAAGGCTCTTTTTTATAAGCTCTTGGAGGACTGGTTACATCAGGGGTGTGTTGCCTCATATGCAAAGGAGCTCCTGCTAGAAGTCCACCCCTGCCTATGATATGAGAATTAAATTTTTTTGTTTCTTTCTACTCTCAACAGATGGGGAAAGCAAAAACAGGATGAGGTTCCTGGATTTGAATTTCAAGATGTTTAGAATGGTGCCATTCATTTAAAATCCATGTTTCCCTTTTTACCATTTTCCAGAACAGGGGTGGTCAAACAGGTGGCTTGGGAGCCACATGTGGCTCTTTCACACGTATTGTGTGGCTCTTGAAGCTCCCACTGCCCTGTCGGCCAGCTTGGAGAAGGCAATTGTCTCATTAAATCACTTTGTGGAAGGAAGGAAGGAAGGAAGGAAGGAAGGAAGGAAGGAAGGAAGGAAGGAAGGAAGGAAGGAAGGAAGGAAGGAAGGAAGGAAGGAAGGGAGGGAGGGAGGGAGGGAGGGAGGGAGGGAGGGAGGAAGGAAGGAAGGAAAATAGATGGGGAGAGAGGAGGGAGAGAGGTAGAAAAAAAGCAATTTTAAATGCATTCTCCAAGCTGCCAGCTGGCTTGGCTTGAAGAAACGATTTAAAGAGACAAATGCCTTCTCCGAGCTGGCTGATGGGGCAGTGGGGGCTTCAAGAGCCACACAATATGTGTCAAAGACCCACAGTTTTGCCACCCCTAGCCTACAGCATCCCTGACAAGTGTTTGCCAGTGATGGGGAGCTCACCACCTCCCTCGGTAGCTGTTTTCACTGTTGAACAACTCTGACTGTAAAAAAAAATATCCAGCTGGTACCTTCTTGCCCTTAATTTAGACCCATTCTTGCAAGTCTAAACCTCTCCTGCCAACAGGAACAGATCCCTGCCCTCCTCTAAGTGACAGCCCTTCAAATACTTAAAGCGTGCAATCATGTCCCCCCTCCATCTCCTCTTCTCCAGACTGAACCTTCTCAAGTCCCTCAGCCTTTCCTCATAACGTTTGGTCTCCAGATTGTCTCGTTCCACATTTCACGTCTTTATTAAAGGCACAGGAGCAAGCCAGATCTCCAGGTATCTCTCAACTCAGAGTCGCCCTGGCCAGTCTTCGATACACGTCACTTTCCCATGCTATTGCAATTCAACCAGGGTCTGCCTTCAGTGTCATTCTCAGTCAAACGGTTAATCCATCCCCATTTGAGTTATCCTGGACAATTTACACTGGCTGCATCTCTCCCACCGTGAAAGTTCACAGGCTGGAGACTCCAGTCAAGGTGAGAGTGCAGGGACATCTATCACATGGGCCCCCCTGGCTCGTACCTGCTGACGTGAATGCTGAAATCTCCACGGATGGTGCCTGGCTTGGCTTCCGCAGGGTTCGTCTCTCCCACCATGGCCCTGGAGGTCTTGACCACGTTGTGACCTTCCCACACCTGCAACAGACCCAGGGAGTGTCCCAAACTCAACACACCAAGAGCTCCAAAATGGCATCCTAGACTAGGTCAGGAGACACGGGTTCTAATCTCCACTCAGCCATGACACTCTCTGGGAAACACGGGGCCAATCCCACACACTTTCTCTTGACCTAACATACCTCACAGTGTCATTGTGAGGAGAAAACAGAAGAGAGGAGTACCCTATAAACTGCCCAGAGCTCCTTCAATGAAGCGAATAGTTAAACTATATAGAAATAATTGGGTATTCTGCACTCACTGGGGGCTAGAGGGTTGGAATAAGATCAAGGAAATCCAGGTTGTGATCCTGACTCTTGCTGGGTAACTTTTGCTCGGTAACTTTTGGCCCATTGCTCTCTACCTCACAAAGCCATTGTTGTGAAGATAAAATGTAGGGAAGGAAAACAATGCTGTAAACAGATTCAGCTCCCCATCGGAGAGAAAAGTGAGGTAGAGATTTTGAAATAAATACATACATAAAAGACAGTGGTACAGAGGCTAGCCTGGTGGGTTTATAGATGTAGGAGACAGAGGCATGAAATACTGGATAGCCTTGGGCATTCTCTCATGCTTTATGACACCTCACAGGGTTGTCGTGAAACTGGGGGACTTCATTTAAGCCTTCATTTAATGCATTAGTAATCCCACCCTTCCAGTTTGGTGTAGTGGTTAAGTGTGCAGACTCTAATCTGGAGAACTGCGTTTGATCCCCCACTCCTCCACATGCAGCCAGCTGGATGACCTCAGAGCTGTTCGCTCAAGAGCAGTTCTCTCACTCAACCCACATCTCCCTCACAGAGTGTCTGTTGTGGGGAGAGGAAGGGAAGGAGATTCTAAACTGTTCTGAGATTGTAAACAATCCCTTCTCCTCCTCCTCCTCCTCCTTCCCCTCCTTCTCTCAGGGTGGAATACAGGGCTGCTCCCCTCTTCAATTTTATCATCTCAACAACCTAGAGAAGTACAGGTTAGGTGAAGAAAGAATGACTGACCTAAGATCAGGGTTTTTTTGTAGCAGGAACTCATTTGCATATTAGGCCACACCCCAAGATGTAGCCAATCCTCCTGGAGCTTACAGCAGGCCCTGTACTAAAAGCCATGTAAGCTCTTAGAGGATTGGCTACATCAGGGGTGTGTGGCCTAATATGCAAAGGAGTTCCTGCTACAAAAAAGAGCCCTGGCCAGGGTAGATATTAAAGCTGGAAGGGTCTTGTGTGCCTTTAACCGTCATCATCCTATAGTCAAGCCACTGCCATCAGGGAAACTACGTCCACTGCTTCTGACCTCCTCTTTCTCTGATATATTTCATTGTTTGCTGACTTAACCATATTTCTTGCTTGTGAAATCCTGCCCTGGAAGATAAGAACTCATCCAATCCTAGCTTTTAAAAGATGAGTGCTTTGATAATGTCTGGGATAGCTCCCCCGCTGTGTGTATGAAATCACTTGTCAGTTTTCGTGATTCAGCGTCTCTGCGGCTTGTGATATGGTAGATCAGCAGGAACTCAGCCGTTTGTACGTTCTAAGATTTATATAGAGACATGCGTAATTTGAGTCGCTGTAGCACAATTATCTGTTGTTTTGGTAGACACTGTTCTCTTCTGGGAAAACTGGGCTGTTTTCAGGACTGATTGGCTAGTATCAGTGCTACGTTTTAAACCATGCTCCTGCAGTGATCCTCCTAACAGCGCTTAGATCTGCTTCAATTACGTTTGGTTTCTTCCCATGTCGTGGAAAGATTCTCCTTCTAATTTCCACTTGTCACATCCTCGATCAAGAGGGTACACCAAGCCTATCTTTCCTCTAGCTAACATGATTGGGTGATAACTAGTGATATCACTCACCTGTCTCTTCCCTCCTCCTCCTTGAAGCAGTTTTCCAACATTTTTAAAAAATCCACTCTTTTTTTTTTTTAAAGGCTGATGTGTCCATATTTAATATATGTAAGTGCTGTGCTTTAAGAAAAATTAAGGCAGAAAATATTCAAGGAGGAAAGAGACAAGCCAGACTGCTAAGTCAATATCCAATTTGAAGGGTTGCAAAGGTGAGCCACAGTGAAGCTGTGTTGGAGCTTCAAGATGGAAAAAAACTGCAACGAGTCCTGATTTGAATGCATTTTATACCCCCCCCCTAAGGATTTTTGTTTGTTTTATGCACCAACCACATCTCGTGACCTACGATGTGTTTGACGACTACTGTATTTTTCGCAGTTTCAGACGGGTAGTAAATAAGAGTTTTTGAAGCAGAGTGGGTGGTCATACATGCTGAGAGGACTGCCTTAGAAAGCCAATGCATTGCACAGGATAGAGTCTTAGACTAGGATTGGGGGATCCAGGTTCAAATCTCGACTCAGCTATGAAACTCACTGGTTGGGGAGAGTGGGGTCACTCTCTCGGTCCACCTAACCCAAGTCTCTACAACCTTTTTGGAGCCTGCAGGTGCATTTGGAATTCTGACACTGGATGGTGGGCTCAGTCACAAAATGGCAAGAAGAAGAAGAGGAGGAGAAGGAGGAGGAGGAGGAGGAGTGGGTTTTATATCTGACCTTTCACTACCTAAAGGAATCTTGGAGCTGCTTATGACCACCTTCAGACACCCTGTGAAGTAGATGATGATGAAGATGATGATACTGGATTTATACCCCGCCCTTCTCTCTGAATCAGAGTCTCAGAGTGGCTTACAATCTCATTTACCTTCCTCCCCCACAACAGACACCCTGTGAGGAGAGTGGGGCTGAGAGAACTCTCACAGCAGCAGCCCTTTCAAGGACAACTCCTGCAATAGCTATGGCTGACCCAAGGCCATTCCAGCAGCTGCAAGTGGAGGAGAGGGGAATCAAACCCGGTTTTCCCAGATAAGAGTCTGCGCACTTAACCACTACACCAAACTGGCTGAGAGAGTTTTGAGAGAATTGTGACTGTTCCAAGGTCACCCAGCTGGCTTCATGTGGAGGAGGAGTGGAGAATCAAACCCGGTTCTCCAGATTAAGAGTCTGCTGCTCTTAACCATGACACCAAGCTACAGAAGCAGAATTGACTACAAAATCTCAGAGGGGGAGACCATACACAATTTAAATAGCAGCTCTGCACAATTTCAGGCAAAAGATGCCTTTAACAGGACTCCTTTTAGCATGAACATCTTGTTTTAAAATATATTCTTGCATATGCACAGCTGACCTTCAGTCACACAGTGAAGATCCTTGTGCAATGGTGGCAGCTGCTGCAGAGGCCACTAAAAGGCCACTAAAAATCCACCCAGCCACTCAGATCTTCAATGGCCTATCAGAAGCCCAGCCCTATCTCCTCCTGTTATCTGTCTAAAAACACTTGGGGAGCCCTGGGAAAGTGTGAGAACCAGGGCTTTTTCTGTAGCGGACACTCCTTTGCATATTAGGCCACACACCCTTGATGTATCCAATCCTCCTAGAGCTTACAGTAGGCCCTGTTGTAAGAGCCCTGTCAGCTCTTGGAGGATTGGCTACATCAGGGAGGTGTGGCCTAATATGCAAAGGAGTGCCTGCTACAAAAAAGGAGTGCCCTGCTACAGAAAAAGCTCTGGTGGGAAGTATGGGCACGCCCTAACCTACCACCCTAGGTTATGAGAAAGGATTTTGTAAAAAGTGGGCAGGTGGGGGGAAGAGTACTGTGCAGGTTGCCCTGAGCACCTTGAAGGAAAGATCCAGGTGGGCAGCTGTGTTGGTCTGAAGCAGTAGAACAAAGCAAGTTGCACCTTTAAGACTATCAAAGTTTTATGAAGAAGAAAAAGGAGAAGGAGGAGAAGAAGAAGGAGAAGAAGAGAAGGAGAAGAAGAGAAGAAGGAGAAGAGAATAAGAAAAGAAGAGGAAGAGAAGAAGAGAAGAAGAAGAAGACATGAAAGCTTACAAAGCTTTATTCAGGATGTAAGAAGAAGAGCACACAAAAGTTTGCATTCTGAATAAAACTTTGCTGGTCTTAAAGGTGTAATTTGACTCTTGCTTTGTTCTACCTTGAAGGAAAGGCAGGCAAAAGATTACAGAGAGATTTGACATGGAGGCATCAGCAATTTGGGATCTCGTTTTCGGTTCAATCATCCCTTGTCCACGTGGACAAATTCTCTCCCATGATATCAGCACACAGAGAGATGTTTGAGGAGGAATGTCCCAATCTCTGTGCCACCATCTGCTTCACCTCCAAGATTCATAAGCATCCCTGAAAACCTGCCCTGACTTACCATGGCCACTACAGGTCCTGAAGTCATGTACTGAATCAGCTCGTGATAGAAGGGTTTCCTCCGCAGCTCGTGGTAATGTTCTGACAGGATCCCCTCATTGGCCTGCCAAAAAAGAAGGTGGGATGTCTTGGATCACACAAGCAAGAACCCCTCCTCAGGAAACACCCCCTCACACACACGGTTAGGTATCCACTTCAGTCCTCTTCATTTGACGGATTAGTGGTTGAAGCCAGATTCTGGAAACTTCCTCTCCTGGAAGGGGAACTTTCATACACGCTAAATAACACACTTTCAATCTACTTTCAATGCGCTTCGCAACTGGAGTTTACAGTGTGAAACGGCAAAATCCCCTTGCAAACAGTGGCTGAAGTGGATTGAAAGCGATATTATTTACTCCAAGGTCACATCTTTTGAAGAAAAATGGCTTCTGTTTCTGGAATATACTGAATCTAAAAACATCTTACCTATTAACACAACTTACCTTCAGTTTCTCTCACTATAATTCTTTCTAACTTGTGCTATCCCCTCTTTCTCTTTTTATTTAAATATTCCCTTTTCTTTGGCTTGGGATGGAGCAAGGCATTATTCTTAGCTTAAGAGTCAAAAATTCTAGCCCAATTACCAGTTAATTTATCCTTAATAAGATATATATTTATTTGTTTATTGATTGATTGGTAAACTGGACGTTATCTTAAAATTAAATAAGATGTTCTACAATGTTATATATACCATAGTACTTTACGCATAGTAGAATTTTGTTATATATGGAATTAATCCACTAATCTACTTGATACTTCTTCACCCAACAACGTTCTGTATAACTTGGAATTTTTAAAAATAAACATCATATGTTAAAAAAAAGAAAACAGCATTATTCCGCATATGTGAAAGTATCCCTACTTTTCTCCCTCCCCAACTGCTGTGGAAAAAGTCCTATAGAATCCAAATTTCTGTGGATACAATGGTGGAGTTGTTTTGTGTTGCCCCAGAACGTCATACCAGAACCAACAGGTTGAATTAAAAGAGATTTCAGCTAAACGTTAGGAAGAAATCCCCGATAGAGCAGTTCCTCCGTGAAACAGGCTTTCTCAGGAGGTGGTGGGCTCTCCTTCTTTGGAGGTTTTGAAGAAGAGGCTAGATGGCCACCTGACAGCAATGCTGATTCTGTGAATTAGGCAGATCATGAGAAGGACGGCAGGAAGGGTTGCATGTGGCCCTTTCTTACATGCTCAGGAAAATGCCAATTGCCACTTTGGGGTCAGGAATCAATTTTTATCCAGGCCATTTTGGCCAGGGATCCTGGAGGATTTTTGCCATCTTCTGGGCATGGAGCCTGCAGGAGTCACTGGGGATGTGGGGGAGGTATTTGTGAATTTCCTGCATTGTGCAGGGGGTTGGACTAGGTGACCCTGGAGTAGGGTTGCCAATCCCCAGGTGGGCAGACCGGAAACGGCAGCGTACTGATTTGCAAACACTAGAAATAAACCACTGAGTTTTTATGATGCAAATAAATGCTTAAGCAATTTCTTTCACAATGATGCAATTATATTATTATCATCGAAAAGCAAAATTCATTAAATGTCCATAGCAAAATCAAAAAGTTACTTCACACCACTCTTGTAAGGTAGTACTTTCAAAATCGGAATGTTATTTCACATCACTCTTGTAAGGTAGCAGTTTACAGTCCACTGTCTCAGTTCTCCTTTGCTCGAAAGACGTAGACAGCGCCAGGCTTGTATAGGATTCCTCCCATGGGTAGCAGACTGAAGTCTGGCAGGTGCAGCGGCTACACAGGTCCTAGGTTCAGTTCTGTGTTTCGTTCACCTTCCACTGGCCGCTTTCTTTTCGCTTTGGAACCCGTGCTAAAGGCAATTGCTCACACATGTTACTTTGCAGCTTGCACGAATGGTGGGGGCAGGGAATCTTCCAGTTTGGAGGCCCTCCCCCTGCTTCAGGGTCATCAGAAAGTGGGGAGGGGGGGAAATGGCTGCTGGGCACTCCATTATTCCTTATGGAGGCTGATTCCCATAGGGTATAATGGAGAATTGATCCACAGGTATCTGGGGCTCTGGCGGTGCTGTTTTTTTAGGTAGGGGCACCAGATTTTCAGCATAGTATCTGGTGCCTCTTCTCAAAATACCCTCCATGTTTCAGAAAGTTTGGACCATGGAGTCCAATTCTATGAGCCCCAAAAGAAGGTGCCTCCTATCCTTCATTATTTCCATTGGAGGGGAGGCATTTAAAAGGTGTGCAGTCCCTCTAAATGTGATGGCCAGAACTCCCTTTGGAGTTCAATTGTGCTTGTCACACCCTTGCTCCTGGCTCCACCCCCAAAATCTCCTGGCTCCACCCCCAAAGTCCCCAGATATTTCTTGAAGTAGACTTGGCAACCCTACCCTGGAGGCCCTTTCCAACTCTGATTTTACAATCCTTGCCAGTAGGCTTATAAACACTAGGTTGATAAATATGTGGAGATTTTGGGGGTGAAGCCTGTGGAGGGAGGGGTTTTGAGAGGAGAAGGATCTCAGTGGGGTATAATGTTATCCAGTACACCCTCCAAAGCAGCCATTTTCTCTGGTAGAATTGATCTCTGTCACCTGTAGGTAAATTCTAATTCTGGGAGATATCAAGGCCCCACTTGGAGGTTGGCAACCCTAACTGTTAGTCTTAAGTCTTTTCCCCCATAGCTTCCCCATATATTCCCCAGAGAGCACTGCGATCAGGGACAAAAAATCTGCTGTCTGCCCCTGGCCCAAAAGAAGCCAGACTATGCATAACAAGATCTAGGGCTTTCTCGGTGGCAGCACCAGAACTCTGGAACACCCTCCCAGAAGCTATAAGGGCCCTGCGGGATTTGTCGGCGTTCCGCAGGGCCTGTAAGACCGAACTGTTTAAACAGGCTTTTGTGGTTGATTGAAAATGGGCTGCCACCGGACATCCCATAGAATGCTGGCGAGCATAGGCAGAAGTCAATACCGCCTAGATTGGACTGAGACAGCGCTAATAGATTTAAATTGATAAGTAAATTATGGTTTTATATGTTTTATTGAATTGATTGTTTTTATGATGTTGTGAGCCGCCCTGAGTCCGCTTGCGGAGAGGGCGGGATATAAATGTAAAGTAATAAAATAAATAAATAAATACCTGCAGCAACTTGAGGCCCACTAGCTTGAAGCCCCGTTTCTCAAAGCGCTTGATGACGTCCCCCACTAATCTCCTCTGTACCCCGTCCGGCTTCACCGCTATCAGGGTGCGTTCCTGCAAGCCGGGGATACCTGCCAGGCAAAGAAAAGAGAAACAGAACCAGCTGGCTTAAACACATATAAAGCCACTGAGACACAGACTCACTTGTCAAACATTAAATTTCAAAACTGATTAAGAGGAATTAAGTTAGGTTTCTAGTTCTCATGGCAATGGGGATTGTTGGTTCATGCAAGTACCTTGTTTCTTTGCAGCAGCAAAGTTTTAGTAATTTTTTTTTTGTGAATCAATTAATAATTTTTTTGTAATTTTTATATGTGTGTATGTTAACCTGGCGACCTCTGGTGACTGACCCCTACTGGGGGCCTGGAGGATATATAGAGAGGTGGCTGAACAGAGCCTGCCTCTGCCTCCCAGCTCTGGTATTCTAACGAGGTCTCCCACCCAAGTACTTGCTTAGCTTCTGAGATATGATGAGATCCAGCTTGCGGGTCAGGGCAATTAATAATTGTATAGATCTTAAATTCAATTATGTTGTATGTTTGAATCATGTTGTAATGCACTCTGTGCCTGTTGTGCAAGGGAAGGAGGGGAAAGAGAGAGAGACAGAAAGACAGAGACAAAGAGAGAGACAGAGAGAGAGAAAAAGGAAGGGAGAGAGGGAGGGAGAGAGGGAGGAGAGGGAGGGAGGAGAGGGAGAGAGGGAGGGAGGGAGGGAGGGAGAAAGGAACCCCCATTTCCTCTGTTTATTCCCTAGTTTCTGGAAGATTATGCTATAACCTGATCACATCACCGATATTCCTGCACCACTGCTTTCTTTTTGAACGCTGCCAACACATTTATGAGAAGACAAAGAGTCATTGGAAAAGACAATCGTGCTAGAAAAAGCTGAAGGCAGCCAGAAAAGAGGAAAACCCAACATGAAACGGATCGACTCCACCAAGGAAGCCTCGGCTTCCATCCTGAGCAAGAGACCTGAGCGAGGATATTAACAATAGGACGTTTGGGAGGGTGCTACTCTAACTCATAGGGTCACCAGGAGTCAAAAGTGCTTTGACAGCACCCAACACACGCACACACGCACACACACAATGTGTACCAGTGTGGCTGGCAATTCTTTCCCTCCATTTTATTTGCTATAAACTGCCAGAGGGAAGCTAGGAAAAATCACAATCACAGGCCTGGGACAAGCAGCAGGCCTCCAGAGGGGACAAGAGAGAGATCAAAAGACAGGCACTGTCCCCAAAAGGTGCCTGGGTATGCAGGAGCGTGTCTTAGAATGCCCTCTCTGTTTGCATGGAACAGTTCTAAGGTTGAAGAAGAAGAAGATATTGGATTTATATCCCGCCCTCCACTCCAAATCTCAGAGTGGCTCACAATCGCCTTTCCCTTCCTCCCCCACAACAGACACCCTGTGAGGTGGGTGGGGCTGAGAGGGCTCTCACAGCAGCTGCCCTTTCAAGGACTACCTCTACCAGAGCTATGGCTGACCCAAGGCCATTCCAGCAGGTGCAAGTGGAGGAGTGGGGAATCAAACCCGGTTCTCCCAGATAAGAGAGCTCTGGCTGACTCAAGGCCATGCCAGCAGGTGCAAGTGGAGGAGTGGGGAATCAAACCCGGTTCTCCCAGATAAGAGTCCGCACACTTAACCACCACACCAAACTGGCTCTCTGAACAGTTGTCCTGTCTGGTGCCCTGAACTAAGTGCACTTTTCCCAGAATCCTCTGCAGCCTTTAAAAGGTAGAAAGTCTGACAACCCCCAGTTCAGACCCTGAAACCTGCTGGCCCCGCTGATATTTCACAAGGCTTTGTGCCCAGCTGCTGCTGTTCAAACACGGGCAGAGGGCACAGAAAAGGAAATATTTGCAGAAGCGCACGCTGGTTTCACTGCGGGTTACTCAACCGCAGACCACTGTTCCGTCCACGGGTGTCCCACACCAACATCAAAAAGCCCAGCTTGTATGTTGTGCCCCTCAATCTCGGCAACCCCCAAGTCCATCCATAAGACATTGATGTTACCGAGGCCACCTAGCCCAACACCCTGTCCAATGCAGAATCTGCCTAGAGCACCCCTGACAAGGGTTTGTCCAGCCACTGCTTCAAGACAGCCAGTGAGGGGGAGCTCACCACCACCTGCTTCGATAGCTGAAAATAGAGAGGGGAGGTAGGGCGAGGTAGAAAGAAAGCAACTTTAACTTTAAATGCATTCTACAAGCTGCCAGCTGGCTTGGCTTGACGAAGGGATTTAAAGAGAGAAAGGCCTTCTGAGTTGACCGATGGGACAGTGGGGGCTTTGAGAGACACACAATATGTGTGACAGAAGCACATGTACCTCCCGAGCTGCAGTTTAGCCACCCCAGTATAGAGAACTGAGGGTGATATCCTGCCTTCCTGATCCCCTTTTTGTGGTGAAGTGGGCAAGAAAATACAGATGGGGGCAGGATCCCTGGACATCTGTGAAGATGAGGTGGTGGGATTTGGATCTATGTCTCTTACATTCTAATATGAACTTGAGAATCCAGCCTTAGATTCTGGTTGATAGCATTCTTGTGACTTGCCGGGTAAAACCAGGTTGCGTTCTCAGCCTCTCTGTTCTCATTATCTTGTCTTACGCTACTAAAACAAAAATCTATATTCCTCCATTTGCTAGAAGCCCCGGGCAAGCGTCTCCGTTACAGACAATAACTGAGCAAATTAGGATCAAGCTCTTGGGTCATACTGACACATAGATCTGCCCTGGGAATGAGGATTGAGCAGCGGCTTAGTGGAAGAGCATCTGCATTGTATGCAGAAGGTCCCGGGTTCAATCCCCAGCATCTCCAGCTTAAAGAACCAGATAGCAAATGACAGGGACAACCTCTCCAAAACTCTGGGGAGGCACTGCACATTAGAGCAGACAATATTGGTCTCGATAGATCAAGGGTCTGATTCAGTATAAGGTAGCTTTGTGTGTCCTGGTCAGCATATACATTTACAGGGCTTTTTTTGAGCAGGAACGCAGTTCTGGCTGGCTTGGTATCAGGGGGTGTGGCCTAATATGCAAATATGTTCCTGCTGGGCTGTTTCTGCAAAAAAGAGCCCTGTGTGAAACAATGTTGACACCAGAGGGTGTGGCCTAATATGCAAATGTGTTCCCGCTGGACTTTTCTTACAAAACCCCCCCCTGCACACATGTATGAAACTTACATTCTTACAAAAATTAAGCAAGCAGAATCTTGTCACCTAAAGATTTCCTTTTCCAGCTCACCTTGATACACTGTATTGACTTTAAAGAATGATGAGCCCTTTAAAAATGTCATGCACACACTTGAAAAGTTGCCAGGGAATGTAACTGTAACTTGTTTGCAACTTGGATTCAACGGGGTAGCTGTGTTGGGCTGCAGCATTAGAACAGGGGTGGCCAAACTGTTGCTCTGGAGCCACATGTGGCTCTTTCACACATATACTGTGGCTCTCAAAGCCTCCATCATTTAAAAGTAAAGGTGCTTTCTTTACACCTCTCCCTCCCTCCCTCCTTCCAATCTATTTCCTTCCTGTCTTGTGGCTCTCAAATATCTGATGTTCACGTCTTGCACGTGGCTCTCAAACTTCTGACATATATTCTATGTGGCTCTTACGTTAAGCGAGTTTGGTCATCCATGCAATAGAACAAAGTCTGAGTCCAGTGGCACCTTTAAAACCAATGAAGTTTAATTCTGGGTATCAACTTCCATGTGCATGCACACTTCAGACAGATCCAGGAGGGCAGTCGTGTCGGTCTGAAGCAATAGAAGAAAGTTTGAGTCCAGGGGCCCCTTTAAGACTGCTTATACCCAGATGACTGGACAGCATTACTGATGTCACTAACGCAAATTTGAGCAGACTTCGGAGGATGGTGGAAGACAGGAGGGCCTGGCGTGACTTGGTCCTTGGGGTCGCAAAGAGTCGGACTCGACTGTGCGACTGAACAACAAAAAAATAACCAGAATTAATCTTTGTTGGTCTTAAAGGTGCCACTGGGCTCCAATTTTGTTCTGTTGCTTGTAACTTATAACTGTGACTTTTTTGATGGCATATCTGTTAAAGAATCCAGTCTTGCATTTGAGTAAATACTGTACACAAGTGACATGGGAGCACCTTCACACATGCTAAATCAGTGCCGGATTAAACCCTGTGGAGGCCCCTAGGCAGTCAAAATCTTGGGGTGGCCCTTGCAAATTATCTCAGAGTCTGGGCGAGTGCCCCATGGCCCACGACCCCCACTGCAGCCTGCAGGCACCTTCTTAAAAGCCCCTTTTACTAAGCTGCGGGGGAGAGGCAGAGAGAGGCAAACCTGGCGACAACACCAGTAGCCGCAGCAGGCAAGCTGGGTAAAGAGCAACTCAGTTTCCAGCTGCGTGTGCAGGCTGGGAGGGCTGCAAGCAGGGGGGGAACCAGGGGCGAAAGCCGGCCTGGGGCCCCTAAAGGCATAGTTGCCCATAGGCCAGTGTGTATTTGGCCTAATTGTTTATCTGGCTCTGTGCTAAATAATGGTGTTTTGATCCACTTCAGCGACTGTTTGCAAGATTTTGCCATTTCACACAGTAAAATCCAGTTGCAAAGCGCACTGTGCGCGGATTGAAAGTTTGTCTCTTCTGGGACGAATAGCAACCCTGAGCCCCGTATATCTAGTAGGGAAATAGTACAAGGAATGGGTTGAAGAACCTGCCCTGCTGATCCATCCAAATTATCTCCTCTGCCCTTCCTTCAGCTGCTTTTTTAAGATGAAGGGAAGGTCTCATTATAGGTTGCCAGCATAACCCACAGTGTCTGTTCCTCTGAAGCAGTTTTCAGATTTTGAGAGATTCATCAGAATCCTCAAAACTCACTATGATGAACAGGTTAAAGATGGTGGTGGATTGGGACCACAGCGCTGTCGGAGGATAGAGGTTAACCTTTTCCCCTCCCCGTACCATTTCCCCAATGTTTGTTGGTCCACTGGAGGGTGCTATTTGCCCAAATACGAACAAAACAAGCTAGCATGATAGATGACTGATATTGCAATGTTCTGGCAGTCTGTGATCAGAGGACGGTGCAGAAAGTCAATACTTTTGATCAACCGTTTTAATGCTATGCTTCCAAAGTGAGGGGATTTTCTTCCCCTATTTTTGTTATAGCTGATGACTGAGACAAATAAAATTTAACAGAATGTTTCTGACTAGAGGAGAAAAGATTCTTTTGGGCCAGAGATGGGGAGGGCTTCCTTTCCCATTCCAGTTTTAAGTCTATTGACTAAATTTTTAATCTTGCCTTTCCTCAAGGGAGTTTAGGCTGGCATATATGGTCTATTTCTCCCCATCTTAATCCTACAACAACCAGGAAAGGTAGGCTTGAAGGAGGTAGAAAGACTTCAGCTAGAAAGCTTTAAGTGTGGGGATATGAATGTGGGAGGAGAGGGACGGTGGCTCAGTGGTAGAGCATCTGCTTGGGAAGCAGAAGGTCCCAGGTTCAATCCCTGGCATCTCCAAAAAAGGGTCCCGGCAAATAGGTGTGAAAAACCTCAGCTTGAGACCCTGGAGAGCCGCTGCCAGTCTGAGAAGACAATACTGACTTTGATGGACCAAGGGTCTGATTCAGTATAAGGCAGCTTCATATGTTCATATATGTGGGTCTCCTAGATCTTATTCAGGACACTGGTCGATGCTGACCCTCTAAGCAGCATCTATCTAGATTGGGGTGGCCAAACTGCAGCTCGGGGCCAAATGCGGCTCTTTCACATTATGTGGCTCTTGAAGCTCCCACCACCCCATCAGCCAGCTTGGAGAAGGCATTTGTCTCTTTAAATCACTTTGCCAGGCCAAGCCAGCCAGCAGCTTGGAGAATGCATTTAAAGTTGCTTTCTTTCTGCTTCTCCCCATCTATTTGCCTTCCTTCCTTCCCTCCTTCCAACGTTTGACGTTTATTCTATGTGGCTTTTACATTAAAGCAAGTTTGGCCACCCCTGATCTAGATGGTACCTAGAAGTTTAGGAAAGCAGAATAAAAGACGTGTCCAATAAGAACAGAAGAGAAGCCATGTTGGATCAGGCCAATGACCCATCCAGTCCAACACTCTGTCACACAGTGGCCAAAAAAACCCAGGTGCCATCAGGAGGTCCATCAGTGGGGCCAGGACACTAGAAGTCCTCCCACTGATGCCCCCCAAGCACCAAGAATACAGAGAATCACTGCCCTAGACAGAGAGTTCCAACAATATGCTGTGCCTAATAGCCACTGGTTGGCCTTTGTCCAAAAAACCTTAAATACACAGCTCTGTCTCCTCCACCCTTTCCATAACCAGCCTTTCTCTGTTCCTTGCCACAAAAGACAGGACAGCTCTGGAAAGTGAGGAAGAGTGCATGGAGGGAACCTTTTGGAAAGGGGAAGAAGATATTCAATGGACCAGCCTGGGGGAAGGAGATAAAAGGAAACAAGCAGCTTGGCTTGGGAATTCTCTAAGGCTGGTGGGGGGGGGGGGTGTTGGGGAGGGGAGGGTTTGCAATCTTTAGAAAACAAACAAATCAACTGTGGAGGCATCTCAGTCTGATGCTCAAACTAGTAGATAACCTGGAACATAAAGTATCTCTTGACCTTAAAAAAATTTAAAAGCAGCTCAAAGAGACTTGGAATTTAATTGCAACTGCAGTGAGAGGGAGAGATGCAGGACAAGCTCAAGTGGGGTTGCCAGGTCTGACTCAATAAATATCTTGGGACTCTGGGGGTGAAGCTAAGGAACTTTGGGGGTGGAGCCAAGGGACTTTGGGGGTGGGGCCAAGGGACTTTGGGGGTGGAGCCAGGAGCAAGGTTGTGACAAGCACGACTGAACTCCAAAGGGAGTTCTGGCAACCACATTTAAAAGGGGCCGCATTCTTTTTAAATGCCTTCCTTCCATTGGGAATAATGAAGGATAGGGACACCTTATTTTGGGGCTCACATAATTAGACCCCCTAGAGGAAGAGGGTTATGGACAAGGTTCCCTCTAAGCTGCAGAGTCTTGTGAGCAAAAATTCTACTTTGTGAGCTACTGGCATTAAAGTTGTGAGCTGCAGCATCAGTTAGCTTGCTCTGAGGTCATTTTTCCTGAGCGAAGACAAATAATGTCTGAGCGGGAGGCTAAAATTCTGTGAACTAACTCATGCCGACTCAGCTTAGAGGGAACACTGGTTATGGACCCCCTCCCCATGTGCCTCCGCTTGGATCCAGTTTGGTACGCAATATATCCACAGCATCAGGAGATGCTCTGACATCCCCCAGAATTTTAGTTCAGAAACTTCATTAGGGTTGCCAATTCCCCCTTGGTCACTGACAGGGTGTGGGGAGTGAAGAGTTGCCAGATTCAGGCTGGGAAACTCCTGGAGATTTGGGGATGGAGCCCGGGGAGGACAGGGACCTCTGTGAGGTACGATGCCATAGACTCCACCCTCCAAACCATCCACTTTCTCCAGGGGGAACTGATCTCTGTAGGCTTGAGATGAGCTGTAATTCCAGGGGGTCCCCAGGTCCCACCTGGAGGCTTGGCAACTAAACAAGGGAAACGCAGCCACGACTGAGCAAAGCGTGAGGAGGCCGTGTAACAATATATCATGTCAACAAGAATCACACCACCAGTCAATCACAGCTTAATATGAAAACGACCCACACTCCGTAAACCTCATATCAGTGCTTAACCGCGCTCTGCAGCGTATTGAGGATTTGCATTCGCGGCGTTTCAAGGGAAAAGCACCGCAATCAACTTTTTAGCAACAAAGACTTCTAAGTCCAACATGCAAAGCTTGCCAAGTTTTAAACAGCAATTACTTCTGTGTCCAACATGCAGGGTTTGCAGTATACTCAACCAACAACGACAACAGTCCTTGAATTAAAGGTAGGCTTAGAAGAAGGAGCAGAGGGACCTCTATGGGGTGCAGTGCCATAAAGGCCACCCTCCGAAGCAGCCATTTTCTCCGGGGGAACTGGTCTCTGTAGTCTGGAGAGGCGCTGTTATTCCAGGGGATCCCCAGGTCCCACCTGGAGGCTGGCATCCCTAAAAGCACAACCCACCTGTGGGGGTCAACAGCCTGCATATGGCAAGCCATAGCAACCCAGTTCATCCCTTGCTGCGACTGTAGCCAGGTTCGCTACTTGGGGGTCAGGAGAGTCCGGGTGAATTACCGGAGAACGCTTGTGACCCGGGACGACCTCATCTGGGAGCTCTGTTTTCCAAGCAAGAGAAAAGAGGCAGATGTGCCAGGGACCCTCTAGAGAAGGTGCCTGAAAGTCTAGTGTCTCGGGATGGTGTACACACTCAACGGCTCCGAAGCAGAAATGTCCGAGGTGCCAGCAAATGATGGGAGTTTATTTCTTTCCGACTGTGGCGCAGAACAAGCCACAGGTGCCAGTCTGAGTATTCAAAGTACTCAGTTGTTGTATTTGGAGAAGAATGGAGTTAGAATGTTGCATTTGGAGAAGAATGGAGTTAGAATGGCTCTAGCGCAGGGGTAGCCTTATAGAGCCACATAGAATAAACGTCAGATGTTTGAGAGCCAAAATACATGAATGTCAGATGTGGGAGGGAGGGAGGAAAAATAGATGGGGAAGAGAGGTGGAAAGAAAGCAACTTTAACCTTAAATGCATTCTCCAAGCTGCGGGCTGGCTTGGCAAAGTGATTTAAAGAGACAAATGCCTTCTCTAGGCCATCCAATGGGGCAGTGGGGGCTTTGAGAGCCACACAATATGTGTGAAAGAGCCACATGTGGCTCTCAAGCCACAGTTTGTCCAGCCCTACTCTAGCATCACCTCCAAGGAAAGCTGTCAAGCATCCTGGGTGCTCCCAGGTGGCCACCCACAAATCGGGAGCAAGGAGGTGAACACCTCAACGTTCCTCTCCAGCACACCAAGCCAGAGGTATCCATCCCAGCACAGATCCTGAGGACCCAAAGCCATCAGCTTCGTTTGAGCAAAAAAAATTGTTCTCAAACCTACAGCTCTTCTAGTATGAACCCACCAAAAACTGTGTTGTCAGGAAAGAAAAGCCGGAGATTTGCCCTTGGCGAGGGTGCCAGCCCAATTCTTGCTGTCTGGGCAACCAAAAGGAATGCCAAACGGATTCTTCAGCTGATGGTGGCACATTGGTACTGGGGAAAGATACCAAGGCAATCCGAACAGCCAGCCTGCATCATGCTTGGGTCACCAATT
Organism: Heteronotia binoei; assembly: GCF_032191835.1. NCBI lineage: Eukaryota > Metazoa > Chordata > Lepidosauria > Squamata > Gekkonidae > Heteronotia > Heteronotia binoei. The sequence goes on along the minus strand of NC_083242.1, from coordinate 13,419,269 downwards.
GATGCCTCCTTCTGAAAGATGGTATGGTGCAATGGTTAGAACATTGGGCTAGGTCACAGGGGTGGCCAAACTGTGGCTTGGGAGCCACATGTGGCTCTTTCACATATATTGTGTGGCTCTCAAAGCCCCCACCACTCTATTGGCCAGATTGGAGAAGGCATTTCTCTCTTTAAACCACTTCTCTGAGGCTTAAGCCAAGCCAGCCGGCAGCTTGGAGAATTCATTTAAAGTTGCTTTCTTTCCACCTCTCCTCCCCATTTTCCTTCCTTCCATCCGTCGATGTCTTGTGACTCTCGAAACACCTGGCATTTATTCTCTGTGGCTCTTACATTAAACAATTTTGACAATCCCCGGACTAGGAGCTGAAAGACACAGGTTTGAATCTCGTGTTGAAGCACATCGTGGTCTCTTCGTCTAACCAAATTACTGGAATCATGGAGCCGGACAGGCCTTCAAGGGTCATCTAGGCCAACTTCCGAGGGTTGTTGTGAGGCTTCAACGGGGAAGAAGAGAATAACACAACCCCCTTTGGGCCCCCATCAGGGACACAAGTGTGGCATCAATGAAATAAAACTGTAAAAAAGAAAGACATGCTCCAGGATTGTTTTGGGGGAAGAGACCACTTGGCTGTGTTTGCAGGGAGTACCAGAAGAGCCAATTTGGAGACCCCCCCCCCCAACCCAAATGCTCCCTGCTCCAGAAAGCCAGGAGATGCCTCCAGAACGGGGGGGGGGGGTGCTCAGAAAGAGGGGGCCAACGGGGGTTGCTTTGGGCGTACCAGCCCGCGAGGGGGAGTGCCCACCTGTGCCCTGGGAGAGAGGGTCGTGCGCCCTCTGCGCGCCCCCAAGGCGCATGGCGCAGGAAAGAGAGAGGAAAGCCGGCCCAGGCCTGCCCGCCCAGCTGCCCCACTCACTCCCGCACTCACTCACCGGCGGCGTAGAGGCGATAGGGGGCGGCCAGGGGGGGCCGGCCGGGCCAGAGGCTCCGCGCCACGCAGCGCTGCAGGAAGCCCATGCCGGCCGGGGCTGCAGGCGCGCCCGGCCTGGCCGGATTTGTAGCCAGGGCGGGAGAAGGGGGCTCCTGCCGCCGGCCCTCTCCACCCACCGGGCCAGCCCCACGCCGGGCGGAGCTCTCGGCAGAGGGAGGACTGGAGGAGGGTCCAGTGGGCAGGCAGGCCGGCCGGACGCCCCCTCGAGGGGAAGGAGTTCCCCCTAGGGTTGCCAATCCCCAGGTGGGGCCAGGGGATCCCCCGGTTTGGAGGCCCTCCCCCCCCACTTCAGGGTCATCAGAAAGCGGGGGGTGGGGGGAGAGAATGTTTGCTGAGCACTCCATTATTCCCTATGGAGACCACTTCCCATAGGGTATAATAGAAAATTGATCTGTGGGTATCTGGGGCTCTGAGGAGGGGGGCTCCTACCTGCCCCTTGCAGGGTCCCCTATGGCTACCCCATGGCAAGGGGACAACATGTCAGGACAGGAGTGAAACACTTGCCCTGTTGGGTTCCCTCTGGGGGTGGGTGGGAGACAGAACCCGGGAGGCGTATGATGTTTGAAGAAGATTTATACCCTGCCCTTCTCTCTGAATCAGAGACTCAGAGCGGCTCACAATCTCCTGTATCAGGGGTGGCCAACGGTAGCTCTCCAGATTTTTTTTTGCCTACAACTCCCATCAGCCCCAGCCAGCATGGCCAATGACTGGGGCTGATGGGAGTTGTAGACAAAAAAAAATCTGGAGAGCTACCGTTGACCACCTCTCTCCTATATCGTCTCCCCCCACAACAGACACCCTGTGAGGTGGGTGGGCCTGAGAGGGCTCTCACAGCACCTACTCTTTCAAGGACAACTCCTGCCAGAGCTATGGCGGACCCAAGGCCATTCCAGCAGCAGCAAGTGGAGGAGTGGGGAATCAAACCCAGTTCTCCCAGATAGGAATCTGCGCACTTAACCTGCTCTGTGGACAGGATTTCCTTTCTTTACAAACATGCAGGCAGAGGCCAGGTGGAAGCAGAGACACCCTCTCCTCTAGAGTAGCAGGTGCACCCCACCCTCCCAGCTGCTTCAGCCAACTCTCAGCAGACTCTAAGCTAGATTCTCTACCAGAACACTTTTTCTTACCTTGAATAAAACTTCTTTGGCCTTAAGTGTGTCACTGGATTCAGACTTTGTTCTGTTGCTTCAGACCAACATGGCTGCCTGCCCGCATCTATCTGAAGACGTCTGCATACACATGGAAGCTTAGAATTAAACTTTGTTGGCCTTAAAAGGGGCCCCGGACTCAAATTTTGTTCTGTTGCTTCAAACCAACACAGCTGCCCACCTGGATTGGTCTGAAGAAGGGTGTGTGCACATGAAAGCTGATGCCCAGAATTAAACTCTGCTGATCTTAAAGGACTTCAGCTTTTTCTGCTGCTTCAGACCAGCACAGCGACCCCACCAGGCACTTTTTCACACAAAATTCCACCCCCCTGCTCCCTCCCTCTCTCCAGCCATCTCTTGAGGGTCTCTGGCATTCCAGGCCCCAACCTTAAAGACAGCTCTAAAAAAGGTAAAGGTAGTCCCCTGTGCAAGCACCAGTCGTTTCCGACTCTGGGGTGACATTGCTTTCACGTTTTCACGGCAGACTTTTATGGGGTGGTTTGCCATTGCCTTCCCCAGTCATCTAGTCTACACTTTCTCCCCAGCAAGCTGGAGACTAATTTTACCGCCCTCGGAAGGATGGAAGGCTGAGACAACCTCGAGCTGGCTACCTGAACCCAGCTTCCGCCAGGATCGAACTCAGCTCATGAGCAGAGCTTAGGACTGCAGTACTGCAGCTTTAGCACTCTGCGCCATGGGGCAGCTCTCCACCCCCTTAAAAATGCAGGGCAGATTAAGCTGCTGCAATCCAAGCCCTTCGGACGCAGTCATTCACAAATCCCAAGCTCATTCCATCGTTTTTAATTTTCCTCCCCTCTGCCTTTATCCTGCAAACTAATTATTGGCATTACATGTGCATTGTATTTATAATTATTTGCATAATAATACAGAATGTTATATAACTATTTGGATTACATTCTGAAATACTTGCAGGTTTTTTGTTTTTCTTCTTTAAAAGAGCATGTTGGGAGTGATCAAAGGTAGGATTCGCTGCCAGAGGATGTTGCGATGGCCGCAGGAATCAACAGCGTTAAAAGGGGATTGCACAGATCCACGTAGGAGAGGTTTACCAGTGGCTAGTGGCTATGATGACTGAGGGGAACTGCCACATTTAGAAGCATTAAACCTCTGGATCCGAGAGCCAGTATCTTATGCCCAGTTGTTGGTTGTCCAAAGGAGCTGGTTGGCCACAGTGCGAGACAGGATGCTGGGCTGGATGGACCACTGGTCTGATCCAGCAGGGCTCTTCTTATATTCTTATGGAATTCACTGCCAAAGGAGGTAGTGATGGCCACAGGAACAGACAGCTTTAAAAGGGTATTAGATTCATGGAGAAGTCCACTAATGGCCGAAGGGAACCTCCACATTCAGAGGCAATCAACCTCTGAATCCCAGAGTCAGGAGGCAATGTCAGGGGAAGGCCTCAGCCTCTCTGCCCTGTTGTTGGCCCTCCAGAGGAACTGGCTGGCCACAGTGTGAGACAGGATGCTGGACTAGATGGACCACTGGTCTGATCCAGTGGGGCTCTTCTTATGGTCTTATCAGGAGAAGGACTCTGCCTCTATGCCCTGTTGTAGGCCGTCCAGAGGAACTGGTTGGCCGCAGTGTGAGACAGGATGCTGGACTAGATGGACCACTGGTCTGATCCTGCAGGGTTCTTCTGATGTTCTCATGAAGACCTTGGCTTCTCTGCCCTGTTCTTGGCCCTCCAGAGGAACTGGTTGGCCAAAGCGTGAGAGAGGATGCTGGACTAGATGGACCATTGGTCTGATCCAGCAGGCTCTTCTGATGTCCTGATGAGCCTTTTAGAAGAGAGAATGGGATGCACAGCCAACCAATGATTTAGAAATTAAGCAGACTCTGCTGAAACACCTGCCTGGCTGTGGAAGGCGCAGACTAACACAATCTCATCAGATATAAGAAACTAAGCAAAGTCGGCCTTAGTTAGTGCTTGGATTGGAGACCTCCAAGGAATACCAGAGTCAGGCAAAATAACAAACCACCTCTGAACATCTCTGGCCTTAAAAACCCTATGGGGATCACCATTGGTCAGCTGAGACTTAATGGGACTTCTCACCACAGTGAAGCACCCAGTACCAGTCAGAAGATGGAGAACTGGTGTAGTGGTTAAGTGCAATTTACAACCCGCCCTTCACCACTGGAAGGAGTCTCAGAGCGGCTTACAATCTCCTTTCCTTTCCCTTCCTCTCCCCATGACAGACACCCTGTGAGCAAAACCCCTTCTAAGCTGTGGAGTCTTGTGAGTAAAAATTCTACTTTGTGAGCTACTGGCATTCAAGTTGTGAGCTCTGGAGCCATTTTTCATGAGCTATGAGAAAAATGTGTGAGCCAGAGGCTAAAAAAACTGAGCTGGCTTAGACTAACTCAGCTTAGAGGGAACACTGCCTGTGAGGTAGGTGGGGCTGGGAGCACTCTGAGCTCTTTCTAGAACAGTCTCTGCCAGAGCTATGGCTGACCCAAGGCTATTCCAGCAATTGCATGTGGAGGAGTGGGGAATCAAACCCGGTTCTCCCAGATAAGAGATGAATCCATGACGGCTCGTGTCGGACAGCTGGCTCTGAGCGGGTGAAAACCAGCCCACTGCTCAAACGTGTCACAGTCAATCCCAAGAGGATACCTAATCGCAAAAACAGGGACTTCTCGCCACAGATGAGGGAGTCTGGTTTCAGAGAGGCTTTGACAATCTACAGAACATCTAATTGGGAGGGAATGCTGGGGTTATTGTTACAGAACAGACTCTGCCCGTTCTGTCAACACAGCCAAAGCCAAACGCCACTCTTAGTCCAAGGCTGACAAGCTGTTCGGCTGTGTCATAACAAAACAGTGGAGGTGGGAGATCTTCCCTCCCTTAGTCCCTAATCTCCAGCCTGTAAGCAGTGAAGATACCATGGCGATACCTCCCCCCACAATCCATCTATGCTCTCTTTTTTTTTTAGTATAGTGTATGTGTGTTTGCATGACTGGAAGTCATGGTGACTTCTAATGGGGCTTGGACATTTCAGAGAGGTGGCTTGCTATTCCCTGCCCCCGCCTCCCAGTCCTGGTATTCTCTTGGAGGTGTCCCATCCAAGTACTTAGAGGTGGCTTGCTATTGCCTGCCTCTGCATCCTGGTCCTCCTTGGTGGTCTCCCAAACAAGTACTTAGAGCAGTTTGCTATTGCCTGCCTCTGCGTCCCAGCCCTGGTATTCCTTGGAGGTCTGCCATCCAAGTACTTAGAGGTGGCTTGCTATTGCCTGCCTCTGTGTATCGATCCTTTGGAGGTCTCCCATCCAAGTACTTAGAGATGGCTTGCTATTGCCTGCCTCTGCATCCCGGCCCTGGTATTCCTTGGAGGTCTCCCATCCAAGTACTTAGAGATGGCTTGCTATTGCTTGCTTCTGTGTCTCAACCTTGGAAGTCTCCCATCCAAGTACTTGCCAGGGTCAGTCTCACTTAGCTTCTGAGACTGGGCTTGCTTGGGCTATCCAAGTCAGGGCCCATCTCTGCTCTCTTGAACCAACTTCTCGACAACATTCCTCTAACCAGAGACGTCAGCCATTGCAGCTGGAGCAAAAGAGAACCTGAAGAGGAGCACGCGGTCAACTTCGTGGTGACCCCATCCACAGCCGAAGTCCCCACTGACTTCCTCTGGCTCACAGCCCGACTTCCTTGGTGGTCCGCCATCCAACTACTAACACGGTGGTCGACTCTGCTTTAGCTTCCAAGTTCTGCCAAACTTGGCTTTTTAGAAGACACCCTATCTTATTTCCATTTTTGGAAACTGGGAAGAGTGGAGTATGAAGGAAGTGGTGCTTTGAGTGACAGCAGGACATGGCGAGGAGGAGGGAAATTCTTAGGAGCTCTTTATACCCCACTCTTCACTACAGTCTCCTTCCCTTCCTCTCCCTACGACAGACACCCTGTGAGGGAGGTGGGGCTGAGAGAGCTCTGAGAGGAGGAGGAGGAGAGTTGGATTTATACCCTGCCCTTCACTGGGAGTCTCAGAGCAGCTTACAATCTCCTTCCCTTCCTCTCCCCACAACAGACACCCTGTGAAGGAGGTGGGGCTGAGAGAGCTCTGAGAGGAGGAGGAGGAGAGTTGGATTTATACCCTGCCCTTCACTGGGAGTCTCAGAGCAGCTTACAATCTCCTTCCCTTCCTCTCCCCACAACAGACACCCTGTGAAGGAGGTGGGGCTGAGAGAGCTCTGAGAGGAGGAGGAGGAGGAGGAAGAAGAGGAGGAGAGTTGGATTTATACCCTGTCCTTCATTGGGAGTCTCAGAGCAGCTTACAATCTTCTTCCCTCCCTTCCCCACAACAGACACCCTGGGAGGGGGGTGGGGCTGAGAGAACTGCTCTCAAGAGAACTGAGACTGATCCAAGGTGACCCAGCTGGCTGCACGTGGAGGAGGAGTGAGGAATCAAACTTGGTTCTCCCAGATTAGAGTCCGTCACTCTTAACCATTATACCAAGCTGGCTCCTGTCTAGCCCGCTGCTTGATGATCATAATTAGTACAACCCAATTTCTCCAAAAGCAGTTGCCTGTGAAGGGCCTTGCAATCCAGTTCTCTTTTGGACACTATGTGTGGCTAAGGCTGGTGGTCTCCCCCCCTCCCCAATCTCAGTCTTGTAACCCTGAACTGCTGGCACTCCAGAGGACAAACCGCTTTCTCCTCTGGGAGTTTGCTCCCAGGGCATAAAAATATTAGCACAATGTCAAGGACAGTGTATTCCCTCTCCCCCTCTCTTGACAAACTCTCTTGCTGCCAAATTCACTAAGAGAAAACAGCTCTCCTCTCTTCCAGTGTTCCGGGGGTCATTTCTGGCATCCAAGCTGCTCAGCGAGTGGAAGGACATGCATAGTTATAGAGGGGGAGGTGGGGGAGGGGAAAAGACCATAGATTTATACCCTGCCCTTCTCTCTGAATCAGAGACTCAGAGCGGTTTACAATCTCCTTTATCTTCTTCCCCCACAACAGACATCCTGTGAGGTGGGTGCCCTTTCAAGGACAACCTCTGCCAAAGCTATGGCTGACCCAAGGCCATTCCAGCAGGTGCAAGTGGAGGAGTGGGGAATCAAACCCAGTTCTCCCAGATAAGAGTCTGCACACTTAACCACTACACCAAAGTGGCTTGTGGAAGAAATGGAGCACAGAGAGGTCAATTCAAAGAACTGTGAAATATTCTTTGTCCAAGGCAACTTGGGTGGATTCGGACCCCAAGGCTGAAAATGCAGAACAAGCTAGATTCTTCCCGGAAAGTTCTTCAGAACCCTATTTTATTGCATTTGACCCTCATTTTCCTAACAGATCTCCTTCCATGACCAGCCCTACCCCTCTTCTCTACCCAGTACAGTTTCATTATTACAACCCAAGATCAGACAGTTCATTAATATATAATAGGGGTGGCCAAACTGTGGTTCAGAAGCCACGTGTGGCTCTTTCACACATATCGTGTGGCTCTCGAAGCCCCCACTGCCCCGTCAGGCAACCCGGAGAAGGCATTTCTTTCTTGAAACCACTTCTCCAAGCCAAGCCAGTCAGCAGCTTGGAGAATGCATTTAAAGTTGCTTTCTTTCCACCTCCCCCTTCCTCCCCATCTATTTGCTTCCTTCTTTCCTGTCTTGCAGCTCTCAAACATTTGACGTTCATGTCTTGTGGCTCTCAAACATCTGACATTTATCCTATGCAGCTCTTCCATTAAGCAAGTTTGGCCACCCCTGAAAAATATTAATTACTTAAACACGATTAGGGTTTGTAGAATCTTTCGGGCTCAAGTGCCGTGTTCTACTGGAGAAAGTTTTCCTTCCAGACGTTTCGTTCTCAGCTGCGGAGAACATCCTCAGTGGCGTTGCAGCCGGAGCAGGCGCTCTGACCTTCTCGGCTACTGTGCAGCCAAGCAATAAAGCAATAAATACAGACAAGCAATAAATACAGACAAGAGATCAGATGGATAAAATGGGTTAAAATTAAAATATATTTTAAATTTTTTTTTTAAAAGACTCTGTACTCTGTCTGATTAAGCTGGAAACAGCACAAAATCTTGCTGCTGAGGCAGTAATTTCATTACAGGAATCAGCTAAAAGGAGAGTGGAATAAAATTGGTTCAATCTGTCTGGGAAGGCGGCAATAATCAGAGTCATGCCTTCAGTCCGGATCTCGTGATAGGACTGGCAGAATAAAAGCACGTGCTCAATTGTCTTGACCAGCCCAGATTTACAAAGGCAGAGACCATTTTACATACAGGATGTGAGCATATCTCCCCTCTTGGAGAGCAGAAGGGAGGGCATTAAATCATGCCAAAGTAAAAAGCTCTACGGCAGGGGTGGCCAAACTGTGGCTCGGGAGCCACATGTGGCTCTTTCACACATATTGTTTGGCTCTTCAAGCCCCCACTGCCCCATCAGTCAGCTTGGAGAAGGCATTTGTCTCTTTAAAACACTTATTAAAATCTAAGCCAAGCCAGCCAGTGACTTGGAGAATGCATTTAAAGTTGCTTTCTTTCCCCCTCCCCCTTTGCCTTCTTGTCTTGCAGCTCTCAAACATCTGACGTTCATGTCTCATGGCTCACAAATATCTGACGTGGCTCATACATTCAGCAAGTTTGGCCTCCCCTGCTCCGTGGTATTTCAGGAGTTCTAACTCTACTCAAAGGCACTCTCCTGTTTCCTTCTCCTTTGACGACCTGCGTCAAAGGAGAAGGAACACCAAGGGACACCAAGATTCGAACTCCTCGCCCTCAGCTGTGGAGCTGGGGGACCCTGGATCCTCACAGGGCTGTTCTGAAGCTCCAGTACATGGAAAACCCTGGATGCCACCCTGAGATACTCGGCAAATGGGTTGGCTAAGTCTCAGGTTCTCACCGGGCCATGAAATCGAAGAACTCTGGGTCTGTTAACACCCTTGGCAGAATTAAGGCTACGTGAAAGATCCAGCAATAAAAGAGTGCTATTTGCTGCTTTGAGCTCCTCAAAGAGGAGAAATATGTACATTAGAACATTCCCTATCAAAATCCACTTCTCCAGGAAGTCCTCGGCTTCATGCTGTGATGCTGAACTCACATTTCATCACATAAAAACATAAGAACATAAGAGAAGCCATGATGGATCAGGCCAATGGCCCATCCAGTCCAACACTCTGTGTCACATAAAAACATAAGAGAAGCCATGTTGGATCAGGCCAATGGCCCATCCAGTCCAACACTCTTGTGTCACACAGTGGCCAAAAAAAACCCCAGATGCCATCAGGAGGTTCATCAGTGGGGCCAGAACACTAGAAGCCCTCCCACTGTGCCCCCCCCCCAAGCACCAAGAATACAGAGCATCACGGGAGGGACGGTGGCTCAGTGGTAGAGCATCTGCTTGAGAAGCAGAAGGTCCCAGGTTCAATCCCTGGCATCTCCAAAAAAGGGTCCAGGCAAATAGGTGTGAAAAGCCTCAGCTTGAGACCCTGGAGAGCCGCTGCCAGTCTGAGAAGACAATACTGACTTTGATGGACCGAGGGTCTGATTCAGTATAAGGCAGCTTCATATGTTCATATGCCCCAGACATAAGAGAAGCCATGTTGGATCAGGCCAACGGCCCATCCAGTCCAACACTCTGTGTCACACAGTGGCCAAAACCCCCAGGTGCCATCAGGAAGTCCACCAGTGGGGCTAGAAGCTCTCCCACTGTGCCCCCCTCAAGCACCAAGAATACAGAGCATCACTCCCCAGACAGGTTTCCAACGATAGGCTGTGGCTAATAGCCACTGATGGACCTCTGCTCCATATGCTTATCCAATCCCCTCTTATCCAATCTCCCCTCCAGGAGAGCAAAAGGGAGGGCATGCACTGGCTAACACTTAACCATCTTTTCTGTCTCCACTCATTACATCTCCAGGATGCTGGGGAACAGGAAGAGCCCACATCCCTCTTGGACCTCTCAAAAGAAGGGGGGGACTCGTGCGTGGGATCTGCCTTTCTTTGTCCCAGACAGAAATCAACCAAGCTACGGTAGTTTGGGGGAACTGATCTGCTGGTTCCAGAGCTACGACACATCTTGTAGTGATAGGCAAAATATACTTCCAAAGAACATGGAACTCGAAGAGCATTCAAGTAAATACTTAAGCTTTGCAAGAGATAACTTGGAATCGGGGAGGGACGGTGGTTCAGTGGTAGAGCATCTGCTTGGTAAGCAGAAGGTCCCAGGTTCAATCCCCGGCATCTCCAACTAAAAAGGGTCCAGGCAAGTAGGTGTGAAAAACCTCAGCTTGAGACCCTGGAGAGCCTCTGCCAGTCTGAGTAGACAATACTGACTTTGATGGACCGAGGGTCAGATTCAGTAGAAGGCAGCTTCATATGTTCAATAGTAGAGTTGGAGGCAGTCCTCCAGGGTCATCTAAGTCCAACCCCCTGCACAACACAGGAAATTCTCAAATAATTCACTCCACACACACCCTTAGTGACCCCTGCCCTGTGCCCAAAAGATGGCAACCCCCTTGCCTCCAGGATCCCTGGCCAAACTGGCCTGGAGAAGAATTGCTCCCTGATCCCAAAGCGGAGATTGGCATTTCTCTGGATGTCTAAGAAAGGGCTATGAGAACAAAGCCCTGACCTCCCTCTCATGATCTGTCTAAGCTCACAGAATTAGTAAGGCTGTCAGAGGGCCATCTAACTTAGACAAGGGAGAGTCCCGTTTTAAGCAAAGTTCACACATGAAGCTTTGGCACTTCTAGGGAAAGCAGACGAGCGGTCTCTTCAACATCCAGACCTGGACGCTATCCAAAACCGAGCCCTCGATCCAGACGGAGAGTGCATGCATTGCCTTTGTGAGTAAACACGCTACTGCGATTGGTGTTTTCGCAAGGGTGACCCTTATACTGGGCCAGGGACACGCAGGGCACTGCCCCGGGGGAAATCGGAACAGGAGGAACTGGTTTGGAGACTAGAGCTTGCCGCTTCTAGGACAGTGGTGGTGGAGGCAAGGATCAAACTGAGAAGTGGCCTGAGAAGACCCAGACTCCTCCCCCTGCAGGAGGCTCTGTATTCTTGGTGCTTGAGGGTGGCACAGTGGGAGGTATGTAGGACTGTGTAAACCCCCCTGCCCCACAGCGCTGTCCTGGAGAAGTTCCTTGTAGCCAGTAAGGTGGAACGTTACAGGCACCAAGGCTGCAGTAAATGAATGGGGAACACCCCAAACCTTACAAATCCGCCTTCTTCCATCTTAGGCGGGTAAAACAACTGGTCCCCTTCCTTGAGTGCAGCGACCTGGCAACTGTGATCCATGCAACTGTCACCTCAAGACTGGACTACTGCAATGCCCTCTACATAGAGGTGCCCTTTTCTCGTACCCAGAAACTGCAGTTGGTGCAGAATGTGGTGGCCAGGCTTTTATTGGGTGTCTCTATATGGAAGCACCTACAGCCAAGGCTGCGGGAACTGCAGCTGCCAATAGTATTCCGGATTCGCTACAAGGTGCTGGTTATTACCTTTAAAGCCCTATATGGCTGAGGACCTGTCTACCTTAGGGACTGTCTCTCCCCACATGTTCCCCGGAGGGTACTTAGATTCAGGACGCAGAACTTATTGTTGATCCCTGGGCCGAGCGAGGCAAGACTGAACTCCACTAGAGAGAGAGCCTTCTCAATTGCGGCCCCCTACTGGTGGAACCAGCTTCCAGAAGAAGTAAGGGCCTTACGGGACCTCGCTCAGTTCCGCAAGGCCTGTAAAACAGTCCTATTTCGACTTGCCTTCAGCTGAATTATAGTACAAGAGGACGCCCCACATCGCTGAACGTATTGAAATTAATACTAGCACCGAAACGGTTTTAAATTGGTTTAAACTATTTCATTGTTATTATCAGCTTGATTGTCAAAACGCCAGTGTTTATTCATCGTTTGATTGTTTTAGTCTTGATTGTTGAGAGCCACCCGGAGCCTGCTTTGGCGGGATATAAATCCAATAAATAAATGCAGTCACAAAGTCGCTAGTTCAATATGGGGATTGCAGGGCTGGTCTGCCTTACAGGCTGCCGCGAAGGGTAACAAGGAACAAACCGTTGGTACGAGTCAACGTTGTGAATTTGGAACTAGGATCACATAGATCTCTACTCCACTATGATGCTCCCAGACAGGGCTTTTTTTTTGAGCAGGAATGCAGTTCCGGCTGGCTTGGTGTCAGGGGGTGTGGCCTAATATGCAAGTGAATTCCTGCTAGGCGTTTTCCTACAAAAAAAGCCCTGCGAAGTCACAGGCAATACCCCCTTTTAAGCCGTGGAGCCTTGTGAGCAAAAAGTCTACTTTGTAAGCGGCAGGCATGAAAGTTGGGAGCGACTGCATCAATTCGCTTGCTCCAGGGCCATTTTTTTTCCTGAGCCGAGACAAAAATGTGCAAGCCAGAGGCTTAAAAAACTGCGAACTAGTTCACGCTAACTCAGCTGAGAGAGGACACCGCTCACGCAGGCTGATCTTCAGTCTGTTGTACTTTCTCACTGGCAAAGAAAGACTGCTCAAGTCTTTTTAGTCAAGGAACCTTAATCAGATGAAAGAAAAGGTAAAGGAAAGAACCTGAGACCAACTGCCCCCATAGAGACCAGCCTCGCTGAGAAAGTGCTGATTTCTAAAGTGCTACTGGACTCGAATCTAACCGTCCCACTGCACGATGACACAGCTACCCTCTGAAAACGTCCATCGTAGAAGATGACGCGGCTCTAGAAAGCCCCGGGAATTCTGCATGCCTCGGACTACAAAAGCCCCACGCATTCTCTCGTCCTTGAAGGAGAATTAAGCAGACATGTTTAAAACAACAAAGTAAGCACTTTTTATTTCCATTAAGCACATTTTAGTATCACAATGGAATGATGAGAAAAAAAAATGTATATTTAAAAAAAACTCAAAAGTCTCTCTGTAACCCTCCACTGACGGCAGAGGGGGCTTCAAGGCAATTTAAAAACCAACATGGGGGTGAAGGGAGTGGGGGTGGGGAAGGATTTCCTCTCCCAACGGCCAGGGAAGGGAGAAGGAAGGCAGGCGGAATGACATGAAGGTGGGAACATCCGAAGTAGTCTTTGGCCTTTCTGTCTCATGATTGACGCCGGTTGTCGAAACCTGCCGGTGGCACCACCAGACCCTGCGTGGGGGATTAAGACAAGAACGCCCAGCAGGAGCAACGGCCTGGCCTGCGGTTGGCCTTAAGACGCTCCCTGCAGGAAAAAAGGGAGCTGCCGACTGAGCCGCGGGGAGAACCCGGAAAGAGGTGTGGGGAGGTCGAGGAAGGGGGTGTGTCGTGTGCGCGGCATGTGGCTCCAGTGCGCGGCAAGATGCTGCTGCTTCCTTGCGGGGACCGGCGGCCTCTGGAAGCAGAGGCGGCAGTGCCATGAAGAGGACAGGCCTGCTCTCGACGCTGGCCGGCAGGAGCCCGAGTCCTCGCGCCGAAGACTATAGCTTCACGGTCCCTGGGGGCAAGCTGTCGTTGCAGAGCCGGTAGTAGCGGAGGTCGTTCACCAGCCTGTGCACGTTCTGGGTGAAGGAGGGCAGGTCCTGGGGGAGGAAAGGCAGGACACGGTGAGCCCCGGAGGGTTGAGCAGAGGCGGCCGTGACTGTGAGCCAGCCCCAAGAGGCTTGGCGATAGCATTGATTTAGGGCAGGGGTGGCCAAGGGTAGCTCTCCAGGTGTTTTTTTGCCTACAACTCTCATCAGCCCCAGCCAGCATGGCTGATGGCTGGGGCTGATGGGAGTTGTAGGCAAAAAACATCTGGAGAGCTACCCTTGGCCACCCCTGATTTAGGGGATTTTAGGATGCGTTTGCCTTTTGGTAAAAGGTGCTGGTTGAAATCAAAGCTGGCGGAGGCCCATCTCCACGCTCTGTTTCGTTTTCTGTCACAGTGGGCCATTTTCTGTCGTTTCCAGGAAAGGGCCCCCCTCCTCTCCCTGTTTAGAAACGAAGAGGATCCAAAATCTCGTTGCCCAGGGAGGAAAAGGCGGAGTGTTTTAAGGAAAGGCAGCTTCTGGGGTGACCAGCAGTCCAGTGAACGACTCACCACCCAGGTAACCCCAGTAATGGCATTTCACACCAAGCACTGTGATCACACTGGAAGCTGTACATATGACTCGTGACCACAGCCGGCACACAAGGCAAATGGAAGGAGACAGTCCTTCAAATAAACAGGCATTTCACAGCCTGGGACCCACATATTTGACGGACAGTCTTTCACACATCCCTGTGTGCTGCCCGGAGTCCATCAGACAGCCTCAGGATGGCCTGTTGAGAATCAACTAGAGCCTGGGCCTTTTCCACATAGGCTTCCTGAAAAGGGCCACCTTGCTGGAGACCTTCAGGAGCCTGCCTGTTAGGCAGGGGTTTTGAGAGAAGATGATGATGATATTGGATTTATACCCCGTCCTTCACCCTGAATCTCAGAGCAGCTCACAATCGCCTTTTCCTTCCTCCACAACAGACACTCTGTGAGGTGGGTGAGGCTGAGAGAGCTCTCACGGAAGCTGCCCTTTCCTGGTTTGGAGACTAGAGCTTGCCGCTTCTAGGACCGGGGGGGGGGGGGGGGGGGCGGGGATCAAAGTGAGAAGCGGCCTGAGAAGACACCCAGACTCCT